>NC_032016.1:9524102-10037536 GCF_001865875.1 Lupinus angustifolius
CAGCCCGTTCTATGCTTCTGTCAGCATCGGCTCCTTCTGAGTTCTGGGGTTAGGCTGTCAAAACTGCGGTTCATGTCATTAACAGAATTCCTTCTTCTGTTACTTCAGGTTTGTCTCCTTTTGAAAGGTTGTATGGTCATCCTCCTGATTATTCATCATTGAGGGTTTTTGGTTCCACTTGTTTTGTTCTTCTTCCTCATGTTGAACGGAGTAAATTGACTCCTCGATCTGCCATATGTGTCTTTCTTGGTTATGGGGATGGTCAGAAAGGTTATCGTTGTTATAATCCTTCTACTCGTAAATTGTATATTTCTCGTCATGTTGTTTTTCTTGAGCATTTGCCTTTTTATTCTATTCCATCTGACTCTCAAAACATTACCAGGTCTGATCTCATTCATATTGATCCATTTGTTGCGGATATTGATGGTCCAAATGACTTTAATTTTGAGAATTTCAGGGATGAAGCTCCTCATACCCCCCGCCTGCCCATGACCCTCTGCAGATTGGTGATCCTCATCCTCAACCACCTCATCTTCCTCGTCGTTATCCTCAACGTATCCATAAGTCCACTCAGCTCCCTGACTTTGTTTACAACATTTATTCTACTTCTTTTGCTTCTGCTTTGACCTCTCTCCACAGGTTATCTGAGCCATCCTCCTATCAAGAGGCTGTTCTTGATCCTCTTTGGCAGCAGGCTATGAACGATGAACTTTCTGCTTTGCACAAAACAGGTACTTGGACTATGGTGTCTCTACCACCAGACAAACGTGCTATAGGTTCTCGTTGGGTCTTTAAGATCAAGATCAAGTCTGATGGTTCTATTGAGCGTTACAAAGCTCGTCTTGTTGCCAAGGGATATGCTCAACAATATGGCATGGATTATGAAGAAACTTTTGCTCCTGTTGCCAAGATGACAACCATTCGCACTCTTATTGCTATTGCATCTGTTCGTCAATGGCATATCTCTCAGATGGATGTCAAAAATGCTTTTCTAAATGGTGATCTTCATGAAGAAATATATATGGTTCCTCCTCCTGGAGTTTCTCATAATCCGGGGGAAGTATGCAAGCTGCAAAAATCTCTCTATGGGCTCAAACAAGCTCCTCGCGCTTGGTTTGAGAAATTCTCTATTGTGATAACTTCTCTTGGCTTCTCTTCAAGTCCACATGATTCTGCTTTATTTGTCAGAAATACTCCTCATGGTTGCATTATCATCTCTTTATATGTCGATGATATGATCATTACTGGTGATGATGTTGATGGGATTACAAAGTTGAAGACGCAACTAGCAGAACAATTTGAGATGAAGGATTTAGGTACTCTTACATATTTCTTGGGAATTGAAGTAGCCTCATCTCCTAGGGGTTATCTTCTTTCCCAATCGAAATATATTGCTGATATTCTTGACCTGGTTAGTCTCTCTGACACTAAAGCTGTTGACAGTCCTCTTGAGACTAATGCTAGATATACATCTTCTGATGGTGTTCCTCTCTCTGAACCTACTCTATATCGCACTCTTGTTGGTAGTTTGGTGTATCTGACCATTACCAGACCCGATATTGCTTATGCAGTGCACATTGTTAGCCAGTTTGTGAGTTCTCCTACTACTGTTCATTGGGCAGCTGTTCTTCGGATCCTTCGTTATCTTCGAGGCACTCAGTTTCAGAGTCTTCTTTTCTCTTCAACTTCTTCCTTGACATTGTCTGCTTATTCAGATGCTGATTGGGCTGGGGATCCTACTGATCGCAAGTCTACTACAGGTTTCTGTATCTTTCTAGGAGATTCCCTCATATCTTGGAAGAGTAAGAAGCAGGATGTTATTTCTCGCTCTTCTACAGAGGCTGAGTATCGTGCTATGGCAACCACCACTGCTGAAATAGTTTGGTTGCGTTGGTTACTTGCTTCTTTGGGTGTTGATCAACCTGAACCCACTCCCATGTACTGTGACAATAAGAGTGCTATTCAAATCGCTCATAACTCTGTCTTTCATGAGCGTACTAAACACATTGAGATTGATTGTCACTTCACACGTCACCACTTCCAACATGGCACCATCACCTTACCCTTCATTTCTTCTTCGTTGCAGATTGCTGATTTGTTTACCAAACCTCATTCTACTCAACGTTTTCGTTTCTTGACTAACAAACTTTCAATGCTTTCGATTAACGCATCTTGAGTTTGAGGGGGAATGTTAAATGTATTTTAGTTATTAGTAAAGGGTAGTCTTGTCTTTTGTATTTACTTAACTTCCTATATGTATTGGCCCTTTGGCCTTATCTCTATTATCAATTCCATTTGCATTTCTCCTCTCCCTTCTCTCTTCTTCTTCTCCTCTCCCTTCCTATGCAGCTGATCTAACAAAATAATTTTTAAGTTTCACTCATTTGATCTGTTGAATTTAAGAAAATAAATGACTAAGATTGAGTATAACTGGTGTAACTTAACTCGGGTCGGGTGTATTTATTTATTTATTTAGTAAAATGGTAGCTAGCTTCAATAAAAGAGGAAATATAGGAAATGACATGGTTTGGTAAGTAAGGTGACCTCATGGAATGCAGGCTCCCTGTCAATACTTGGCTTAAAATTTGCTCTTAACATATTAAAAAGTGGTGGAGCATTTCTCTCCATCCTGCATCAAACACAAAATAATTTTAAAAGAAGGAGTTGACACAATAAATAATGATGAGTACTATACTTCACTTTAGCGTCACATTCCTAATCGATTTTTGAATAGTTAAAGAAGATAAAAACTTAAGAGTTATGAAATATACTAATGAATGTCTTTTAAGCATTTGTTTTCCCTTCATTCTCCATCAAAAACCAATTCGCAAACTCAGCCTTATATGAGTGCGAATAAGATGCTTAGTTTAGTTTAATTTATTTTCTTCCATTCTAAGGAATAGATCCACATAAGTATAACATAATTAAATACAAGTGATGAAAAAATCTAGGGTTTCCTGTTAAAACAAACTATCAATATTCTTCAAATCATAGTGAAGTGATGCAAAATGTCTCTTCAGTATGTCTAAATTTAAAATACAATTTTTTGTCTAGTATCTCCTTGCCTTTTTGGATAAGAAACTAATCTCTCTAGAGTTTGTGACTACCCCTCCCAACAAGTGTTTCTCCCAGGAATTGAACCCTCAACCTTGGAGATCCAACGGGGCCTTACACCACTAGACCAACGCCTTTTTGGTAATTTAAAACACAATTTGATCAACATAACAATCAAATATTACAGAAAGCTTACGTTTGCAGAAGAAAAATGATGAACTGCATCAAATCTGTTTGAGGAAACTGAACCTCTGTAGACTCAGCTTGCTTCTTTATCTCTCCCATTAGTATATTTGCATCTTTCAAATTACCTAAACATAAATACCTATCATAAAATAAAAATACAAAAATTATGCTAAGAATGTCTAAGCACTATAATCATAATGCAGTAATCAAAAACTTAAATTTCATCAAAGGGTGTGGAAAAATGAAAATAATCCAAGGAAATCTCAGTGAAAAATAAGTTCTTAAAAATGTTTTTTTTACCTTAAAACTGCTCTAGCAATGGCCAAATCATCTTCACCAGGATAACACTACATTATTTAAAAATTATATCAGTAATATAACATATGAATGAATCATACTACAATTAATATTGATACCATTTTGCATGCCTCGAAAAATTCTGTTAAGATGAACCAAACAACAAGGAATATGAAAGTGAGGAAATTGACCTTGCCCAAAAAATTCACTAGAGTAGAAGCAAACTTGTTTGGATCATTTCCTCTTACAAAATGATATGTTACTCTACCCATATCCTGCATGTAATAAATATATTAATATTCATAATAGTGTAAAGCTATTGTCATATCCATGGTAGTCAAAATCGTGATCCTGCTCGTGAGATCGGATGATCTTATGATCAATGTGAAACATACCACCTCAGGGCTTTCAGAATATATGTATTCAGCTAGCATAATGTGCAGTTCCGGCGATCCGGTACTACTTGCTCCAAATTCAGAAGACCACCTGATTATAATAGCAGCAAGGCCTAAAATATTATGCAGGGTAACACAAGATTATAACTTAAAGAAGCATACATAACCATGCTGATATACAGAACCTTGTAATGCTAAAGTTACACAAAATTCAACAAGAGTAAGTCTTGTATTTAGAATTATGTAATTTGGGTTATAAACAACAACTATGAAAAGGAAATGCAAAAGGTACACCAATCACTTTCCATATATTTTAAGTACTTCTTGCATAAATGAAACATGTAAGTGGCTTCAGTAATGTTGCAGCAGATTTACTATAGAATTCATCAGTTATCAGTGTATTGATCTCTTTCTGTGAAATGAATACTATAATGCTCAAAATAAAGTAACACAAATTAGTTCTTTTTATAGAAAGGTTGTGACTCACTTGCACAGAAAAGAGAATGAATTCAGTACATGCAAATTATAGTTGTGTGGTCGATCTGAATTATGAGGAATGAAGCTATCTTTTTAGGCAAAGAAGTGCGTTATGTGTACTTATTTGATTTAATTCAGACTAGATCTTCGATTTGGTTCTCCTCATTTGTAACTCAAACTTTTTATCTTCTGCAAATCGGTATATGGATCTGAAACTTTGTATTACTTTAGCCTCTAAATAAATCACTAGTTAATCGTTCCTTTTGTATTTGGCGGGCACCCTTTGTGCCCAGTTTAATACAATGTTTCTTTGCCGAAAAAAATGCAAATTATAATCTAGAATGTTTTAGATTTTGTGAAGTCTCACTTGATAGCAGCTTTTAAGAATGAGTAGCAGCCTTCAACACGTGCTTTTGCAGTTCTAATCTCTTCAGAAAGCTGTTGCATGTCATCAACATCCCACAAATGTGGTGGCAATGGAACTTGAGGAAATTTTTCGAAGATTCTCTTGACAAGATCTACCATTCAAATTTATTAGTGATAAGAAGGAAAGTTCCATAGTTAAATACTATATGAAACCAAATAAGAACTATGAAATTGTTATATTATGTGACCATAACAAAATGCATTACAAGAACATACAAAATAAATAGCTGATAAAATTAAAACTTAGACATAATAAGAACTCACCAAGAGTTTCATCATCATAAGGAATTTTCCCTTTTCCTAATGTCTCCACAAATAATAAAGCAAGTTCTGCTCCACATATGACCTTAGATAAAGAAAAAGTTCAGAGTTAAACTTTGTTGTTGATCAAATGTTAAAACTATTACCATATATTTTTTATCATAAAAATAAATGTTCTGTTACCAAGATATGTGTTAAAATTAATCAAATAAATATAAAAGGGTTCCTGAATCTCCAACCATGCATTTGAAATAGAAAATGTAAACCTGTCCTTGAGTCAATTGAATACAAGCTCCAGAATGTAGAATATCTAGTGCTTCAGAGTACCTCTCAGCAGATACATATCTGCAGCAAAGTTTTGAGAATGCTGATCAATGTCTACAATTTAAGTAGTGAAGTATGTATTGGTTAGTGTAGAGTCATTGAGTAAATTAATGAAGCTTATCATCATTTCTTCTAAGCTTCAAAGAACTTCAACAACCACTATATGAATGATAACATGAAACATACATTTAAAATGAAAAAAGAAACTAAAAATACAAATATATATGTATATATGTATATATATGTATATACAATAAAGCACATAGGTTTTATAATAAGCAACAGAAAGAAGGGTTTTGAACCTTGCACTAATGGACTTGTACATTTGTTGTGCTCCATAATAATTGCCCTCGTTTACAACTTTCTCTAATTTATCAATATTCTGCATTTCACAGCACAAGATATATGAAATTTGACTAAAATAAATAAACAGTGTCTCAAGAAGCATCAAAACCTACAGAATATAGAAAAGACAACCCAATGGGATTTGATAGTACAAAACTTTGCATATTATAAAATAAAGCCCTCACAAACAAATGAACTCTATTTTTGAACACCAAGTTATAAACTGTTCATCTAGTATAATAAACACAAATCTAAGGATAACAAATGCATACCATTTTGCTTAATTCAAACACCCTTTTACTAAAAGACTCCAGCTTTATTTATTTTGGATTTTGAACATCTCCAAACTACTATTAGATTAAAGGAGGAAATTCTTCTTTTGTCAAAAAGTGCCTCTTAAAGCACACTTTTCATGTTTAGTTTGAGATGTATCTCAACCATGCATATGCTTTTAGCCATTTAGAAGGAAACAATAATTGCATGAAATAACATAAAAAGATATTTGTTATCTCAGGTATATATTGTTTCGTATAATAGTAATAAAGTAAAAACATCATTAATAATGAAAGTTTAAACTTTTTAATTAAAATTGTATGTATTTATTGACATGAGATAATGTATGAGGCATGATTTGAACAACAGATCTTTACTCGATGTGTTCACAATTTGAAGCTTTCCCTTGAAGATAAAATGGAATTAAAGAGTTATCAACTTAATTTGAGTGTAAGTTTGTTCAAGTACAATTACTCTAATTCCCATAATAAAATGCAATGTAATATATGTACAACTTTACATGACAACTTGCAACAAATTTTGGCATGAGAATACCTATACCAATGTAATAATGTTTCAGAAAATCATTATAGCAAAAGAAAAAATAATCACATAACAACAATTCAAAAGCTTTTCTTTTATTTAAAAGGGAAAAATTTAATCTTTTTTGGCAAAGATGAATCTTGAGATGGGTTGAAATCAAAATTGAAATTTGCATGTAAAAAATAAGAGAGAGATATTACATCTTGAGCAGGAGGTAGTTCTGCTCTTCTGGTTCTCTGTCGCGACATCATAATTTCTCCAACAAGGATTGATAATAATTAATTCACAATCAATGATTGAATGAATGATTGAAGGAACAAATTAAACAAATGTCAGAAATATGGCCAAAAATGATAATATAAATCAAAATATTCTATTTATGGAAAGGACAATTAGAAAGAATTTTCAATTGTTCACTTTTTATATATTGGGTGTCCTCTGTAAATGTTAAAATGCTTGCTTATTCATAAATTGAAATTGAAATTACATCTTTAGCTTGTGATAAAAGGCTATATATATAATCACAATTTTAGATACCTTTTAGTTATCCATTCCTCAAGCAAGCTCTTAAAACAAAAATGAAAACTTACTCTGGAAATAAAAACAATAAAATGAACATGGTTCCACAAAGTTAAAATTTCTTAGTAATTCATATAAAAGGGTCAACACTATTAGCCTTTCCCAATCAGTTTAGATTATTGGTAGAAAAATTTATATACAGTTAGTACATCATCCACCATGCATTTGTTTTTTTTTTTTTTGAATTTGAAATTCAATAATGATAAAATATGAATAATGGATGATACAATGATAATATATAAGACTCGGACAAATAATGTATACATATTTCCAAATACAACATTAATGTCAAGTACATGCCAACTAATGCAAAGTAAATGTCAAAATTATATTCTCTCACTTGATAGGTGTTGGAATTGGTAAATGTAGATAATATTATCCAAACAAAATGTTACATTTACATTCCAATGATAAAAATGAAAATCAAATGAGCTTAGTAAAATAATGTATAATGTCAATAGGATTTTCCATATGGCAGTTCTAAGGAGATAATAACTTCTAAATAATATAACCATTGATGTAGACAATTCACAATTGAGAATTTGAGATCATTGTATAATCACTTTCTGAATTTTTACACCTCTGATAGATGAAAAAAAAAAATAATTAGATAAAAACTATCATTTTATTATGTTTAATGATAACTTTTAAAATAGTATTATGTGGAAGCAGATGTTGAAGAATGGTGAAATGGATAGATTGAAATCAGAAAAGCATAGGCAATAGGTGAACGTGTTAGGTCTTGGGATCAAAGTCGAAGTCATTAAATAAGGGCATAACAGTGTATCAAATCAATAAACTACAAATATCTGCAGTCTAGTTTTGTAAGAAAAGTTGTCTTGGTAAGAGAAACAGCTAATAAAATTCATAGGGAAAGTTCATTGCATTTGTGAAGAAAGTAAAAATTTAAGACTTGACCCATTGGTCATAGTATTTCAACCCTTTAACAAGAAGGCTTATGATTTAAATTGTGCACAACATCAAGTTCTACAACCACAATATTGTGGTTATGGTGACACTACAAACATGACCCCAAATTACAATATTATGGCTACATTAGGTCGCATTGAATTCAAAAATATTTTTTTAATCCTAAAATAATTCATACTGCAACGACAGTAATAACCACAATCATAGTAACTACAACGGTTACAGGGAACATAATTTAAAATACTAAAACTAGGGAAATGGGTGAAATACATTAATTTAATGAAGAATGTTTCATACTTTGACTTCTTGTTGCTAATAATCCTAGGCAACAAGTGGGACAATAGCAGGAACCTAAAAAAACATGACCATGTGTCTTTTCTGTTATTTGGGAAAAGCATGACGCCAGTCTCAGCAGCAGTAGCTATTTTATACAAAGCCAAATTTTCAACAAAGCCTATGAGGAAGCAAATTGCCAAGAATGGTGCCGTGTATTGAAACAACAATATCTCTCACCTTCTAAGTGTTGTTTTTCTACTCCTTCTGTACTATTTATCTATTGCCCAATCTTTTTAGCACGTCCAAGATGATGATCTTTTTATCACTGGCTTCATTTGCCTGTCCTCTTCCAGGGAAATCATTCCCAAGTGTGATGGGTCCTCTAGCATCATCTTTGCCACCAGATAACCTGCAATAGACCATGTTTGGTATTTTCTAGCTTGTTTGCCTACATATCTACCAAGTTTACCATCATAATATTCAGGCCACCCATCCTTCAGTAAACGACTCTCGGCAAGCTCAATTGCACGTCTTGCAATTTGTGGTCGCCCCGTTTTTATGCAAGCAGCTGTTACTAACCAAAGGAGCACTGCACTCAAGCAAGTAACAAAGGAAATAAAAGTCAATAAATAAACCATATCAGAACTGTCTGACTATAAATTTATTTATATCATATGGTAAGAATAATCAAACATGTTTCATGTGCCAAGTTCCAACCATCTTACAGTTAAAAAACAACAATACTAATAATAGCCAAGGTTTGTCCACAGTTTAATTGTGTTCTCACACATTTAATATGATGCCATTTGCAACATTACAAATATTCAAACATGGCATATCATACAGTGGGCAGACTTTACTTTCAGTGCAGTAGTTTCAAACGGTCAAACCTAATGGAAGCATCTTTCGAAAAGAGCCAAGCATGTCGAAGCACACCTTGAGGAGTTCCCTCAAAAAATGGTATAGTGATAGACACTGGTATCCAAACGAGTAGAAAAGGGAAGATTTAGAAGAGAATTGCCCCTAACACAGATTCCAACTTGGATCTGCTAGGGTTCTAGTATTTTTTATTAGAATTTTAGGCAAGAATTACAAGAATTGAATTGGATCCCACGATCCTTTTCTCACTGATTCCAAATCAGTTAGCTACTAGTCAAAAACTAACTACCTTACTAACCTAGCTACTATTTATAGAATTCCCTCCCTTCCCTTAACTGCCTTAACTGCCTTAACTGGCAGTAAAAGGAAAGTTTGTTATTCAAGCCAAACTTTCCTTTTACCCCTTTTGTACACATTAATAACCCTTGGCTTGGTATGAGCCTTATCATTACCCTCCCCTAATAGTTTTAACTTGTCCTCAAGTTGAAAGCTAGGGAACTGGTCTTGTATGGTTGTGGCTGCTTCCCAAGTAGCTTCATGCTCTGGTAATGCTTGCCACTGCACCAGAACTTCTAAGTTGCCTTGGCTGTCCATCCTCTTTTCAAGGATGATCTCAGGCACTACTTCCAGCTCATGTTCTTCATTCAGCATAGCAGGGAGAGGTTGTGGTAATTGGTGGGGTTTCAGAGCCTTCTTTAACAGAGAAACATGGAAGACTGGGTGGATTTTGGAATGAGCAGGCAAAGCTAAGTGATAAGCCACCACCCCAACCTTTTTAATCACCTCATAGGGTCCATAATATCTGGGGGCTAGTTTAGCACAAGGTCTATAGATGAGAGACTTCATCTTGTAGGGTTGGAGCTTGAGATAGACCCAATCCCCTACTTCAAACACAATATCCCTTCTATGCTTATTAGCATGCTGCTTCATCATATTCTGAGCCTTATCCAGATTACCCTTGAGTTCCTCTATGATGCTATCCCTCTGATTGCACAATCTATTCACCTCTTCCACCTTGGATGGAATTGTTCCAGCCTTAACCAGTAGGGGAGCTTCCCTGCCATAGAGTGCCCTGAAAGGAGTCATTCCAGTGGACCCATTGTAATTAGAATTAAACCAAAATTCTGCCCAATGCAACCACTTCACCCACTGCTTGGGTTTTGGCCCTACAAAACACCTGAGATAAGTCTCCAAACACCTATTGGTGACCTCAGTTTGGCCATCTGTTTGAGGGTGGTATGAGGTACTTAGCTTGAGTTGAGTTCCAGCCAATTTAAAGATTTCCTTCCAGAATTGACTCAAGAAAATAGGATCCCTATCTGAAACAATTGTAGCAGGAAACCCATGTAGTTTAACCACTTCCTTGATGAATATAGCAGCCACCTCCTTAGCTGAGAAAGGGTGCCCTAAAGGAAAAAAATGAGCATATTTGGTGAGTCTATCCACTATTACATAGATGGTATCCATCCCCTTCACTCTAGGTAATCCACCTATGAAATCCATAGAAATATCCATCCAAACCTGTTGAGGAACAGGTAGAGGTTGGAGTAAACCAGCAGGGGACAGTGTAGAGTATTTATTTCGTTGGCAAATGTCACACCCTTCTACAAAAGCCTTGATATCTCCCTTCATCCCTTCCCAAAACAGAAAACTAGAGATCCTTTTGTAGGTTCTGAAAAACCCTGAGTGCCCACAAGTAGGAGTTTCATGGCATTCTGAAATGATGAGGGGAATTCTGTTAGACTGTTTGGACAGCAATAACCTACCCTTGTAGTATAAGATACCCTTCTTCAACTCATAACCAGGGTGACCCTTGGGTGAAACAGTGAGGTCTTGTAACATTTGCTTCCATTTAGGATCCAATTGCAACTCTTGAAGCCATTCTTCCACCTCCTCATTATTCAATACTGAAATAGCAGTGTACATCATCCTCCTAGACAGAGCATCAGCAGCAGAGTTGGTCTTGCCTGGCTTGTATTGTATCTCAAAATCTAAGCCCACCAACTTAACTGCCCATTTAAACTGTTCATCTGAGAATAGTCTCTGTTCAGTGAGAAATTTTAAGCTTCTCTGGTCTGTCCTGATGATGAAATGCCTCCCCATAAGATAATGCCTCCATTTTTGTATAGCTTGGACAAGAGCCATTAATTCCCTCTCATAAACAGACTTCTGTTGAGCTTTGATGGATAATCCTCTGCTCCAGAAGGCTAGAGGTCTCCCCTCTTGCATCAAAACAGCACCCAGCCCTAAACTGGAAGTATCAGTTTCCACCACAAACTGTTTGTTGAAGTCAGGGGCAGCCAACAAGGGTAACTCCATCATAGCAGTTTTCAACCCTTCAAAAGCAACAGTAGCCTCTGGAACCCATAAGAAAGAATCTTTTTTAAGAAGATCAGTCAAAGGTTTGGCTAACCTCCCATAGTCCCTCACAAACCTTCTATAGTAGCCAGTTAGCCCCAGGAACCCTCTCAAACTCTTGATGTTGTTGGGCTGAGGCCAAGTCCTCATAGCAGCCACCTTAGACTGATCAGCAGCCACACCTTCCTTTGAAATAACATGTCCTAGGTACTCAATGCTAGCCTGGCCAAAGCTACACTTCTTTTTATTAGCTTGGAGATGGTTTTGAAGCAGCAGAGCCAAAACCTCCTTGAGATGATAGACATGTGACTCAACATCAGGACTATACACCAAGATATCATCAAAGAAGACCAAGGTGAACTTCCTTAGAAATGGTTTTAGGACCTCATTCATGAGGGATTGGAAAGTGGAAGGGGCATTGGTCAGCCCAAAAGGCATGACCAGAAACTCATAATGACCTTCATGAGTCCTGAAGGCAGTTTTCCCAACATCCTCTGGCCTCATTCTGATTTGGTGGTATCCTGACTTAAGATCCAGCTTAGAGAACACCCTAGCAACCCCAGGAACCCTTTCAAACTCTTGATGTTGTTGGGCTGAGGCCAAGTCTTCATAGCAGCCACCTTAGACTGATCAGCAGCCACACCTTCCTTTGAAATAACATGTCCTAGGTACTCAATGCTAGCCTGGCCAAAGCTACACTTCTTTTTATTAGCTTGGAGATGGTTCTGAAGCAGCAGAGCCAAAACCTCCCTGAGATGATAGACATGTGACTCAACATCAGGACTATATACCAAGATATCATCAAAGAAGACCAATGTGAACTTCCTTAGAAATGGTTTTAGGACCTCATTCATGAGGGATTGGAAAGTGGAAGGGGCATTGGTCAGCCCAAAAGGCATGACCAGAAACTCATAATGACCTTCATGAGTCCTGAAGGCAGTTTTCCCAACATCCTCTGGCCTCATTCTGATTTGGTGGTATCCTGACTTAAGATCCAGCTTAGAGAACACCCTAGCACCTCCAATTTCATCCAACAGTTCCTCAATCAGAGGTATAGGGAACTTATTAGGGACAGTAATCCTATTAAGTGCCCTATAATCAACACAAAACCTCCATCCCCCATCCTTTTTCCTAACCAAGATGATAGGACTAGAGTAGGGACTTATACTTGGCCTTATTACCCCTGCTTCTAACATTTCAGTGACCAGCCTTTCTATCTCAGACTTCTGATAATAAGGACACCTATATGGCCTCAAATTGGGAATCTCAGCTCCCTCTTTTAAGTGGATAGCATGATCATGACTTCTAGCAGGAGGCAACCCTTTGATGTCTTGAAACACTTCTGCATACTGAATTAACACTTCCTCTATCTCTGGATGGACCACCAGTTCTGAATTATTTACCTCTGGAGATTCATATTGGAGCAACAATCCTTCCCCTTCACTGAGCAACACCTGATTGAAGGCTCCTAGAGCCAACTCTGTTCTAGATAGGGCAGGGTCCCCTTGAAGAATGATTCTGGCATCCCCTCTCTTCATTGTCAATGTCATTCTCCCAAAATCAGCCTGGACTTCTCCCAAACTTGCCAACCACTCTAGACCCAGAACCACATCTACCCCTTTCAAAGCAAACAAGTAAAAATCTTGGGTTACCTGTAATTGTTGCATACTCAGGGTGAGGTTAGAACATCTTCCTCTACACTTGATGAGATGTCCATCCCCTACCTCAACCACATAGGCTTTGGTATCCTCCTTGGGTAAGTGCAAGAGTTCCACCAAATCCTTGGATATGAAGTTGTGGGATGCTCCACAATCAATGAGGATCACCACTGAATGATTGCCCAACTTACCCTCCATTTTCCAAGACTTAGTTGATGTGAAACCCTTCATAGAGCATAGAGAAAGCTGTAAGGAGTGAAAGGTCTCTACCTCAGGCTCCCCTTCCCCCTCTTCATCCTCATCCTCCTCATCAGCCATCAATAACATGTGCAACTGCCTATTCTTGCATCTGTGGTCTCTGGAAAACGGCTCATCACACCTAAAACAGAGCCCCTTCTCCCTCTTCTCCTTTAACTCTGCACTGGTGAGCCTCCTAAAGTCACCCCCCAACTTGGAAACAGCACCATCTGAGCTAGATTTTGATGGAACGGATACACTCCCCACAGATGACCCCTCCTTTCTGTAGCTATTAGATACAGAGGGCTCCAAGGTAACCACCCTGTTATAGGAGTTGGATCTGGTTGACCCTGGGAGCCTCTGGTACCCTGCTTGAGCCTTCCTATTCACCACCTGGTTCCTCTGCTCAATTAATATAGCCTTCTAAATTAATTCTGGAAGAGTCTTGAGCTCATACAACCTGACTTCCACCCTTACTTCCTCCTTGAGCCCGTTTAAGAAAACTCCTCTAACAAACTCTTGATCAATGCCCCTTAAGGCCCCTGCAAACTTCTCAAACTCTTCCACATATGCCTCTACCCCACCTTCCTGCTTGAGTGATAAAAGTAACTCAAAAGGATTTTGGGCCATTGCTGGCTGGAAACGTCTCACCACCGCCAACTTGAAACACTCCCACGTAGGATAAGGGTTACATCCCTCCCACCATTGATACCAACTGAGTGCTCTACCATCCAGAGCCACCATCGTAGCCCTCATCTTTTCTGCTTCAGAAACAGAACGTAGTGAGAAATATCTTTCTAACTTCTGCACCCATCCATAAGCATCATCCCCCGTAAAGATAGGGATTTCCAACTTCCTCCACCTATCATGGCCTGCATTTCTTGGATGACTGTCAACCTCCTCCTCTTGCTCACTGCCTCCTCCAAACGAGTGCTCCTCTGGGCTCACACCCAGTTTGGTTGCCACTGCAAACATCAAATCCTCCAACTTCTTGGTGCGTGCTTCATACAATTCCAACTTCATCCTTATCTCTTCTCTTTCTTGTCGCGTGCCTCCTCTGTCTTGTCCCTCACTGTCATTCTCCTTAGCCATGCTACGAGTAGAAACCATACACCAATCCTAATTGCAGCGTGGTTGGACTCACAACCTCAGGCACCAGAATGGTGCTCTGATACCAGTGATAGACACTGGTATCCAAACGAGTAGAAAAGGGAAGATTTAGAAGAGAATTGCCCCTAACACAGATTCCAACTTGGATCTGCTAGGGTTCTAGTATTTTTTATTAGAATTTTAGGCAAGAATTACAAGAATTGAATTGGATCCCACGATCCTTTTCTCACTGATTCCAAATCAGTTAGCTACTAGTTACAAAGTAAAAGCTAACTACCCTACTAACCTAGCTACTATTTATAGAATTCCCTCCCTTCCCTTAACTGCCTTAACTGGCAGTAAAAGGAAAGTTTGTTATTCAAGCCAAACTTTCCTTTTACCCCTTTTGTACACATTAATAACCCTTGGCTTGGTATGAGCCTTATCATATAGACTGATATGCTATGAATGAAATGTTGTCATAGGTACAGCCAGCAAATTCATGAGGACAAGATAAAAACACATGGGCTAATAATAAAACTTCATTTCAAATTCCATATAATATTAAGATGTTGGAGGATGATCCCAATATCCATGTCTTGAGGAGGAACAGTAAAAAAACCTTCTTCAAATGGAAATAGATAATATTTTAAATATATAAAAAATGCATGCAAGTACATAACTACGTTTTTTCTAAGAAGCACTTCTTGAGAAGACAATTTAAAGCTGTGCATTGATAAATTATGTATAAATAATATCAAGTAACAAGTAATTTTCTTCAAGACCAGATTAAATATGTGTAAATTGTTGTAAGGGTAAAGTAAGACTAACTTAGTCGAAAGTATGGTAGAAGAGATTTCATCAACCTAAACCTGAAGTAATAACCTCATCCCAGAACATTAACCAGCGTATCCATAGGGGAAAAGTCAAGTCCTAAACCCAGGCCAACATCAAGAGTACAGCATGCATTCTATCAATCAGTCATATCAGTCATATACCACACTTTGGTTTTAGTACCATTTCCTACATTAAACTATATTGAAATTCCCTAATTTTGATTTGCAATTTGGGAAACTAAATGAGAGAAACACAACTTTCAATGTTTTTTATGTCTCATCTATTGTAGATGCTTGGCAAAATAAATGAGAAGCACAATTTTAATGCATTTTATGTCTCCTTTCTTTCCCAAAGTCCAAAGTGTCTAAGCTTTGCCGTACAACTAAGATGTGCAAATAACATTTCTCAAAATGTTATCCTGATTCCAGCCAACACCCATGTTAAATGCATTTCAAATAATTAAGCGTGATGAAAGAAAGGAAGAACCTGGCCAAGATCCTCCATTATGGTAACTCCATCTGGTATTTTTGGGATCACAACCAGTAACAATCCGCCACTCGTGGCTCTCTATTGCAGGATAAGATATTTTTAGGGGCATTTCTCCGACCAGCTCATCCCACCGAGCTTCAATAAGATCCATGATAGCCATTGATTGCTCTGGAGTTGCTAGAGATGATAGAATTGCAATACAATTGCCTAAAGCAAACCAACGAAAATCCATCCGGGCTGGACTAACATTTCCAATAAAGTAGCCCCCACGTGTTGGCATAAAGTCAAATACCCAATCTGGAATTGAATCGGGAATAACATTAAACTTATTTACTGCAGTATGTGAATACTCCTCCGTCTTGTACCGATAAATGTCATTTAGCTGTTGGAAGTCAAGCCAAAAGTAACTCCGCATGTGATAAGTTAGTGCATGCAAACGCTTCGCAATACGCTCTACACATTCTTTTCCTTCTGCATCATCCTGTTTCAGCATTGCCAAAGCACATCTCAATGCCATGAAGAAAAGTGCTTGAATCTCTATAGGGTAGCCATAAACACCCTGCAGAAAAAAGAAAGAAACAATTAATAAAATATGAAAGTTTTTCCAAATAACCTAAATATATGAGTGTATTTCAAACCCTGTCTCCTATTGATAACTAACAGTGAAATACGAGCAAGACTTGTAATAACAAAGCTAATTGCACTTGCATCACCTTGCACTATAAAATGGCCAGCTTTGCACAAACAATAGAGTACACCAAACACCATTCGTATATCCCAACAAAATAAACAACATTATTTTATCAACATACTGAGAAACAACTGCAAATTATTCCTTACCATTCTTCGATCAATCATGGAGCATCCATCAGCACAAAGCAGAGTTGGGAATGTATCAAATCCCTCAGACAAGCATAGAGTCAATATAAGCTTCATTCCCTTTTGACAGTCTGAGGATTCAGCCAAAGATAAGTCCCCTGTAGACTTTGTGTAAGCACGGAGCAAAATGATCCACCAGAATCCAGAGTCAACAGGAGCAACTCTTCCAATTGCACTTTCACCAAAATCTGCAACAAGAGTATCTGTTTTCCGAACAGGGTCATGAAGGACTTTGAAGCTCGCTGGCATAACACCAGCACCAAGCTTAAATCGATCTACTCTTTTTTCCCACCCCTGAAGATGAAGTGTCTTCAATAAGAAGTTCTTAACTATTTCTGGTTCGCCATTCATTAAAAAGGCTAGAGCACTTGGCACGAAATCTCGAACAAAAACCTATAAGAGAAAACATATCAGTAAATATCATACTGAATCTTAGCTGTCCTCTTTCTATGTGTAACAGTAGAAAGATTTAATTTATGGTGCTTTGATGTTTTTCAGGGCCACCACTAACACAATCCCAGAGTTTCTTCATAAAGATTAAAGTCTAAGCATTTGCTGTCATGTCTCAACTTGTTAGAGATCATGTATCTAGTATCATAAAAGTTGTAGTCACAAATAAATTGTTGATGTTTCATGTTCAAATGGCCCCGGAAACCTTTACAATTATCAAAAGACTATTGGTAGTTTGATCTTTTAATTTTGTGTACCTCAAATATATATTAGACCTTTAATTTCAAGTATTTATATTTAGAGTACCATTATATTCAAACTTAAGTGATAAAGATGCATATAAAGGACAACTTAACCCACCATAGCTGGCATAGCATGATTTTCTTTCCATGTCTCAAGTGCCACAAAATTTGTCCGCACCCCAAAACTGTAATTATGACATTTCAGCATTGATTGAGGAACTCACCTGATCATAGTTTAGAACTTCCTCTGACTGATGATCAACAGCTGCAATAGTGCCAACTGGCTGACCTCTGAAATAGACTAGAGATTTTCGGAGGGACTCCCATGCATCAGCAACCATAGGGTGAGGCTCAAATGAATTTCGCACAGACGAAGCAGGTGTGTTAAAACCAGATCTTCCTCCGGGCGAATAAGTTTCATAGCTATCCAAGCCCGCTCTAGCAAAACTAGCTGACATTTCACTAAAAGACCTCTCATCAAATGAACTCTTCCTCTCTATGGTCAACTTTGGCTTGTCAAGGAGACGCGAGAGATCAAGATCTTCCATCTCAGATATAGAGCAGATCGAGCCGACTTTCCGAAGTCCCAAAGGTCCATCCATTTTCTACACTTCTCCAATACCAAAATGAATATAAAAAATAAATATTACCTGCAACCAGAAAATTAATAATTATCCGAAGTGAAATACAAAACTGAAACAAACACGTTCCAAATATTCAAATTAGTAAAACAAAAAAACAGAAAACAGAAAACATAAAACCAATGATCCAAATTCTAATTAAGCTTCACAATTGGGAACAGAGTGGGAACAAACAAAAACCAAACAACATCTCAGTGCATTTTCAACAAAACATCTTCAACCTACAAACATCATCACCTTCAGTATGCACGTTTACAAGTCACAATCAAAACGATCCAAACAATTGGTGGGGCAAAAGTGAGAACAAAATGATCCAATTGATTAAAACTAGTTATACTCTACACAAAAAAACAATCTCAGTGCATATTTGACAAAACAAAACATTTTCAAATTGCATCATCAAATTCGGAAGATATAATGTAATAACAAAGCAACAAATGACACATTGAATAAAAAACAAGTAACATTCAAGATCCAGGTTTAAAAACCTGAAGAATTACACGACTCAAACAACAAACCGAAGCAACAACAAAAATTCCTAACAACAGAGTTAAATTCGGAAATTGTGATGCAGGAACGAGTGCAATTTATCAATAGAGACAGATCTGAGAAAACCAACGGCAAACGAAGGTTAATGAGAAGTGAAAGGAGGAGAATACGCGAACCTGAAGACGGCGAGAAAGAGAAGATTAACCGGCGGAAACTACGGTGATTCGGCGGCGATATCGCAGAGAAATGGCGGTCGGAGAGATTGGCGCTTAACGCAAAAGGAGTAAGGAAAAAATGAGCACGTGATCTAAAGCTGATATTTATAGCGAAAGAAGAACGGTAGAAAGCGAGTCCTACACAGAAAGTGTAACTACCGTCTCAGCCAGTTTGGTTTATTTCTAAACTTGTTCCATGTAAGAGGGATTACCGGGAATAGCCGGTTGCACCACAAGTGGATAAAACGATACTGTTTCGGACGGGGCCTCTATGTTCTGTTTCTTACCCGCACTGGATATCCTAATATTATTATTGCTAATTAATTAATTATTTAATACTTTTTTTTTTATAATACCGATAATATCTAATCTTATATGGTAAGAAATAAAAAAAAATTGTGTTGTGTAATTAGTTTTCTTATTAAGTGTTGCTCACATTTTTAAGTAGGATCTTATATTATTAAATTAATGTTGTCTTAATAATTGGATTAGTTTATTTGTGATAAGGTAGCTGCATTTCAGCTTGTATTCTCCCTCAGCATATTCCAAAATGTATTAACTTTTGAGTTTTGAAACAAGTATAATATTTATATATTGTCAGTGTAAAATTTATACATAATTAATATATTATTTATATTTATTTATATTATTTTTTGAAAAGTTAATAATAATTAAAATGAATAGTGGACTTACAATACATAAATATTTACATTGTCATGGATACATTTTTTTTAATATATAGACGTGATTGATGATGTATTTAGCCATTTGCTTTTTATTTTTAATAATTAATCTCGGCGTAGCTTTAAAAGGTTATTATTTATATATAGTATGATGCATAAGTTTGCTAATAATTAATAATTTGTGATTTTATATTTTACCTTAAATAAATAAAAATATCATGTTTTGTCCAAATTACTTATTTTATAGATTTTTAATAAGGATTACATAAAGACTAACTCGGTCACTATATGCAGATTTCGAAATACTTTTACCTCATTTTATTGATTTATATAAGCTTTTGTTTTGGGTTTGAGTTTTAAATGGATTTAAAATATTTGGTCATAGCAAGAAATTTGCACTCATATGCCATTGGCTCAGTTGAAATGCAGGTGCTTTAACCATAAAAATAATTTTTATAATTCTTATAATATTATAAAAGGTTTTTTATTATAAACAAATGTATCCTCTTGTCCTACTTTATGGTTTAAATTTAAAAATTGAATGAATTAAAACTTGTAATTAGATTAAAGAAATAATAATAAAAATTAAATACATCTATTGTTAGCAATTGCTTAACTATAGGATTAATGAATTTTAATTTGGAAAAGAAAAATTAAGTAAAGAATAAACATCGATATGAATGATGCCTCACACAATTGATCGACTGATTACATGACCGATATAATTATTGTACTTTATCGATATATGAATTGGTTCACCAATTTACCAGTTGAACTAACCAATATGAACTGGTTTTTACAACATTGTTGTAATTAGGTTGCAAGATCAAGTAACATTTGGGAAGTCAAAATAAAATACAATCCAAAGTTAGGAAGTCAATTAATAAATAGTAATTTTTTTAATAATATTTATGAACTTTTTTTTCTTTGTATATAGTGAGATTTAATTTGCTCCTCCCGAAATATCTAAGCAATATTATTGCATATAGTAAGAATAATATATTTAATACTACTATGTCAACACTCGTGTAGGAGTAATATAATATTTATGATTTATAAGGATAGTAATAATATTGCACATAGTAATTAATTAGTTTTTTTCATTACATGAGAATTAATATCCAATCTAAAAATGAAAAAAGGATATTGTTAGTGTTGAATCGAATCTAAATATTATGATGGAGTAAATCCTTCATCTACTCATAATTTGTGATTTTCCATTCAGCACTAATAATATTCCCTCGTCATATTTAGAAATGGGAAAAAATCATTTTCACATCATACTATTTAGAAATATGATTTACTAATTATTTTTCATTCTTTTTATTTATATAATATCTAAGAGAATAAGGAAATATGATATCCATTCAAATTTACTAATTAATTTCTCATTTTTTATTCTATAATATCGAAGAGAATAAAAAATAGCATAGCCTTTTTAATCTAATCCCAACTATATAACGATTAGGAATATACCCTTCTATATTTATTAAGCATGTATCACGCACCTATTATAGAATTTAGATTAAAAAATTGGCAATTAAAGTTGAAAGATAGCACGTGTTATTTTGCTCTAATAATAATATAGTTTAAAATCTATACATCATCAATGTAAATATTTTTACATTATCAATATATCATTCATTCTTGGTCTGTAATATTTTTATTTGGGAGTTGATAATAATTAACCTATGAATTGTGAATAATTTAGTAACAATACAAAAAGTGTTTGTAATATATTAAATCCATAATAATGGAAGATAGGTGGTTGGGTATGAGTTGGAAATCTTATCCATCTTATCACAAACGAAATCATGTTTACCAATGCAAGCACATGTCTCTAGTTTCTACATTTTTAAACATAGAAAATGTCGCTTTCAACAAGAAAAAGGCAAAAATTAAATCTTGAATTTGACAACTAGTAGAAGTAAACATATAAGAATATTTTTTGAATATTCTTATATTGTAAGATGATAAATACTTATAAAGTTATCATGATATCCATACTATTATGATCAATATAATGAAATATGAAGAAGAACTTAATATTTATTTCATCTTAGTAGATTATTTCATTCTAGTAAAAGAATAATTATATGTTGTAGATTATTAATAGCACTCTCTTTGAAATCTTGATCCTCACATTTATCATTGTGCATTTTATATTACAATCACTCGTGAGCAACTACTAATAATGTGGCTTAGTTGCATGTGAGGCGTGATATGATTTATCATCCTACCACACTATGGGTCCAACCTAAATATAATTAATTTATAACAATATCAAGTTGGGGTAGATGAATATTAGTATATTAGGTCAAGGTCTTGTTTTTTTTTTTAATGTTATGATAGAAATAAATTATAGTAGATTAGTTAACAAGTTTGTTAAAATATTAGTAAAAGGGTATATTATTTTTAAATTATATAGTTAAATATGATTGGTGAAAGTTTTTTGTGAAAGTTTGAGATAAGATGTTGTCAGCCCTAATGCTATAAAGAATATTATATTATACCCCAAAAGAATTTCCCAATTATGTTTTTTTCCAATTTGAAAATGAAGTTAGTAACTAATCCCCTGTAGTAGGGACATGTTTAGTTGGTGTTGCGTAGAGATAGGAATGACAACGGATACGAATAATAGCTACCAAATTTTCATATCGAAAATGTTACTCATATGAGTATCCACTTAATAATTTGTATGCCTATGCATATATGTAACTGTTATCCCCAGGTTTTCATATTATTATTATTTTTTTGGTTTCCTACATGTATCTTCCTATTGAATGCAATATTGTCTGAACCGGGAACATCCATAAGTATATTGGGTTAACTCTCCCATCGAGTATTCTTTTCATCTACAAGACTCGAACCCGAGACCTTACTTAAGGTGAATCAAACATGTATCATTGGTTCATACTATTGTTATGGAACATAACAAAAATGATCTCCACATTTTTAAAAGAAATACACTTTGAGGCATGGAAATGTGTTCAACTAGAGAATGGACTTAGGCCTTAGATCAAATGGTGGTAATGCATGCAATAATAGAATATATTGGGCTTTGCCATAAGAATGGCCCAATAATGTTTTGAGACAAATAAAATTGGAGAAAGAGAAGAAAGTCCAACCAATAGTGTACCCTATGGTCTTGTTATAAAAAATGCTATGCAAATTGAAAATTTGAGAGAAATTAGGGACAAAGTGGACAATGGCTAAATAAAAAATTAGGGATTTTGGAGGTTGTATCATTGTACAATGATTCATGTATGTTATGGTTGATGAAGAGTAACAATGTAATTACATATATCATAAGTAATCGTATATGCATGTAATATTTGTTTGTATATAATACGTAATTTGAAAACCCAATTATAAATTTTATGGGTATCCATTTTTTATCCGTATCTCTATGGATTTTATTCATGAGTTCCAGTTTTGTTTTTTCATTAATAAGATATTATTTGTTTATAAAAATTTGTGAAAGCTATCCCTTATGTAATGTGAAATGTTAAATTAATGGATGACACAAATTGAGGAGTGATTAAATTAACCAATAACCAATGTTAAATTTTGGTTCCATTTAATTCTACATTGCTCTTGTATATTTCCAATCCATTCCATAGATTTGTTTATGACCAATGGGAAATGAGAGAAGCATGAAAATGAATGTGGTGAATTTAAGAAGTCCAAAGTTAACTCATCAATTCCCATTTCGCCATATATTTTGGGATACAATACTATGTAATTACTTATAATTTGTTATAAAAATACTTAAAAATTAAAATTTTAATTTAAATATATATTTTTCAAATTGATCGTATAACATATAATATGTTTCAAATAAAGAAACTTCACATCTAATATGGTGGATTAGACCGAGATCGGAAGCCTCTAACCATGATGAGTTTCATTATTATGGACAGAGTTGAAAGTCACAAATTCACATCTTGAACTCTAAGACATTAATTTTATGATTTTTTACTTATAAACTTTTTCAACCCAACTTTGTACTTAATAAAAGCAACAAAATATTTTGTTGATTTCCCTCTTTTCCGAATCAGAGGAAACCAAAATCCAATTCCATTACCATGGATTCTCCTTCAAATCCGTACTTGCTATTACTCGAAGCCTTGTATCAAATTCCATTCCATCATTACCTCATTGCTATATCATTTGCTCTCATTGTTTATCTCTACAATTTCATTGAATCTCATTTTCTACAAGACCTATTTTCTGGATTCACAGGCTCACCCGTTGAATTAACCTACAATTCATGTTCCCAATTATACCAAGCAGTGGTTTCAAAGTGCAAGATTCTTCACGGAAGCTATTTAGCTACACCATGGCTTTCATCTCCTCATTTTCAGACTTGTTTCTTGAACTTCTTCGCCAGGACTCCTGTTTTCAATTACAAAAGGTTTTTCATTCTTTCTTACAATCTAATTTCACATTTAAATTACCTTATATAGAGATTCGGCGGCCTAGCGCACGAGCTAGCCGATAAATGTATGCAGCTTTACCCCGCAGGTAGAGAGGTTGTTTAATGAGTGACTTAGGAAAGTAGTTGAGGACAATGTCTTCCTATATGTTGTTTATAGCTTATTTTGAAAGTATCTTATTCATTAAGTGCTTAATTGTGCTGTTTACTTAAAGGCACCTTAAAAAGAGCTTATTCATTAATAGCTTCTACGATAAGGTTAGTGAAATAAGCTTATTGATTATGTTGTTATTGTAAGCCCAAATAAGCTATCGGCATATCCGAAAAAGCTCTTTCAAACACCCCTGATAGTATACAGAAATAAAAAGAGTAAGGGAGTGGAAATTACATCATTGTTGTGATTCAATACTTTTTACTGCTTTTATCTAACAACTCTTCATGCATTCTCTTTCAGACAACTATTCACTACTCCTGATGGTGGAACCCTTGCTTTGGACTGGTTGATGAGTTCTGATGGTAATTATCAAACATTCAACTATTATTGTGTTTTCAACAAGCATAGTTACTTTGGTAATGGAATGACTATGGAATAAGAAAGCCTCTAGCCCAATACAATTTCAAAGTTGACCTTTCTGATTTTCGTGTCCGATTTTTGACAGTTTCTGGTGGTGCTTCCCATACGGATAGTGTTGTTTCTGAAGATGAATCTACTCCTGTTGTTGTAGTGATTCCTGGTCTAACTAGTGACTCTTCATCTGCTGTAAGTTGTATTTTCATTCTCTTTATGTGTCTGCCTAACCCCCACTATTTATTTCCCAACATGGGAATTGGGAAAAACCACATATATCCCAGGTGGTCTAGATTCTAGAAGTCAGGCCTAGTGGAACTTCCCAGCATGTTGGTAGTAACTAGTAAGGTAAAAAATCCTAATTAAAAACAAAATCGATAACATAGTATTTTACTCGAAACAAAATATCCCCAGAAGATAAAGTTCATAATACTTGCAAAATCATAAATTATCAAAATGATAAGTAATCCATATATTCTAAAAGGTGACCTTGGAGAATCTAAAGATATACTAAATATCTTCTAACGGTGGTAAATTGATTACCAAAAGCTCAAATTAAGAGGAAGTGTGCCAACAGCAATATCTGGTTGACATTTGATGCATGCCTAAGGTGTTTATGCTAAATAGAAAGTCTGTTTCCCTCAACATTACTAGTTGTCAGAATGGAGAATGTGCAACAGATGCTATTACTTTATTTATTACTTTGTGTGTGTGATATATACTTATTCTTTTGTTAGGCATCAGATATGCCAGCCAGGTGTTCCCATTTACTGTTATGAAGTGTTTATTAATTTATAGCATTTCACCTTGTTTTGTTGATTACGAGATTCATTTATATCACTGTGGCATCTTACATTTATTTCCCCCTTTTCTGCCCCCCCTTCTTGGTAGTATCTTAAACATCTTGCATATCATACAGCAAAGCGTGGATGGAACGTAGTTATCAGCAACCACCGAGGACTTGGAGGTGTTCCAGTCACGGTTAGTTTTTTCACAGGATGGAAATATCGAGACTAACAAGCTTTAGACAATATTTACATAATTCTTTCATTTATCCTATGTACTGAATGCGCCGTATCATGTATCGGGTTCGTTATAAAGAAAGTCTTGTATTAGTAATGTAAAAAGTGACGAACCACATAGAATCATGTACTGAGTACCGGTACCATGTACCAGGTAACTATGGTTGAGACATTTTGAAGATATAGCTTGGATGTTGTTGATATACATGAAGAGCAGCATTTATATTGTACTTGCCCATAAGCATCTAAGTCAACTAAAAAAGCTTAAGCTATTGGGTGATGATATATGAACGGTTAGATGTCTCTAATAGATTGTAAGCATGTCATTCTACCAATCAATTAATCAATTAACAATAATAAAATTTAAGTTTTATAAATTTAATAAGCTCATTTGCTAAGTGCAGCTTGCTAAACTGTTTGCATGTCAACGAAAAAGGATTGTTGAAATAGCCATTAGCTAAGAACCATAAAGTGGTTAAGAAAACCATTTTAGAACACAGGAGAGGCAGCGTAAAAAATGTCCCTGAAAAATTTTCGCTTTCCATTTTGTTAGAATATTGAGATTTTTATGCATTTCAATCTTCTGATCATATTCTGTAACCATTTTGTTTTCTCCTTCCTCCTGTAATGCACTTTTTGTACTAAATCATTTCAGTCTGATTGTTTCTACAATGCTGGATGGACCGAGGATGTCCGTACAGTGATTAATTATCTCCACAAAGAGCAACCTAAGACTACTTTGTTTCTCGTTGGAACTAGTATTGGAGCTAACATTCTGGTAAATTCATAGCTTGAGTCTTATGCAGTTCTTGCATCTAATGTATTAAAGTTTCATGCTTCAGCCGGTCTTAATTCGTTTAATTGCCTACTTACTAAAATGAAGTGTTTGTCATTTTTTGCTTCCACACACACATTGACATCCGTGTTCTGAAAATTCACTTTCTCCTAGTTGAAACTTGATCAAATTCCCCCCTTTCTAGCACTGGTTAGCCACATCTTTGATCAAAATCTAATTCCACTCTTGGATATAACGTTTCCTCCTTCATTGTATAGGTTTATAATATTTTCAGCTCAAGTGTTTGACATTTCTTGCTTCACTACACTGACCCCAGTTTGTTCCTAGATATGCTCCCTCCTGGGAGTCTGGGCATTTTTTCACAATTTTTTGTTCCGCTTTAGCAAAAACTGTTTTCACTTGTGGATAATAATGTTCCATAATTGTTCATTTGTGTATATTATTTTTGGGTCTAGGTTGGATATTCAAACTCTCAGTTCATGTAAATTTATCGATTCATTACTTTAGTTCATTTTCTGTGCTTGCTTCCTCAGTTCATGTAAATTTATTGACAAATTGCTTTAGTTCATTTTATCTGATTGCTTTGACGATTTTAAGTTCTGATTTATAATCACTTTTTAAAGAATCAAACATATACCAATTTGTAACTTGGGAGATACAATCAGTTAAGCATTAATTGCACCAGTATTCTTGATTATATTATAAAACCGTACCCCCCGGTCTCCTGTACAGTATAACAGGATAAGAAATTTGAAAAAAATACGAAAAAAGAATATGGGGATAACATCATAATCGGTCCTTTACTTTACTCCTCCATTTATGCTTAATACATTTTATCACACTTATGTTATTACCTTGATGCATACCATATCTACTTTTCGAAGCAGAAAAACTGGGATATACACAATTGCTAACTTATTGTCAGACGGTATCATTTACGTAAAGAGCTTGGTTTTGATGCTACACTGTTTGATTTGAAAGATTGTTTGCAGATAAAATTTCTCGGTGAGGATGGTGAGAATATTCCTATAGCTGGTGCTGTAGCTGTCTGCTCTCCCTGGGACCTTTTGGTTAGTGCTTTGATTTGAAAGTGGCTGGCTTTAACTTTTGAATTTCAAATGGTATTGATTAGTTTATAAAATGAGTTGATGTTTTGAATTTGATGGTGTGAATTCTCTGTTTGGTAATTCTGGAATAACTGTAACTTCTGTAATTGAGTAACTTGTAGGATAGTAATGTCGATATGTCATTCTTATTTTGTCCCTTTTGGCATTATTTCTTCAAGTGTTGTCAAAGTTAGACTTGATTTACAATTCCGTATTTCTCTATGGGTGTAAGATATACAGCTTTAGGAATGTAGTGTATGAATTACAATTTCTTTTTCGTTTTGGAAAAGGAAATGTAGACATTTCTTAACACTTAAAGATACCTTTGTTTTGGAATAATTTGAACATAATGGCCACTTTCTAAAAGTGTGCTTTTGAATGTACTTTTAGGCTTCTAGCATGCAACTTATATGTGCTTCAGGTTCAGAAATCTGTTTTTTTTACAATCTCTGATATAACTGAAGGAACTTCATTGAGTTTCACAGCCGATTTAACATTGCTGAAAGTTTGAATTACTCTTTGTTTTGCCTCTTATTGTACCTCAACTGGAAGTCATATTACCTGTATACTGTTTGCAGATAAGTGACAGATTTATAACTCGCAGGAGAGTGCAGAAGTTTTACGATAGAGCACTTGCGGTTGGACTTCAAGGCTATGCAAAATTGTATGTCCATAACTCTCCAGATGAGTCTAAATATCTTGTTCATAAGCTCTTTATTTTTCATCTATTAAGCAGTTCATTTTCAGAAAAATATACCAATTTAGGTGTTTTTGTTTTAAATCTTATGACTTAATAGGGACATGTAATTTGATGCAAAATCAATAAGTTCCTCTATAATACATAGCTTGACTTGATTTGACATTCCCTCAATATTCACTGCAGACACCGGCCTCTGTTTTCCCGCCTTGCTAATTGGGAAGGGATAGAAAAGGTAGCCTTCTTCTCTGTAATTCGATATTTATGACTACTGTTAGTATATATAAAAAACAAAATCAAGTATTTGTTGTTACTTGTTAGGGATTCCAAGTGCATATAAGTGACGGACTCTTAGATCTAATGTCTTAAGGTTTTGGGTCAAGATGTAGTATTAAACTCACTTATGTTGTAATTCACTTAAGCTCATTAGTTATATCACTTATCGCTGTGGGTCCCCCAATCCTAACATTTATTTACAAATGCAAGGGTCCAAACTCAAACGTCAAACAAAATGACTTCTTGTTATTCATTTAGCTATTTGGATAAAGCTTTTTCCTTAACACATAGAGCTTCATTGTTCTAATATGCACAACATTCTTAATTGTTGTCTGGCCCGTGTTATTATCGTACTCCAAGTTTCTATATCTTAAACAATGCTGAGTGCATATATGCTGTTTTGCTTTGCAGTCATTTTCTATTCGAGATTTTGATAACCATGCCACCCGCATTGTTGGGAAGTATGAGGTACTTATGTAGCACCTGTGATTCTAATCTATTTTCTTAGCTCTTGCTCCACCTCCTTCTACTTGTATCAGTTACCTAAAATTGTCTTGTTTCCTTAGACCGTCGATACCTTCTATAGACGCTGCAGCTGTGCTATATACGTGCAATCTGTGTCCCTTCCGCTTCTCTGTATAAGTGCTCTCGATGATCCAGTCTGTACCAGGGAAGCCATTCCCTGGGATGAATGCAGGTACACTACTTTATTGTTTTACTTGGTTCTAATTAATTTGCTTTCTCTTGGATAACTTCTGCATCAATTTAACGTGCCACTTTTTTGATAGGGCAAATCAAAATATCGTGTTGGCTACTGTAAAACATGGAGGACATTTGGCATTCTTTGAAGGAATAACTGCATCCAGCCTATGGTACTTCACTAATTTTGTTACATCGGACAATATTATGCATTTAGATTAAAGTTACTATGTTGGTGGTTTTAATATTTCATTTTCATCAAAATCAACCTAATATTTGGGACTGTTTTGGTTGTATGGATACTGATTGAGGCTGAGCTATTGCTAAGTTGTGATTGATTTTAACCATCCTTCAATTGCAACACCTTCTTTTTTTCCTTTTTTTGGGGTGGGGTTAATTATTGCAATATCGTAGTACCATTGTCATTCCTTGTTTGTTGGTTTCAAGCGATTATCTAAGATATCACCTAAATTTCATTAAGCACCCAGTAATACAAAGAAGATTTGACTCTTAGGGCAATTTCTTCCCTCTTGCAGGTGGGTAAGAGCTGTTAATGAATTCCTCAGTGTACTGCACTCAAGCCAATATATGCATGTACAGAAAAAGGTAACAGATAAAATTTACTTATTTTGCTTGTTAACTGAGGTTATCTTGTTCATCCTTTGGTTCTGTTCTAATTTGGAATGCCGTACATGTTTTGGTATCACATAAAAGATGTACTCCGGGATTGGGGTAGAATAAGTTAACTTCTGCTTGGAACAATAATGCAGAGCATTTCTGTCAGCTGAAACTGTTTTCTCATTAATGGCAATGCAGATCTCTAAACCAAGCACACCAGTGTGTTCATCAATTGATCAAGGTCCTTATGTTAATGTTACCGAAGACGGAATGGTAGCTGCATTGAACAAAGAGCCGACAATGGACAACGTGGAAGAATTGCATGCGATACAAGATGCTCATCATGAAACTCATGACAGGGTTCCAGAGGAAAAAGTTAATGAACAAAATGAGCTTGTTACTAATGCAAAGAGTGGTGATTCCTCTGGCGATTCCTCTGGCGCTGCACAAACGTCTAGCACACATGACGCAATGGTTCTCGATGTTATAAAACCGTTGAAAAGATATGCGGGCCAGTTATCTCGACAAAGTAGGTGGTCCTTCTGGTTGCTGGTTTATATTGCTATTACCGCAAGTTGGCCACTGGTCGGTTCAGCGCTATATTTTGTGTTTGGGAAAAAGCTAAGGGATATCTTACTAGGTGGTTTTCCCAGAAGATAATTGCATGATGGCAAATATTATTATGTATTTGTCCGTGTAGACATATTCTGTATCACTATTTCTTTGCCTTGATATCAAGCAAAATCTGCATTTCTAAGCTTTTGGTGAAATTAATTGGAATAATCAGTGGTTTACAGTTTTCTTAAACCACTGTTTTTTTTTACAAGAATGATAAATGGCATGGGGATATTCTTGACTTGTGCAAGAGTGAAAAGTGTTGTAATTGTAGATGTACTATTTATTTACATGGGAATAATGGGTAACAGGAGAATATTTAGACCATTTGCTTATTTTGTATATCCTTTTGGTGAGAAAAATGGAGATACATGCATCATGTCATCTTCAGAGACAAGTGTACTCATGTTTTTTGATGCTATCATTTGCAATGTTTTATTGTTTGTCTTTACATACATATGTCTTCACACAAGTCTTTTTCCTTTTGGTATTACTATGGATAAGGAACTAATCCCTTTTGAAATTCGTGGTTGTCCATCTCAATAAGTGTTATTTCTGTAAATCGAACCATCGACTTTGCTAATAAACATAACCAATACTTTGTTGGTAGTATCTCCTCTATTTAAGGACAACTTGGACGATTAAAGGAAACAAATCTCTTTCCCTATCATTTCTTGCAAGTTCTAATACTTCAGGACAACAAAGGTGACAGGTCTAGAATGATAAAATATAATTTGATTACTGTATTAAGTTTTTTTCTGTTTCATATGGTGCATTAAACATGCTTACATGAATTACATATAAAAATGGCAACTCATCATATGTTAAACACGATAAGAGCCAAATTTAGATAACAAAATATTACATTTCACAAGACCCAGTTCAATTTCAGAATAACCTATCTTGAAAGGGAGAAAATATGATAATATACAAACCTGTTTCTCGGTTTGTAGTTTTGATAGGATGTTTATTATGATGTTAATTAGAAAAGAAATAGAATAAGATATTATAGTTGATTATTTAATTAAATTAAATTAATATTACATTAATATTTCTATAATATTTTTGTGATGTAAGATAACAATATTTGTATGATCATTCATTAAATAGTGCATTGTCATTCATAATAAAAATCAATAAAATATAAAGAACTTAGTCTATAATTATTTTTATCTCATTAGTTTATTCCCTTTAGAGTAGAGTAATTTTACATAATTCTTGGTAGATTGATGTTAGTATTCTATCAATGAAAGCACTAATAACTAACACGTTGGTTTAGTGGTATAAGGTCCTATTAGATCTCAGAATGACCAAAATGTCAAGTTTCGATTCCTGTAAGCAAAACTTGTTGGGAGAGGCAACCACACATCCAAGAAAGAATAGTTTCTTACCCTAACTAAAAGGTGAAAGATTATTTTGGTAGTACCAAAAAAAAATATAAAAGCACAAATGAAAGAAATATAAAGAAATTTAAAACAGTGGCAATTGCATTGTACAAGATATGAATGAAGCCTAACATTATATTTATAAAATTCCACTATCTTAGTGGTATTTTCATTTTTCAATTCTGTAAGGAATAGTTTATAGAATCTCTTTCCCTATAATAATGATTGTTATACATACAAAGTCATGATTGGTATTTAGAGATTGTGAAAGATGCTAAGAGTTGGAGTGAGAGAATGAGTAATAATAATAATACAAGGAAGATCCCTTTAACTTGTTACACTACAGTTCATAATTGCACCCACATAGACATACACATTCCTCAATCAAAATATAATACAATTTCTAAATTCTGAGAGAAGACAACAACTGTAGAAGCTAATAGTTTTGCATCTTAGGATGCAGACAATTAACATCTAGGTGATAGTGTCACAAATTAAATAAAGTTATTCCCAATACTCAAGAAAATACAAAGCTATGATTTCACGGATCACCTCATAAAAATGTCTGGGCCACTACATATAAAATTGTTGAAATTTTGCTCATCATATTACCATCAACTTATATATATCTACTTCATTTAATTTATTTATGCATCCTTAAAAAAAAGTATTTGTTAGGACTTAAAAGTACATGAGTAGAACTCAACTCAAAAGACCAGTCTATTAGGTGGGAAAGTTTCATGGCTTAAGTACCACATTGAGTTTGTTATTTTACTCAATGTGAGACTCCTAACATTGCCGCCACCTTTAAGGGCCGACGTCCATGGTGGCTGGCTTTCACTCTATTGACATTGACTCGATGGTCACCATTTCTCTTTTGGTGGCTTTGCTTAACTACCGGAATTCGGTAGTGTACCTTAATCACGGCTATAAGTAGCTATTTCTGTGACACAACTCTCAATGAAAAACACAAATTGTTATGACTTAAGCACATGAAAAGAGTCAAATACAAAAGACTAGTCTATTAGTGGGAGAACTTTATAACTTAAGTACCACATTAAATTTCTCCTAACAATAACCTAGTACACGAACTCCTACTTAGTAAAGTTTAATGAGAATAAATATATGCATTCTTAATCTACAAATTGAAGAGATTTCCACAATTTGAAGTCATAATCTCATAGTGATTACTATAAGTAACAAGTTTATTATTGGGACAAGTAGATGATGTAATTATTTGAGTAGTGTGATATATATTTCTGTAGTTGATGAATGATGACTTACTTGCTCCACTGCTCTTTCCCCATCCATCAAATTTTGCTTTTTAGATGACTGACACGATTGCTATCTATGCAGAATCGACCACACCACACACCACACACCACACACACCACACACTTCACTCTTCAATGTTCATTTTGATTCAACCCCCACCACTACTTTCATTCTTCTTTTTTCACATTAGCACGCAATAGGGTATGATCACGCAAAGGGTAAACAAGAAAAAAACACACATAGATATTGATTGGTACCTAGCTAGGGACATGCATATACAATATTTATTCTTGAGAAAAGTGAGAGAGAAGGTTGAAAAAACCCTCACGTGGGATTGTCTGACAAACCCAAAAATGAGAGATTGAGATATATACATGCATGTCCTTGCTTCACACCTTGTTTCTAACACAATACCCTATCTCTTCTCTTCACTCCATTTCATGCTATCTGCTACATACAATAACTACGTAACATCCCTTTTTATTTTTCTCATTCATTTCCTCACGCAATATCTAACATTTCTCATATGTATAAATTCAAAGTATATGCAGGTAAATAATAACATTATAAAGTGACATGTCTAAATATATATCGAATATTATTCTGATATTATGCAGAGAGAATTCACGTGGATATACCTGACAACAAGGCATGTTTTTCTACCTTACCCTTTTTACTTACATTTCCATTCATCAAGTTGAGAGTTGAGACAAAGAGGTTTCTTGCATTTGGGTTTTGGTCTTCTTTGTTAATTCTTACTGCTATTTTTATTATTACTTTTAATATATGGATTTGTTATTATGGATATGAACAAAAGTGTTTATTTATTATAGATGCTTTATTTTTTCTTTGGGATGATAACCAGTTGGAATGCCATATGTAACCATCATATTGCATAGATGGGGATTTGCTGTCTCCAACAATATCCTTAACCAATCACAATGAAGTAAAATTGATAAGGCTATGAATATTTAATTTTTTTAACTGACATGATATAATATGATTGGTTTGTGACAGAGTTTAGGACAGCAGATTCTTGTCCCATATTACATATTTGTACCCTATTTGAGCATGGCAACTTATGTGTCTTCCATTAACATGGCAATCAAGAATTAAGAACTTTGATGTGTCAGCCTTTAGATTTATCTTGCACAGCCTCCTATGATTATGTCAAATATTAATCTTGTCTTATTGAATATTTGATATGTAAATTATGGGAGCTACCCCAAACACCAATACCAACTGCATGCATAATACTACTACTTCTTTTCTATAAAGAAAAACCCTTTTTCCACATATGATTATAATTATCTAGTTAATTTAATTATAATAAATTTTCATTTCTTATTAGAATTTTTAATTTTTTAATTATTATATTATACATAGATTTTTATTAGTCTGTTAAATATATTTAACAAATTATCAATCAATTATGAATATATTTATCACTTACACAAATAGTTTATGACAATTTTGTACAAATCAATTTGCTCAGGATCTCTATATTAATTGTGGAACACAACCCAGTGCAGATTATGGTTATTTGATAAAAATAAATGTTATTTGTTAAATAACTTTGAGAGGAAATGTTCTTAAATTTATATGTGATATATATTTTTTATGAGATTAATAGAAAATATAAAAAAGAAATCAAGTTGAAATATATTGCTTAATGTGATCAAGTCCCATATAATTATTCAGAGGTAGATGCTTTCATGTTTAAATTCAATTATAGCCCAGGTTTTGCTATCAAAAGAAGAAAAATCAAGTTCACTAAGCATATATATATATATATATATGTATATAGTGCAGTTAAAAAATAAAAATCTAGTCTAGTTGATGCAGGGAAAGTTAGGTCATTTTTTGTTAGCATCCATTTGTCTTGGCATATATATTATGATGAGAAAGTGTGAAAAGTTTCCTTGCACAAGATCCCTATGTACTTCAACGAATAAATGATAACAAAGCCAAAATCCTTGTTAGAAGCTTTCACTTGTGCCAATCAGAAACCAAGTTGACAAGAATAAGGGATAGATCCAACTTCCTTTGTTTCTATCAAAGACAATATATATATATGTATTATGTATACAAGTTTCTATTGTTGCTACACAATATATATATAATTGAGCTGCATATGATTGAGATTATGATCCATGTTATAATTTTAGTAATTTCAGCTGTCATGTTGAGTCTAGATAGCAAAAGCATTGATTGTATTTTTCTCAAAATTAATAGTTTACATTTGTGAATTTGTGATAAACACAATGCTATTGCAACATGACTATGGCACCAATTTAAAAATGTGACTTATGTGTTTCTTTTCAAGTATGATCCAAATTTAAGGTATTCACTACTGAGAGGCAAAGCATATAGTATATATATATGGTGCATTTTCCATTACACACATTCAATTATAGATAAGTGATCAAAGGTAGAGAAATATTTGGGTACACATTTGTTGTCTTACTCCTCTGTGTCACTATATGTGTCAGAAGATATTATTGACCAGAGAAATATATAATAATTTCAATTTTAACTTAAATAATTTTTTTTCAATCAATCATATATAATGATACATAGAGTGATACAAAATGTGAGACAGTAACTCCTGAAATATTTATGGCCGAGAAAGAAATATAGGATGATGATGAAGGGAAAGCAATTGATAGAGGAGGGTACACGTTTGATTCCCCATTGACACCGCTGTCTCTTGTCCAATGCATATGGCATATTCTAAGTTCAAGCCATCTCAAACAAGAGAATACCACTTTAATGGATTTTGAAATATTATAATAATAATGATAAGATCAATGTGTTTTTCCTGACCCAAGACACTGATTCTAAAGAATAAAAAGATACCCTAGTTTCTTAATCCCTTCCTCTTGTTGGAAAGAAAAATATAGGAGTGGAAAAAAAGAAAATCTATGATATTTATCCTTCTATATTTATTGGACTCTGATCCTCTATATATATATATATACTCATGTCATGACATGAAGGAATATAATTTTTATGAGGTTTCACCCCATAAAAGTCTTCTATGTCATAAATTTACTTTTCCCTCACTCACACACACACAAACTTCTCTCTCTCTTTCTCTCTTTCTTTCTTGTTTTCTTCAGATATGGAAGATTCAGATGAAGATGAGCTTCTGAATCTCACCCTTTCAGTTGCTGCTGATAGAGAAAGAAAAAAGAAGGGAAAGATAAAAATAAGGGATGATAATATTGCTTGTTCTATTAGTACTACTACTACTCATAATATGAACCCTTATTATGAGGAAGGGTATGAAGGGAAGATCTATAGGCTACTCCAAATGAGGGATCAAATGCTAAGACAAGACCATAGAATAAGGAATAAAGGAGTTGTTGATGAAGATGGAAATGGCCTTCCATTGATTCATTTGCTTCTAACAACTGCTACTTTAGTTGATGAAAACAATGACAACAAAAACAAGTTTGGTTCAGCTTTAGAGAACATCACTGAACTCTATAAGATTGTTTCTATAACAGGTGATTCAGTTCAACGTGTAGTGGCATATTTCACTGATGGCTTGGTGGCAAGGCTTCTCACAAGAAACTCACCCTTCTATGACATGCTCATGGAGGAACCAACAACTGAGGAAGAGTTTCTTGCATTCACAAATCTCTATAGAGTCTCACCTTATTACCAATTTGCTCATTTCACTGCAAACCAAGCTATCTTGGAAGTGTTTGAGAAAGAAGAAGACAAGAACAACCGTGCTCTTCATGTTGTTGATTTTGATGTCTCCTATGGTTTTCAATGGCCTTCTCTTATTCAATCACTTTCTGAGAAGGCAACAAGTGGAAACAGAATATCACTCAGGATAACTGGATTTGGAAAGAACTTGAAGGAACTTCAAGAAACTGAGTCTAGGTTGATTAGTTTCTCAAAGGGTTTTGGTAACCTTGTGTTTGAGTTTCAAGGGTTGTTGAGAGGGTCAAGGGTGATAAACCTAAGGAAGAAGAAGAATGAAACTGTGGCAGTGAACTTGATTTCTTATTTGAACACTTTGAGTTGTTTCATGAAGATCTCTGACACATTGGGATTTGTACATTCTTTTAACCCTTCCATTGTTGTGTTGGTGGAACAAGAAGGTAGTAGGAGTCCTAATAGGACCTTCTTGTCAAGATTCACAGACACTTTGCATTACTTTGCAGCAATGTTTGATTCACTTGATGATTGTCTTCCACTTGAGAGCACTGAAAGGTTCAGGATTGAGAAAAAGCTTCTAGGGAAAGAGATCAAAAGCATGCTCAACTATTATGACATGGATGGTGTAGATTGTCCCAAATATGAAAGGATGGAAACATGGAAAGCAAGAATGGAGAATCATGGGTTTGTTGGCACCAAAATAAGCTCAAAATCCATGATCCAAGCAAAACTTCTTTTGAAGATGAGAACTCATTATTGTCCACTACAATTTGAGGAAGAAGGAGGTGGTGGTTTCAGAGTTTCTGAAAGAGATGAAGGAAGAGCTATCTCTTTAGGGTGGCAGAATACTTTTCTGCTAACAGTTTCAGCATGGAAACCAATCTGAACTCTTAACCCTTTTCATCATTTTGGTAATAATTTATCTACACTCAGAAACATGTTTTATATATCTAATATATTTTTGTGATTTAATTTCTTTAGCTATCTATGTTTTATCTATGCTTGAATTATATATCATGAGTTTTCTGTAGTTTGTAGATCCTTCAAGTAAGGATTAAGGTAAACATATGAAGCATATATATAATTTTCGGGAATCTTCCATTTCATAATCACTTCCTATTTGTTTAAACATGATGAACCCTAATTTCCCTTTTTCTTTTGTATGAAAATGGGAGAACCCTAATTTATGTAGGAGTGTATACATATCCAATATGAAACCTAGATTTAATTACTTGATAAGATGCATGGACTTTTTTGTTTACTTAATGTAGAAGTTCCAATTGCACTCACTTGCATTTTTATTTCTTATGAGGTGATGTGTGTGGTAAAAAATATATTTTACATTCACATAAATTTTACTTTAAAATGTTAAATTTAGTAGAAGATTTATAAACAAGTACTCTAGAAAGTAACATTTCTAAAAATCTTAAATTGTGAAGGAGGTGATAATAATGGTGCATCCCCAACTTTTTAAGTTACTAAGAGAGAGAAATGCATAAAAATAAAGGATTTTTTTATATTATATGATAATTTTATTCTCTAAATATAATATGATGATAATTAAAATAAAGTTAATAAATTGTCTCTCTTGAAAAAGATTCTTTTCCCAACTTTTTAGATGAGAATATTGGCTTCCCACTGTATTATTAGTGTGAAATGACTATCATATAATCATTCTCTATCATCTTATTTTTAAGTAAGGATATTTTTTAAATTTCAATTACATTCAATGAAATATATCAATCAGATAAGAAAACAAAACATAAGTGTATCAGGATCACATTTCTAATAATATGCTAAAAATATCCTCCATATTACGGGTGGTGAACATATCCAATTGGGTCGGATAAGATTTACTTCCGAATTAATCCTAAATGTTAATAGACTATTTTTTGTCTAGACTGAGCCCTAAACTTTAAAGCTAACCTAATCATATATGTAGATCGAGCTACCTTTGAATCTAGACTAATTAACTATAATAAAATGTTCATATGAGATATATAATATGAGATGAAATAATAGACTAATTAATATTATTTATTATTATGAATATATAATATGAGATGAAATAATATATATGCAAATATTTCATTAGTTATATGTATATTTGATGAAAATGTTAAGAATCAATGATATATGAAATGATATACGCGTTGTGGCAATAAATTATTTGTACAAGAATGTCTTAAATAATTAGTAAAAACAATTGAAAAAAAAATTAAAAATATGAAATTATATTAATAGATAGTTGCTGCAACAAAATGTATCATCTACTTTGGGTGCACACATTTGACTATGCATGTATAAACAAGAGTCATGAGTAATTGTGAGACCAATTTGGTTGAGTCATACTTATCCCTTATCCAACATTTTTGAATTTGAACTAGTTCATAGATTCGATGTAATTTGACCATATTCACCAAATCAAGTAAACCGATAAGGTATGATCAATACTCACCATACTCCATACTAATGCACTACCTAAGCTGTTAACTTTCAAATAAACAGTTTTTGATTTATTTTACTTCAATCTTTCAAATGGTCTTATTTAATAAATAATAAAAAATGAAAATAAGAAGTAAGAAAAATAAAACATTTTGAAAGTGTTGTACTATCTCACATTCACATAACCCAAATGGACACGAAATGGCTTCAAGAATATCCTATACATGCTAGTAGTTGCTAGCTATGATTCTCTATCTATCTCTCTATGTACCATGTCTGCATTTACTACCTACCTTATCTTTGTTATCCGTGTTAATGTGATTATGCGTCCTCTATATATATTATATATACTAGCGTATCGACCGATCGACTCACATTCTTATTTTTTTCTGATATAGAATGTATGATCTTCATGTTATACTATTAAGAAAAACTATTTAAATATAAGAAATAAAATATATGAACTTAATAGAAAGTGAAAATATAAATAAGAGAATGTGTGGAAGATAATAATATATTAATATAAAAATGAAAGAAATGAAAGTAATATGTGAAAGTTTGTATTAGTTATTAATGAAAGATGTTACAAAGAATAAATTTTGGATATAAAAATTATATCATGATGAAAATTATTTCTTGTTTTGACTTTATTAATAGGATAAATATCCGACTTAAAGTGAGATGTATTAATTATAGTTATCTAGGATTATATGATTTTACTTTAGAAGTACAAAATACTAAGGGTAAAATATAAAAATAAAATCATGGTAGTAGTTATTTCAAGTTTTGACTTTATATATAGTATATATATGTATATGTATGTATACGTATATATATATATATATGTATATGTTATAAACTTTGAGACATATCTGCTAAGTGTGTCATGTTAATCTGTGCAAACAAAAAAAAGAATCATAAAACTTAGTCATGCGGATCTTTTTGTAACAAAGAGAATGCATAATGGTATTATAAATAACTCATTCTAATTTCATTCACTTTTAATATTAATTAATGACCAAAATAGCTTGCTGCATTTTTTATTTCTGATCTATTTTATCGGATTGAGCCCTATTTATATGAATACCATAGCAACAAATTAAAAAAAAAGTTGTATTTACAATAGTTCTTGTTCTTCACATTTTGATTCCTTCTTTATCTGTTTGGAGGGTCATGACCCAACAATTATAAATTCGGTGTCTATTTGGTAAACTGTTTTGAAGACTCTAAATTGGTTTTAAAAGTTGATTTGTTCATTTAACTAAAATTGGGTTTGGAGTCTTTTTATTATGCCTACTCAAATTGGGAATTTTTCTATCATTATTATTACTATTACTATTATAGTTTTATTTATTTCCTTCTTATATTTCCAACTTTGCCTATATATAATAGAAAGATAAACGAATAAATTTAGATTTAGAATGTTTTAAATTTTATACGTAGCATGTTCTTCAACCATGCATTAATTTCAATTCATTCTCATCTGAACATTTTTTCTCTAATACCCTTATATCTGAATACTACTATCATCATTATCATATCAATATCATTATTATATGAAGCACACCAAATATCAGACATGATTAGAACTTATTTTATTTATATCTTGTCATGCTTTATATATTTTTATCCTATAATAATCACTGGAGTGGGCCAAAATAAAATAACAAATTTGATGATGGATTTAAGTCGAGAGTGTATTACCTATGCACAGTAACTATAAAGAATAATACACACTTAATATATAATTTGTTATTCCCTTATTATTTATTTTTGAAGAATCAATGATAATTAAATATGAATGGTGATTGATACAATAATAATGTATAAACATCATACACTTTAATACATATTTTCTCTTAACTTAATTATATTATGGAGAATGATTAAAAAAATTCCTCAAAAAGGAGATCACCGAATTAAATTACAATTTGATGAGTTATTATTTGAAATAAGAGTGTAATATATATATATTGTCAGTATAAAATATATATAAAGTCAATATATTATCTACCATTCATTTGTATTACTTTTCCTAAAAATAAAATATGAATAATGGATAATTTGTGAAATAAAGTATAACAAATATTATAATTTCAATAACATGACATTCTTATAGGAAATATACAGTAATTTTTTTTAATCACTAGTGCTTCTCTTTAACTCCGGGCATGCCTTTGCCTTTGCTTATCCATGACAATCAAGAAAGAATAAAAGGAAATTAATGTATACAAAATTTGATATATATATATATAAGGAGGGATCCCTTCACACATATTTTAAGTTAAATCAGTTATACTCAATCTCAATAATTCATTTTTTATATCCAACAGACTAAATATGTGGCTGCAATAAGTAATGGGAGAAAAAAAAAGAAATTTTAAATAACTTTTAATTTTTACTAATTTGGTCCGTTCGATCTCAAAAAATAAATAGCTAAGATTGAATAACTTAAAACAAATGTAAACGAATTCCCAAAAGGAATTTGTTCATTAATAGTATTTCTATTCAAATCATGAATATATATAAGAGTATGGCATAATTTAAGGCTGCACATTTCCTATCCTAATATAGAAGATATGAAAAATATTTAGAAGGATATTAACATATTTGAAAGAATGCTCACATATTCTATCATATATATATATATATAGTATGTATGTAAGTAGAGAAGTTTCATGTTAAGATTGTTTGCCTATAATGGCACCCAAAGCAAGAGCATCAATTTCAGGTTCCACCAAGAATATTGATGAATCAATTGGAATGCTTTGTTCTGTTACTAATGATCTAAGGAGTCTTGAAAGTAATTTACTTTCTATTGACAACATTTCCCTCCAATGGTGCTGCCAAGCCACACATTTCCTCAACACAATCCACTCACACTTTTCTATCTTCACTCAAAAATCTGAGAACCCAACATCCTTTTGGGAAGGAGGTACTTATTTAAATCTATACATGCAAGAAACTCTCACTCTTCTAGATTTACTCAACTTGATCAAACTAGCAATTTCTGCTATGGTTAGATATAGGTTAATTGCTGAGTTTACTGCTCAAAAATTACTAGCACATAGTGAATATCCTAATGATGCTGAAATCAAGTGTGAAGTTGAAAGATTAGAAGGAGAGAGTAGGCAACTATATGGAGTTCAAAGATGGAAGGACATTGACTTTAAAATGAAGTGCAGTCCTAAAGTTAAGGGTAATGATCTCAATGTTATGCATGTGGCAAATGTGTTTAGAACCATTATGGCTGTGATATCTATGCTTCTTTTTTCTGTGATGTTTTATCCTGTTTCAGTTGAAGTAGATCAGAAAGTTTTTGATCAGTTTCCTCAGCTGAAGTCAATCTCAACTTCCCTGAAGAACATTGTTTATGTCTTATCTCATAGGCTGCATCAAATTCAGGATCATTCAAGGCCAGTTTTAGTTGAGTATAAAATGACTGAGAAGGTAGTTATGCATATGAAAGGTGATATATTGCATGGTGATGCAATGGATACAAGGTTTACTCAGAAGAATAGTGATTTGCTTCAGAATAGCTCAATGGTACTTAGAAATGGCCTGCAATTGTTTGAAAATGCAGTGAATGAGTTCTTTGATGAGGTTACTAGAGGAAGGAATAGGTTATTAGGTCTATGTCAACAACACTATCATTAAGTATTATTTTCCTTTCAAATATATTTATATATATATATATTCCTTTAGGATATATAATAATACTATTGTTCTAGTGATAGACCCAACAAAATATATTATAATGTTACATAATGTGTAACCTATGAGTTGTGTCTCCTACTATAGTGAATTCTGATTGTGTTCTGTTATGCATCAAACAAGAAGTATAAATTGATTTATATTGTTTCAAAACTTTATGAATATAACCCATGGGTGTTGGTTCAAGTGGTACATGCTTGATTTCCCTTAATCAAGGTCTCGGGTTCGATTCTTGTGGATAGAAAAAATACTCGTTGGGAGAGTTAGTTCTACATACCTGTGGATGTTCCCGGCTCGGACAGGATTGCCTTTATGAATAAATACAAAACATGTTTCTATTGGTCTTGACAAGGTATTTGTTAAGCTGAATTATAGCACAAACTCGTTATCTCTGCATGATAATGTTATAACCAGTAACTATTCCATCTTCAAGTAAAAAGCAAAATAATTAAACTTGTCTCTTTTCTGCAATGTAAGCTGCAAAAATGGCAAAAGCCAATAAAATAAAGCCACAGCAGAGCCCAACAAAACCCATTGGATTAAAGGCTTTGTGAATTCTGAAACTTCTTTAGGCACCATTCTTTTAGTATTACTGAAAACTGATCTTTTTATAAACCAAACAAGCACAGTGTTGGAAGAAGCAAAAGCTTCATATGTAATGTAATTATTGGCCAAGTTTTTTCATCCTTAGCTTTGAGAAATTGTTAAGATATAATAAAAATTACATAATACGAGAGTGAGATCAAAGATGATGAATCCTAAGGTGTGGATGGGGGAGAGTGTGGAGGGGAAGAGCACTGCAGATAACATAAAAAACAATGAGTGAGTTGAGTGAGTTTTCTATTTTCTACCAAAGTCCCACACTGACTAGTGTATTGAGTGGAGTAAAGTGAATATAATATAAAAGGAGGGAGCTACTTTGGTTTCAAATCACGGAGCCGTGTGGTAAGCACAAAGCGAACTATTCTTTCGCCTTTTACTAAAGAATACCGTGTGCTTGCCACTTTAAGCTGCATACGCTTATTTTTGGGAAGAGCTTTCTCAACTGGAAAGCTCTACAATTTTAGTCTAAATATTTAAATACTGTTATAAAGTTTTAAGAATTAATTTTGTTGTAATGTAGTTCTTTTGAATACTATTCATAAGTTTTTATGTAATGTAGTACGTTGAAAGTTACATATTTAATGTTTAATATATTGTAATTATGATAAACTATGCGTTAGTATTATAAATTTGTCTTGTTGTGGGAAACCCTATTTCCTAATATTATTTACATTTAAAAATTGTTGTGTACCTGTTCGAGCAATAGCAAATAATATGCACATATTTGGTTCGAATCTTGTGGATGGAACAATTGTCTGTTGGGAGAGTTAGTCCTACGTATCCAGGATTTAGACATTTTTGCTTCTTTAACTAATCTTACAAAGAAATTGGGACATCCTATCCCTAACTTTCATTCCTCATCATAATGATGATCATAAGTTTGACCCATCTAGTCTCTTATTAAGTAGTGGTTGTTGTTGAATAAATCACATAATAAAATTATTTTGTTTTATCGGCACTAACAAACCAATAAGTGATTGATTTAATAGTCGATAAAATGTTTGATTCATAAGATATAGTTACAATAAGTTGAAAAGATTAGTTCCCTAACTTTATCATACCAAAAAAAGAGACACATTAAGTGTCTAAAATTAAAAATAAAATAAAATAATACAATATCTACAGAGAAAATTAAATAAAAAGATTAGTATAACATGTATACTAAATTTGATTGATTAAAGATTTGTACTTATTTTTGTTTTATTTTACTGTTGGTTCCTGAATCTGAAATTGAAATGGGCGAGAGAAGAAAGAAGCATCATCGCCATCTTCAAGACTCATCTTCCTCTCCCTCTTCCTCCTCCGACTCCGATTCCGATTCCCACTCTTCCAGGAAGCGCCGCCACCGCCGCGAAAAGGAGCGGCACAGAAGGAGTGATGGAAAGGAGAGCAGAAGAAGGGAAAAGGATGAGAAAAGGAAGAAGAGAAGAGACAGAGATAGCAAATCGAGGAAAAGGAAGAAGAGACTCTCCGATTCTGATGAAGACGGAGATAGCTCTGAGGAAGATAGGTTTAGGGTTCAACCTCAAATTGTTCTCCGTCAATTGATGATGGAGTTTCCAAATGCTGGCAATGACTTGAAGCTGGTACTACATGAATTTATCATTATTTAATTGCTCTTTGTACTGTCTCAATTTGATTCATTCGTTATTAGTGACATTGTTTAAATTGTTCGGATTATGTTTATACGTATTATCTAATTGTTAATGAGAGCTATATATTCTTTGGGATTGCGTGGAGGTACTGATAAATTTGTTCGAGTGCCCGAGAAATTGTAAATGTTTTTGTGTGAAGGTGAATTTTTAACTGCTATGCTATCTAGGGATGTTGTTTTTTAAGGTATGAATTAGTTGGGGTTGACCTTACTTGAGATTCTAAGAAATTGTATTGCTACATACAGATTAATGAATTGAATTGAGCTATAACTCCTTTACCTTTCAATTTACGATCTTTGCTACTCAACTCTCGTTTTGAGTTTGTTTATGATTTAGTTATTGTTGACTCCAATCATGTTCTTTAGCGGTTAGAAACTAATTGTACTGTGCACATGGATGATTGATTCTTATTGGAGTTGTTGCTGTTGTAGCTTTTGCAAATGATAGATGATGGACAAGCTGTTGACATAAAGGGTATATCGGAAAGATCTCTCATGAAGCATCTAAAGAAGCTCTTCCTTTCCTTAAATCTTAAGGAAAATGGAGATAGAGTTTTCTTACTTCCTTCTGAAGCTCGCCCGACTTTGGATGTTGTTGGCCCTCTCATTCACTCCTATATGAATCCTGTGAAGGAGGACGCTGATCCTTCTGCACCAGTGCCTGAAACATGTCCAGTTCCAAAAGATATTGGAAGTGAGCAGACAATGGATGACCAAATGACAAAAACTTTAGAGGATAATTCTGTTGGTCCTAGAAGAAGGTGATAATTTTTTTACCATTTTCTGGTGACATTTTTTGTTATTTTTCCTAATTACTGCTTACCTTGTTTTGCAGAGTGATTGGCCCTGCAATGCCGTCAGCTGAATTACTTGCTGCTGCTGCCAAATTAACAGAGGCACAGACTGAGCTCAAGTACTGATTCATTATGATTTTATTGATTATATTTTCCTAGTCAATTGAGTCAATTCATACCCGATGATACTGAATGAGATATTCAAACTAATGTGTTTAGAGAAGCTGAATTGGATGACGATACTGAACTATTTATTGGACCTGCACCACCTGCTATGGTTTCTGAAGCAGAATCAGCTAATGAAGCAGAACGTTTTGAAGAGGTATTTAATCCCAATAGTAGTTGATATGGATCATACTTTTTTTCCTTCTTCTGGTATTATAATAAAAGCCTTGGATCTAATGATTGGTGTATGTTATTATTCCTATTATAAAATTGGATTTTATTTGGGGAACATGATAAAAACTTCAATTTGGTGGCCTTGGCTTTCTTCTACTGTCATTGGTTATGTAGCTTCCTTCAGCAGAAGTGAAATACCTGTCCATTCAGATTATTGTTGTATCACCCCTTATTTTAGAGACTTTATACTGTCATCTTTATTAGTTGGGGTCTTTCAAGATGAGGCTCTTTGTATTTTGATTTTGGTTTTTTATGATTGCTCATTTTTGTTCTTGTAAATTCTCTCCTTTTTTCTCTCCCAATGAGTTTCATATTAGGGGAAAAAATCTCTAGTTCTCAGATTACTTTTTGATGTATTACAGAATTAAATTTTCGACATGAACTTTAATTTACTAATGAGCTACCACTCATGTCCTGTTTATTTCTCAGGTCACCAGGATCATGGAAGTTGAGGCTGAAAGCCCATATGATGTTCTTGGAGTTAACCATAATATGTCCAACGATAACATCAAGAAAAGGTATGTTCTCCCTCATAAGCTTCTTTAATTGACAAAAAGAATATCAGTCTCTGTTAAGTTTTGTTTTTGGATTTTTCTAGAAACTGATTCGGGTATTCGACTGTGCCACTCTGCTATCTTCACAGCACAATTAGTGATTTGTGTTGGCCTGTTGCCTGAATGATTCTTCAGTTTTTTGTTGTCCCAAATAAGTTTCTATGTTCTGTTAGTCTTCCAGATCTAAATTATTGTCATGGACCAAATATAGACAATAAAGCTTGTTCTGAACTTAAAACATAATTTGTCATTCTAAATAGTATATTTAAAATGTGAATGATAGAATTGATTTGCTTTGACTTTCAAGAATGTACAATAGGCGTTCTATATAGGGAACTGAAAAGGAAATGCCAATAAGATATATTGAATTCTATAATTTATACAACAAAAAAATAAAGTCTTATCCTGCTATGTGGGGGTCGGCTATATGGATCAAACAAAATATTTATGACCAAAATGTGTTTGTCTAATGCCATCTCATTCAATTCCCCTTAGGTACTGGAAGAAATCACTTTTGGTTCATCCAGATAAATGCTCTCATCCACAAGCCCACCAAGCATTTATTAAGTTAAATAAAGCTTTCAAAGAGTTACAAGATCCAGAAAAGGTGAGCTTGATAGGAGGACGTTTATTATTGAGGTTTAAAGTTATGTCTATGGATCCTTTATTTTGCTTGCAGTTCTTTCTTTTTGTGACATACCCCTAATGCGTTGTGTTATCTGTATCTTTCTTCTTTTTTATCTTTTGGATCATATTTCTGTACGGTAATTGCGTCGGATGCTGAGGAGCTGTCAGGGCTTGTGAATTGCAAAGGATATTTGACATTTTTATATCCAACTTTAGTTTACTGGTTGGTTATGATTTTAAAAGAACTCAGTGAAATTGGAAAGCTTTAGATGTTTAACTGTCCTTTTTATTTTATCTAAATTGATTTGATTAGAGTTCAGAGGTCTCTTTTTAATTTTAGTAAATGTATCTCCTTTGATGACATATCCATGTCCCGATTGAGGACCAGATAAGAATTTGTTTATAACTCTTAATTGTACTTTAGAGGTTGTAGATATGTGGAGTCATCATTTGTTTTGGAAATTCACATGCAAAGAGGCTTGGTTGTAGGAACTTGAGTAGTTAGGAATTTAGTGCAATGTGTAGCCAAAATCATCTGAAAGGTTTTTTTTTGCTATTTCTTGCTATTTCTTGCACTTGGCTCACATTGTTGCTTCAGTCACTTGTATTGTTGCTAGTGAAACCATCTGTGGCAAATTACATCTAGCAAAGCATAGCCCATAGAGTGAGGGAAATATGTTTATTCACGCGAAATTTGGAAATATGTACATCTATGCTTACGATATTGGGATTGAAAACGAACTAGGCCTAATTAAATCCTAAAAGCTAGGACATGGGGTAGGATTGCTGTATTCTAAGGATCCCTTGCCTATATGCTTAGCTGATGTGGGATCTTACACGCCTCCATGCCCATGACATGACATTTGGAGCATGAAGCTTGCAGGGCTTGACATTTGTGGGTGTTCAAACATTAAGTCCACGATAGTTTCTAATGGCACATTAGAATTGAGAACAAACTGAGCCTAACTCCAGCTCAAGAGGTCAGGATTGTCCTAGTCATTATAAGGATTAAGGGGTACTTTGCTCATATACCGAGCGGATGTGCAATGATCTTAGAACAAGGATAGGCTTTGTGGGTGGCCCAACATCAAGATTAGGATAGGCTTTGATACCATGTTAGAATTGCGAACAAATTGAGCCTACAATGCAACACTCTTGAATCATTTTATTAACAAGATGGTGCTCTGTGCTTTTTGTAGCGGAAAGCAATGGATGATAAAATCAAACTCAAGCAAGAACAGGAAGAAATGAAGGTAACTAGAACAAACTCAGTTGTCTGGCTATACTACTAGTTTTTTATACTAATATCTTCCCATGCTACTGTAGGCGGAACTTAAAGTAATGCGTGAAGCTGCATTGTGGAGAAGATCACAAGGTAATATTATACTAATGTATAGGGTTCCTGTTAAGTTTGTTCAGGTCACTTTCCTGCATAACATGCTTAATATAAAGATGAGGGATATGAACTTAGGCAGGGAGAAAAGCAAGAATGAGGATGCAAAAACAAAAATGGCTATTTCATGTTGAGAAACTCCTAGCCCCCATCTCCTAAGTAAAAATAGAAAAGGGGTGAGGAAAATGAAGTGAGTGCAAATGTGCATTATGTTAGATGTTATCACCAGGACTTGATGAAGGGAACTTCATTCTATTACATTCATAAGCCTATGTTGTTTTTAGATAAGCTAAAGATGTAGTAGTATATATTTAGGGGAATGTTAACAAGTGTCCTAAGGACATTGTTTAAGGAAGAGAAAAAAGAAAGTTTATATTGAAAAATGATGTTTTCACATTTCAAGAAGTGTGGAACCTTGTTTTCCAAGCTTAGTTTCTTCTTTTATAATCTTTAAACAATGCCTTTAGGACACTTGTTATTGCAATCCATATACTTGGTCACCAAAAAATTAATATTTTGATATTTAGAGGTTGTATTGTATGAAACTTTGTTCTTCTTCCTGTTCTTCTTTGTGCTTCTTTTCCTTTTGTTCTGGTGATCTAGTCTCTTGCCTTTGAGAAAAGCGTACTTTACTATCCTGTTATATATCAATAAACAATACATGAAGTGTTTATGGATGATAATTTGGCGCTAGTCTGCTTAATTTGTGTATTTGGGATGATATCTTGCTTGTGATGATTGATTGCTGTGTGACAATTTGAGGTTGTAAAATTGGTCTGGCATGAGCAAACAGGTCCTCCCTCTCGATTTCAGTTTGTCACAACCTTTGCCATATACAGATTTCAATTATACTTTTCTTTGTAAAGGGGGAAATGTGTGAGATTGGGACATTGGTTTCTAAGAGTGAACTTCGTTATCTAAATTTTAGGATATATGTCGCAGGTATATCAATGGATGGTGATGATGTGCTTCTGGCAGAGACAGAGGTTAAAGTGGAGCCAAAAAGGGATGAATGGATGACAACACTGCCTCCAGAGAGAAGAGTAAGTACTGTCAATCCTATAAAGCATGTACACGCATGCCATTTTAGTGGTGTCACATGTTGGATTCTAATGCTTGTCAGACACATTCGCAAACCGTTCAATTTAAAATTGTTATTTTAGGCTCCAGCAATATTATGAACTGTTGAATATTATGTCTTTTAAGCTGTTCAAAACTTCAAAATTTATTATTGGTCAAGGCTGGTGATTTTGATGTGTGGCTCTGTGCATGCTTGGGGATCAGATTTTGTTTTTTTGGGGCAGTCAAAAAACTTATTGTATATATTTAGTTACAAAGAGTGAGTGAAGATGGCTTATTTTCTAGATTCATCAGTAAAGTTAAATGTTTATGTATGAAATTTGAAGTATATATGGCTGAACCATTTCCTACCAAGGTGTTGCGACTTGCATGAATGCAAGATGTCAGCCGGTTATGGTTGCTTAAAAGTTTCATTTACTTGTATACATAATGATCCTCTTTTTTATTTTCCTTTTAGTTACATGCCCTGCATTATGTTAGCGTTTTTGCTGTATGTCTTACACTCCGTCCATCTAGTGGACCTAAAAATCCTAATGCAAGTGGGTCTGAGTTGTGTATAAACATTATTTACAAAGTTGAGCATGTTTCTTATCAGATTAAGCTTTTGAGAATAAACCATCTCTATAGCTCACGACTTTCAATGTTCGTGTTTGATGTGATGTACCTGGCTTTTTTTGGTAAAAGTGGGGAAACACTAATGCCAGAATAGAGTACCAGACATTTCAGTTTATTTACTTGAAAGGGTGTTCAAAATAATAATTTTTTGTTATTTTGCATATTGATGGCTACTTATTTCATGAATTTATACGTTTTAGCCTGGTGGTGTGTCTATGCAATCGACCACGTTTAGCCGGGGCTCAAAGGAAGGTCGAGGTGATACTAGTGCTTGGACAGATACCCCTTCCGATAGAGCCCAGAAAGCAAAGATGAAGTATGTATTCTCTTTTCATTCTAAAATGCATTGGTAGATCAATTTCCTTCTGGTACAACCTGTATAGTCTACTTAATAGATTGAAGAGATTTATAAGAATGTTGTCCCATGGCAGTTACTTAGAAGCATACAATGAGGCTTCGGCGCTTGCCTCAAATGAAGAGGAAAATAAAAGAGCTAGTGCCGACGCAGATTTGGTGGACAAATACAATAAAGCAAAACGATCGAAAACATTGGTGCAAAAGCATCAAGAAGATGTTGCTGGCAAATCGAAGAAAAAATCCAAACAACTATCAGAGAAGGAAGAATGGGCGGGTCAACATCCATGGAAGCCATGGGACCGTGAAAAGGATCTGACAGCTGGGAGGAAAAGTGTAAAATTTGATTCAAACAGCATGTCTGATGGTTTATCTTCAAGGTTTTCTTCTGGAAACTTCCAGAGGAATTTCCTTTGATTTCAACAAGAGTTTCCTAGAAAAATTGTAACTCTATCATAGACTAACCAATCCCATGTTCTACAAATGCATGCAGTAGACAATAGTTGCTGAATAGAGTCATGCTTTCATATTCAATGTTCTATCAAGCATGCTTTCATATTCACTTGTGGTTATAACTAGAAACATAATTGGGATAGTGCTTAGGTTATGGTATCTTCAGTAAAGTTTATGTTGTTAAACTTATTTTTGGCGTACATAATTGGAGCATGTGGTAAATATAAAATTATCTTCACAAGCTCTATCTATATTGTTAATGTTAGTGCATCTGAAGCACGGACAAATTATCTATAATGCAACAAGATCGATTCTAATTGTATCAACCAAATAAACTCAATTTGCAATTATATTTTAGGTATTCACTTTCAAGAAATGTTCGATCTGTGTCTCTTTAACTCATATATTAGCATTTTTATGGTCAGGTATGTTACATTTCCGTACTTATTCCATGTTTGGATGATTTAAAACATGTTTGGGAATGTGATTGATTTTTTAAAAAAATATCACTGACTCCAAAAATTGTTGTTTGGTCTGCATTCATAGACATTGAAATAGGATTTTGTTAGTACTCATCACAAATATTTAGTTGTACAAGTTTCTCATTTGGTTATACACGTGGCCAAGTAAAAATAATATTTGTCACTAGTTATTATAAAACCACATATATATTATATATATATATATATAAATAAGGGATCTACTTACTTTTCATCCCAACTATCAATTCTATAGATATTTAATGGTTTAAATCTATTCAAATCATTAGATTTTCCTAGAATTGATGGTTAGGATGAAGAGTGGAGTAAATAGATCTCTCACTCTATATATATATATATATATAGGAACAACAAGAGACAAAAGGAATGAACCCCACAAGTAATCATGAATCTATCTATGACACATATTCTTAGGAGAATATAAAAAGGGAGACAACTTGGGTTATGACACAAGGCATGTCATTATCAAACTTGGGTTAAGCTTAAATTTTCTTTCTAGAAGGTTAGTTGTTAAAAAAATGACTTTTAGATATTGATATATGGATATATAATGAGGAGAGTTGAAAATGTATGCTTTAGAAATACATTTAATGTATATGTGGGACTCTATAGCCCCAACCTATTGCAGTCCCACAAACCGCCTCAAATGGCTCAACTTGCTTGATCTGCACTATTTCTTTGTTTGATGAAGCAACCCCACCACACACCCCTGATCAAATAATAAAGATTACATGTCCCAAACGCTGTTTCACGTCAATCAAAGTGTTATTTTTTAGTACTTTTTGTTTTTAATTTTTTTATTTATTCACGTGTCATTATGTGATTAGCTATGACATAGAATGAGACACTGTTCGAGACAGGTGATCTCTATCCCCCTTATCTAAATGATGAGAATTGTATTGTAATAGTAGGGTCCATTATCCCTCCAACTCACCTTCCAACAGTTTCTTTTCTGCGGCTGCTTTCTTAACAATCTATGTTATCCACTACCCCCAACTCAGCTTCAATGAAAGAGACTTATATTAGACAAGTTTTGATTCCACACTACAACTCTAAAACTAGAGAACAATGTAAAGAGAAAGATCCTACTTTGTTTACTTTAAAATAACATGACAAAAAGTGTTAGCTAGAGGGTTATGTTTGTCTTTTAGTGACTTCAAATATACATGTTGGTCCATTTGTAAGTGTTGCACTAGTCTTTCTTAAATTTCAGATCATTAACTAACAAAATATCCAAATAGTTGATAGATAATTGTAATTTTTTAATCATGATTTTTAGGCCTTATGATGATGAGCTAGTGCAATGATGAGATTATTGTTTAGTGACCATGAGAGTACATGGTTAAATATTGAAAACAATTTATCCGCATGTGGAAATAAGATTGTACATCTACCATCTTCAAACCTTAATGAAAATCTGGTAGACTATATATATATATAAATGCTTTGCTACTTTATTGCAAATGTGTTTATCCCTTTGCAAGTGTCACAAATTTGTCTTAAATTTTAAAGTGATCAAAGTCAACATAATTGATATTTAGTTAAATCTTAGATATGATGTCAAGTGTTCAATCCTTATCATATACATAAAAAATATTATTTGGTAAAGACAAAATTCAATGATCTCAACACCTCAAAAATGATTACTTTTCAATTATCTACACATTGTAATACACACCTAAAATTTCCATTAGTGCACAATTCAATCATACAAAGTTGGAAGACAATGCAATAGAACTTTGCTACTATCATTTCAGAATAGCTAGGACATTTTTATCTCAGTGCTAATTGTTGCTAACCCCATTTTATAGAGATATATAATCATATGTCAAACATCATTGCAGAAATGAAATTTTTTTGGTGCTAACAATGTATCCTTTTCCCTTTTTAGACAATGAACTAATCTTTTTTTGGGTTCGTGACTACTTCTCTCAACAAATGTTGCTCTCTTCACCTTGAGATTCAGTAAGATCTTACACCACTAGATCAACACTTTGTTGATGCAAAAAATGAAATTTGACCCGATTAACTAATTCCATGATATTGGATAAAGTTAAGTTGAGTTGAAGAGAGGTTAACATTACAAGTTCCTATTAAGACCACTTTGGTAGCATATCACTGGACACTGGTGCCGTCTGATCACCATTGACACAAGTTGCTTACCGGCCATGATAGTGATATTGATGATAAATCTCACTTACTACAGATTTTGACTTAAACCACATTTTTTTACTATCTATAGTTTGACTAAATATGAACACAAATTGTTCAACCCTTTTAGACAGAGGTTAAAGTTTTATGCTTATTTGGATAAAAAAATTGTCTCAGCAATTTTTTGATAATTTGGTATAGTGTGAATAGTGTTACATTTTTTTGTCCACAACATGAATGAATTTTATTGAATACTTATGTTTAAGAAAAAGTAGAGAAAATGATATAAAATAATGAAATAGCAAAAGAGAAAATGCAAGGCTTTTTTCTATTGGATTTATCATAATAGAGAGTATTGAGTAAAATCAGGGAACATGATATATATCACAATGATTATCCTTTAATTTCTTCCTTATGTTGCATGCTAAAATAATGATGGGCCTTTTCTGTTTCAGCCAATAAATTTTGCATCTTGTTCACACACATATTTTGGTGGTTGCACTGAAACCTAGATTCCTTGTTTTTCTTTCCATTTCCCTCTCCCAACTCTTAATTAGCAATACTCATTCAACTAAAACATCAAAGTGGTGGTCCTATATATGGTCACCTTTTGGGAGAAGAATCGGATCCTCTGTTCCAAGAAAATTCTTTTTCGTATACCTATCCAATCAAAGTTTATATAATAATGCAAAAATATTAATTTCCTGAATTTGTTTTTGCAAAATAGCTCTATATATCATACTAGAATCATATACCAATAACTTTTAAAAGTGTAAAATGTCAAATTCATCATCTAAAAATATGAACTCTTTTTCTTAAATAAATCCCAAGACCTTAAAAATATAACTACACTAAGCAAGTTCTTTAAGGACTAATTTGATGATACTTTCAATCTCTCAGAAATTCAATTGTGCATTACATGGTGGCATTTTTAACTTGTAATAAACTTATTTGATAACAATTTTTTAGGAGCAAATTTGTCTAAGTCATATTCAAGACCAATTTGAAATTTAACTGTTAAACATAATATTATATAATCTGCACTATATTACTTTTTAAGTGACAATACCTAAACCTTCAATGTCCAATATACAACACTACATAGTGTGGTCATGTATTGGCTGAAAAAACATAATAGTCCTGCACATGCAGTGTATGATAATAGTATTTTCATGAAGGTTTCTATAACAAGCTTTATGTGGAAGTTGAAATGTTTACATATACAGCAAAAGCTACCCCACCCCAATTCTACAATTTGTACTACTTGAAGCAATTACTATTAGGTTATGTCTTTGTCACTTTCACACAGTTTAAGTTTAACTGAGCAATATCAATAGTATCTAGCATAAGATCCATAATAATTATGAGTTTTGTTTTGTTGCTGTTAAGTACTAGTAATTGACTCAACCCTTTGCTTAGTGTGAAATAATTGAAGGCATTTAGAGTTTCACACTCATTTAGCATATTTCTTAATGAAAGAATGATAGTGAAATATATAAGCCAATGAGAAATGGAAAATCTATCTTAGCCAATAATTACAGCATTAAAAAATATCATTGAAAAGGTAAAGTCGGTAGATGATATCAGATTGTGATGATTTTATCAGATTGAGTTCATGATTTTCTGTGATCTATGAGAATTTAAGATGGGAGTATGGGACCCCATGATTTATATCTTCAAATAGTTTCTTCTTATTCTTTTGTTGGTAGGATTAAAATTGGAGATAAACTTGGTAGTTAAAGGATTGTTTTGTAGAGTAGAATATTGATAAGGTGTCTCATGAATATCAACATCAACATCAACATCAACTTCACCTTTAATTTGTTTGTTCAATAATCTGTTGAAAATTTATGGTTTTGTGCACCGACTACACAAGAAGTTGTGGCTATGTTAATCTTAAAGATACTGATATATGTCATTTTTGTAGCTGATAAACGTTTTTATGCATTTTATTCTGTTTGATAATTTAATTAGTGTTTGGACAATTCACATATCTATCTTTAACTTTATTTATATTGCATATTAACCTATTGTTTACGTCATGTTTAGCATATGATCATGCTTTGTCCGGAGAATGTTCTCGGACTATAGAAAATGAATACCATTGCTCTAATTAATTAAAGGCTTGTCAAACCTATCACTAATAAATAAAATATCATCTTGTGATATATGTCACTTTTTTGTGAATATGAAGATTTAGTCGGAGGATATATCATTTTCTTTGTCCCATATAGCAGAAAAACAAAGGCATGACACCACAAGCAACAAATTACTGATGAAGCAAGAGTTTCCAACTGGGTTAGTGTAATGAATAAATTTGATGTAAGAGTGAATGAGTTAAAAATGGACAAGACTCTTAATGTTACTATGCATGCACAAAAAGCAATTGACATGAGTTTATTCTATCCTAATCATATGTCTTGAATTTGAGGTTTTGGCTCAAATTTAAGTTTAATCATCACTCTTGTGGATGTTAAAGAAAAAAACTCCCAATAACTTGGATAATTGAGTGAAAATGAATAAATTTTTAAACATTGAATATGAGATCATATCAAAACCCTTATGAAGCAAGAGTTTCCAACTCAGACAAGAACCCTCCCTCCATCTACATCCCATGTCCCAATTTCTGTCTCACCTTCCTGTTTCGGTTCATTAAGAAAGTGTTACCGAGTTAAAAAAAAATACAAATTAATATTTTTATATTATTTATATAAAATTGATAATATACTCATTTTAGGACATATAATCTTTATTCGTTTCGATTCATTAAGAAAGTATTACCGAGTTAAAAAAATATAAATACAAATTAATATTTTTATATTATTAATATAAAACTGATAATATACTCATTTTAAGACAAATGATCTTTATTCGTAAGTAATAACTTTTTTTTCTTTCTTCTTCATCTAATTTGATGATTGGTTGGAGGTAGGGTAGGAAATTGGAACTTTTGAACCCTAAGTAGGTACTCTTAAAGTTCACTAGTAGGACCTATACTATCATCAACTCCATATTTTTAATTTGTTTCTCTATGCTTCATCTTGCTAAAGTAAATTTCTGAAATTAAGGAAAGATGAGACAAATTAATTCATATTCTTGATTCTAAAATGAACTAGTCCGTACCATTTTGATTGCAAGTTTGAAGCTTTTGTTTATGTCTTTGTAGTTGTTTGCAAGCTAATAAACCAATTCACAGACCATAAGATAAAATATACATGAGATACATTTAGAAGCAAATAACACTTTTCATATATTTATTTAACTTGTTCTTCCTTTGAGCAAGAGTGCCTTTAATCTTATATAAGATTATTTCTTGTTTTAAATAAGTTTTTTTTGTTAGTTTTGTAATTTTAAACTCATTTCTTAATAGCATGTTTAAAAAATAATTACAATAGCTAGATAGATTTTGTAGACCATTTTATTCCATAACAATTAGTACAATTTTAGTTAGTTTAGAATTAAGAAAGTTGTGTGGAAGAAATTGAAAATTAAAAATAATTTAGAATACATATATTTACCTAAATATATAGAATTTTCATAACGTCAACAGAATCTTTTGATGTAACATTATTTCCCTAAAACTAGGTCAAAGTAAAAAATATTATGTCATACAACTATAATTGTAACGTTGAAAAATGGTCATTCCGAATTAGAAGAAAAACAGTTCAAATATTTGGCTGTCTCGTGTGATCAAAGACCAATGATTGTTATTTGGTTGTGGTTAATTATGAGTTATTATATAGAATAATCTATAACCTTCTTATTTTATTAAAATAATAGTGAAATGTTAACACATACTATATAACATTATAAGAGAAGTTAATTAAAATGGTTACAAAACACCAAACACCACTACAAAGCAAAAGTACATATAATACACAAGCAATTAGTATTTTTAATTATCTCAATATTAAATTAGTATATGAAGTGATTGAGATAATTTAATTGAATTAATAAACAGTGTAGAGTAGAAGAAGACAAAACAAAGTATATGTAAGAAAAGTGTGTTGGGACAAAATGACATAAGTGTCAGGATTAATTAAAAAATTAGTTAATTGAAAGTTGGTGGTTAAATAGTGCTATTCTGCCAACAGATTCCATATAAGGTTGAATTAATTAGTAGGAGTAGTAAAGGACACTCTCAATCTCACTCAGCTATTATATGGTAATAGTAACCTTTCTATGCAAGTTTTCTGCTTTTCATCTATCACTATTCTTCCTATATTTTTTCTTAGTACTACTAATAATATGTTTTATGTTTTTGCATAAGGAACTAATTTTTTTTTAAGTTTTTGGTTGTCCTCTCAATAATTGTCGTTATCAGGAATCAAACTATTAATCTTGAGAATTTAATGAAACCTTATACTACTAGATCAATGTTTTCTTAATCTATTCTTCTTATATAATAATAATCGATAATTCATTTTATTTTTTTAAATTAGTGGGTCCTCATCTGATAATAAATCAGTGAAAAGTACTATAGTAGTTTTTTAAAATTAAAAAAGTTCTATTATTTGTATAAAAATATTAATATCTTCACACAAAAATAGAAAAGTAAATAAATAACAACATCCTAGTTTTATAATTCAAATTATCTTTATAAGCAAGACATTAAGGCTTTGTTTGGTTGAGGATGGAAAATGAGAGAATGGAGAAAGGTGAGAAAGAGAGAGGAGAGAAAGAATGATATTTATACTATATATAAACTCAAAACTTGAAATAACTTCCTTCATGGTGTAATTTTCATTTCCTATATTACCCTTAAAATTATTTAATTTTTACAAAAAAACTATATAATCCTAAGCAACTACCATCAATACATTAATTAACTACACATCTCACCTTAAATTAAACATTATCATAAACATAAAAAAAATATAATATAAAGTACACCGAACAAAACAAATACATTTTAATTCAAAAAAATAAAATATATAAAAATTGAATATGTAGTATCACACAATATTTACCGGCAGGCACGAAGTGCCTGTACACACGAGTATTAATATATAAAGGGAATACATAAAATAACTATCCATGTAGTGTTTTATGTTTCTTATTTTATCTTTTATAACTTCTATTTCATATTTATCTATGCTAATAATAATAAACATAAAATAACTACTCATGAAGTATTTTATATTTCCATATTTTAACTTTTATAACTTATAATTTCATATTATATAAATTTGTATAATCTATATCTATATTATACTATTAATTCTACTATTAATAAAGCCAAAACAAATAATTACCACTCCAATGACATAATTTTTATATTCCAAATTTATCATTTGTAATATCTCTCATTAATAACTACTATAAACTTCAATATATTACTTCAATTACTTTCATTTTTTATATTAAATATCATTAATTTTTCATACACCTTTTTATTTATATCTCTACTATCTATTATTCTATTGAATTCATATATTACATTTTTATATTTAAATTATTTTTTATTAAATAGTAAAACATAACATAATGCATCGTATATTAGAAAAAATACTAATGCAGATGAATGGGCAGTGCCAGTTGATATGCTAGTGAGAAATAAAGTAGATTGTTGTATTGTTTGGTTTGAGAGAAGTAGAGAAGAAAGAGAGGAGAAAATGATATATATAAATTTTTAAATTACACAAATATCCACACAATAAAAACAAAAGGTAGCTTAAAAAGTACAAAAGCTTAGGGATAGTTTTGTCTTTTGATACCAAAACAACTTTGCCCCATGCTTTCTTTGCATCAATGGAGAAACAATTTTTGTGGGACCCATGCCACTTTTCTTCTCTCCTCCCACTTTCTTTGCTAAACCAAAGAGGAGAAAATTCATATTTCTCTTCAAACTCTCTCTTTCCTTTCCCTTCTCTTCTATTTCTATTCAACCAAACAGAGGCTAAGAGAGCAAGTCATAGATCATCAATAGTGTAGGTTAACTGGTTAACTGATGTATGATTCTTCTATTCAAGTCTCTAAGAATAAAACTAAGTTAAATTAATATTTGTTAGAAATAATTTTATCTTTCAAAAGTCTTAGAGAGTTTAAAATCTGTGTATTGACACTGTAAAGTTTTTTACACAATCAACATATTATCCACCATTGATTGATATTACTTTTATTTAAGAGTCAATGATGGTCAGTATGGATGATTTACTGACAGTGTAAAAAATACTTACACTATTAATATATACATATTAAATTCATATTATACCTAGCTACATGATACAGTCCCAAAATGACAAATGCTAATTATTTTTTATAATATATACCGAAAGAGTGTATTGTTCTCAAAGAAACCTGTATTGGTTACTAATTACTTAGCTTTTTGAAAGGGATAATGTATAAAACTATCATTTCTCAATAATTAAATCACGTTGTTGGAACTCTATCTGGCTATCTGTTAAGAGAAACAGAAGGTATTGTAATTAACTTTAACTGCCAAATTTGTTTCCTATCACATGCAGACTGATGCAGTGTATATATAGAGACTGAAAATCCAACAGAAAAATATTAGAGGAAATATATATAATTATTAAGTTCGAATTTGTTAACTTAACTGCCGAATTTGTTGGTCCAATTATGTAAGGCTTTGCTAAATCCTCAGTGTGACCAAAAAGTCAAAGATTCGATTTCTGATATTAACATTTTGTCGGAAGGGACAATCACACACCCTAAAAAAGATTAATTCCTTATCCGACAAGGGTAAGATTAAGGCACCAAGTAGTAATGGTAAAACACTAAAGTTACATTTTGTGTATACATGTTGTTTTTTGTTATCCTTATGGATTGGACAAACCCAACAGTAATTTATTCCAACAGAAACCAAACCTGAACCGGTGAAAGTGTTGGATAAACTATATGGTGGATCTAGCTGTTGTGGTATGCATATGAAAACACACTAAAGTGAAAGAAGATATAAATGATTAACAGTTGATATAGACAGCTTGGGAATAATCTGAGATGACATATATAGGTTCCACATGTCAAGGGAACAATGGTGCCAAATATAGAGGGACGGCGCACCAAACAGACAGTGGTGAAAATAAACCTGATTTGCGTTGCACTATATTGTGCTGTGTGTCACCGATTTGAGACATACTTTGAAACAACAAATCGTGATACATGTGTCATTCCTTTAGTTGATTTTATAAGCTTGTACAATGTCATAATATGAGTAAAAACTAAATATGACCCGTTATGCATAATACATATTTTGACTAAAACCCATACTTATCTTATTTACACTTAACCAAAGAGCTTGATTTTCATCTAATATATTTACAGATTAACTCATAAAAACATAATATCTTAGGTTGATTACCATATTGATGGGAGATGTTTACATAAAAACATCTTTGTAAAACAGCATTACACATTGTTTTATAACATAAAGTATAATTTGATACACACATGAGAGCAATGTAATTGTTTAAAGTGGAGTAAAAGGCTTAGGGTAGAATATATATATATATATATATATATAGAGGTAGAGTTTGGGGGGTGGCGTGAAAACTTGTTGTCACGCCGTCCAAACAAAGAGCTTTCTATCTATCTGCCACCCCACGCGCAATCAATAACTTCATTTACAACATGCTAATTAACTATCTCTATATATAATTCTTCTGCTTCTTTTCTCTACAACATTCATTCTCTGCTCTCTCTCTATATATACATATATATATATATATATATATGTATGTATATGCTTTAGCACTCTCCTCTCTTTATACAAACAAACAAATATTACACCTTAATCAGTCCAACACATATATCTGTCTTATTATCTCCTTTATTGTCAGTAGCAGAGGCTCAAGAAGAAAGATGACATTAACTCAAATTTCTGTGAGTACTCATATCTATTTTTTTTTAACAAATCGAAATCACTAGAGCTGAATCTCAGTGAATTATAATGTCAGAATTTTGCTCTTTTCTTGATATTTAGTTTGTTGTCTAGCTAGGGAAGGATGACACAACCTTGACACCATTTGGTAAATCCTTTGGTGGGTTTTTTCTCAAGGGAAATCCGGCTTCTGATGTGTTATCTATGATCCTCGATATGTTATAGACCTAAAGCTTGCTTTTCCTTTACATGTTTTAATTGTCTGAATGAAAATTAAGGGCACTAGCCCAAGTCTAATCATATGACTTGTTCCATGTCAACTTAGATGTAGATCATGATCTTAGGAGTAGAAAAATAGAGTGATATGATTGGTTAGAAAAAAATTCACAGCTTCAGTGACATAGTCATGTAGTAAATAAAAATATTCAAAGGCATTAGTACTATTTGGTAGTGATTATGTCCTTAGAAAATTCTGAGAACTACCCTATAGTGATTATGCTATTTGTGGTGGTGGTGAATGGTGATCAACGACTATTTTCCTCAGGCAAGTCATTCTCCACCACCAACAAGTGTTGGGAGTGCACTGCACTCAAAGAAATGTGACATGTTTGTGACAGCAAAGTCAAGCTTTTCGGCCTCTATAGCTTTTGTGTTGAATATACTTTTTTTCCCAAGTTCATGTCATGCAACTAAAGGCATAATAATAATAAGCCTATCTATCTTGTGTAAAAATAGTTAATTTGTTTCTATTAGTGGTGGGTTCCACACATGTCTGCCAATTTTGTCATTGCACATGCTGCACAATTGTTGGCTTCAATAACAAAGTTCACATCATCACCATCATTACTACTATATATTTCTGCCCTAGGTGCTTTGAGAGCTATAAACTATCATGACAATTTGATAAAAGCAATGAAGTGGTCCAACTTGGGCATCCTTTAATTTAGGCCATTGAATTTGTTTCCTCATATCTTCCAATGCTCACTTTAATCTGATCATAAATATTTTATTTTGATCCACATAAATCAGAAACAAGATAAGCTTTTATTATATATATATTGACATTAAAATTGAATCACATTTGCTAAATTGATATATATTACATAATGACTCATTTTCCTTTGCTTATTTTAGGAGAGACCATCAATGAATTTGGAATCTTGTGTCCCTCCAGGATTTAGATTTCATCCAACAGAAGAAGAACTTGTGGGGTATTACCTCAAGAGGAAAATAAACTCGCTTAAAATCGACCTAGATGTGATTGTTGAGATTGATCTCTACAAAATTGAACCATGGGACATACAAGGTATATAGAGTTATCAGTTATATTATAATGCAATATTGATATATATATATAAGTTCTTGTATAACTTTATACAATTATACAATCAATTGATGAAACTTTAGGCAATCATACTAATATACCTATCCATGAAGCAAGATTATAGTTATAAATTTTTTGATGTGATTGAAAAATTAATGCAGATAGATGCAAGCTAGGATATGAGGAACAAAATGAGTGGTACTTTTTCAGTCACAAAGATAAGAAGTATCCAACAGGAACAAGAACTAATAGGGCTACTGTGGCTGGGTTTTGGAAAGCAACAGGAAGGGACAAAGCTGTGATGTCCAAAAACAGAATAATAGGAATGAGAAAGACCCTTGTCTTCTATAAGGGACGTGCCCCAAATGGAAGGAAAAGTGATTGGATCATGCATGAGTATAGGCATCAAACCTCAGAACATGCTCCTCCACATGTAAGTTTTTTTCTACTCTTCATGAATCTGTCATTGCCATTGTCATTATTTGAGTTATATGTATTATGTATGCTACTAACAATGAAAATCAATGCAAGGTGGTGCTTTCTAATAATCCATTTACTCTAAATAATAATATGAAAAGGGCTCATATATTTTTCACTTTGTTTCAAAAGTTAAGATGAAAAGGAAAATGCAAACATGTTTTAATAAATTCAAATATAATAGTTTTCCTTCTCTCTCTTTTTTTCTTCAATAATTATTTGAATCAAATGATTCTCAAGTTTTCTATAAAATGACTTCAGTCTTTGGCCAAATTCTATATGAATACTTCAATTTCTTTGCTCTTTGGAAATCTCAAGAGACCAGTGCAAGTCATTAAGCATAAGCTTTCACAATCAATATGAAATGTGTATATTAATTATGCATTATTAGCGTAGAAGAATTTCAAAATATTAATTATGCAAGAGTTGGTTTGAGGAATAACTTAATTCCTATGATATAAAATGTACAAAAAGATAGTATTCGATAATTTTGTGAAGCACTCTTTAATTATTATTTTTTTGGTAAGAAACACTTTTCAATTCTACCGTTTACTAAGTTTTGCTTCTAGTAAAAAAGTGAAACTCTCTCCTTTTTCTTTGACTCTTGTTCTTTCCACACACTATACACTAAAGTCTTTGCTATCTATAGAACTATATTACTAGAAGTCTTGACACGACCCTATATTACATAATGACTCATTTTCCTTTAATACAACTAATTTCAAACATGTAATGAGAATGTATCCACTTTCTTAAAGCTACTTTGCCTTTCATAAAGACCAAGAACCAAAGTGTAAAAATTCCAACACACATGCCCTCCTTCTTTAAACAAAGACGAGTCAATACACGAGGCTCCTAACTAGTAAAATCTGAAGCAATATATGTATGTAGTTTTATCGTTGTGCTGAGCTTTGCCCTATGTCCTCGATCTTATATTATATGAAAATTCTGAACTTGATAGTTGATTACTTCAGGAAGAAGGATGGGTTGTATGCCGAGCCTTTAGAAAGCCTACTCCGAGTCAGAGACCAGGTTTTGAACCATGGTGTAATAGTAGCCAACACCAACACTATTTCAGAGATCAAAGCCATGCAAGGCCATTAACAATTGCTGATATTTTAAATGAAACTCATAATGTGCTTCATTCTACTGAAGACACTAGTTTTAACAGTTTCCCCTTTAGCTCAGAGCAACAAGAGTTTCTACCAAACCAAAATGTTATTATGGATCACAAACAACTCATTGAGCTTCCACAACTAGATAGTCCCACTGCATCTCTATCAGCAACTTTGGCAATAAAAGAATGCAACCAATTACAATATCACAATAATAATGGCCTAACAATTGAAGAATATTGCAGTGATGAAAGGTGCAATAATAATAACAATGGACAAGTTGGTGGTGTTGATTGGAAAAGCTTGGATAATTTGTTTGCTTCACAATTGACAGATTCTTCAGAAGTTTATTTTTCACATCAAAACTTGCCATTGATGATGCCACATAGCCATGATCTACAAGCTCAAAACCAAGCTAGTAACATCTTAGGATGTTTTCCTGATTTATAACTTGAGTGTCATAATATCCATATCCTAAGTAAGATGTTGCATTCATTATATCATAGTTCTCAGTTTATTATCTTGCATCATGCTAATGTAGAAGTTGTTGGAGACTGAATGGAAGGTTCTGGAAGATGGTTTAGGAGATAATATTATATATATATATATATATTCATGATAATGGAGATTCCCTTGAAGAGTGAATCTCTCCTTTTGTTTAGAAAAGGAACCTTTTTTTTAACTTTTTATTTGTACTAAGTTTAACTTTTTATTGACTTTGGCTATGTCACTTATAAAATGTACATTCTCTTTATTGCATGCATAGTGTGGCTTTTCTTTGCTTTAATGAAGTTATTTTATGTCATTATTTGTATTTTGTGAGAGTTTACATATATTATATATACATATACATTGAGATGATGTATTTTTGAGCTTATCAGCATATTTTTGTGTTTCCTCTTCTAGTTAATTAAAAGAAATAAAAAGAACAAAAGGGTTACTATTACATTGTTTGCCTCAATGGCTTTATTACTTGCTTTATGTTCAGATTCAGACAATAAAATTGAAGGAGGAAAAATCTTATGCCATTTTTTCGTACTAGCAAGAGTATCCTCATCTTTTTGGATGAGGAACTAATTGCTTTTTGGGTTTGTAGTTATCTCTCCTAACACATATCGTTCTTAGGAATGTCATTGACTAAACGAGTCTTCCTCCAAAACTCGGCTATAACAAAAAATTGACATGGGCCAAGGGGCCGCTCCAATCGAATTTACAACCCGGGGATCTTTTTATATTTTTTTATGGAAATGTTAGTAAGTATTTTAAGGGTAATGTTTAACTATATACATGAAAATCTTATCTTGAAAATTGATATATGTGAGAAATGGCAGACTTAATTTTTAACACTGATTTTCTTCTTTTATATTATTTAAATGATATCCTTAAAACACTTTTTTATTTGGGGAAAACTTCAGCACTATAATATTTAATAACCAAATTTGATGGACACGATTTTAATATTGGATAGACGATTAATGTTTATTGCATGATTTATCTTATTCTCTAATGAGCTTACTTTTGAACTTTTTTTATGTTCAACGATGTTTGTTAAAGCTTGAAAGATGGCTTCATCGTTTTGATTATAAAATTGTTTATACTCCATTATTCATTTATGTGATTAAAATTAAATTTACTTTATGTATTATTTGTGGAATATGAAGAAAACATTTGTAAAAAATAATATTAACATTTGTGAAACTCCAAGATGATAAGATAAGATAATAAAGTGTTTGCATAATTTGTTGAAAATTACACTAGAGTATGGGAAGGAAAACATAAAATGTGGCTAGTATTTGCACAAATGTAACATACATAATATATAATGATATTTAAGATTATATATATATATATATTAAGAAATAATTTAATGATGTAAAATTTGTATATGTTTTAATTAGAATACTCTTATATTACTTCTCATAATTAATCACATTATTCATTTACTACCCTAAATTATAGGTCAAAATTTCATATATTCTCTTGTTATATTGAAAGTAATAATACACAATGCTAAAGCATTGAATGGAATAGGTGAAAATGTATAATATTTTATAGAGAGAAATTAAAATTAAAAGTAAACATGATAAAGAATATGGTTGAAAAATGATAATTGAATATTGTATTTGTAAAGAAGAAAATCCGAATACACTACTATGTAAAACAAAAATGTGTTGATCTAGTGGTGTAAAATTTTACTAAATATTCAAAGTTGATAGTTTGATTCTTGAAAATAATATTTATTAAGATGATTATTATTGGATAGCACATTTGCTATCTCACAACTTTGTGTTACTCCATATGTCAACAACGATAATTAATTATAAAAATATTTAATAATTATAATTTTAACGTGAATAAATTTTTTTACGCCCATTAGAATTGATAGTAAAAAAATTGATATTTGGTCCAATATTATTGAAAGTACGGGATGGAGTAAGTAAACTAAAATGGTATAATAAATGTATTCTTGAAAGTTGAAATAATAAGCGTAATAAATGAAAAATCACTTTTTTCTTCTTCTTCTTCTTCCAGCTTCATAAGGATCCACCATTACACTCTCTCTCCCAAATTCTTAGGTTTTTTCATCAAATCAACACTCTCTCTCTCTTTCACTAACCTTTTCTTTTCATCTTCAATTCTCTTCAAATTCTCACTCTCTGATCCACAACTTGGATGTGATCACTGTGATTCGATCCACCATCGTCCCCATCATGGCTGCGCCGAGGAACGTGGCGGCGCCGGGTGACATTCCTTGGCTTTTACGGGATATAGAGAATGGCGGTGGCGGTGGCGGTGGCGGTGGCGGTGGCGCGGAGGAGGAGGATTCCCCGTCCGCCAAGAAGCCCAAATCGGAGAAGTTTCCATTCAATACTTGGGAATTTGGTATCGCCATTGGAGTGTTCTTCGTGTTCTCGACAGTGTTGTTCTGCATTTATCTCACCATGCCTTCTGCAGAGAAAGGTCATATCAAGCTTCCGCGTACCCTTTCGGATCTTCGCCTCCTCAAGTAACAACCTTTCCTTTATTCTCGTTTATTAGGTTTTGATTTCACTCGCTGAAAAAAATGCATGCTTTGTGGGGTTTTATGATGAAGGAGTTATTTATTTTGATGATTATATGGTTTTAGGAAAAATGTTTGTCCTATACCCTTTTTATTGGGTGCAAGGAAAGAGAATAGAGAGAACTAAATTGGAATTATATCATTCTAGGACACATTAGTCCCTATTATGGGTTATTCTGATTGTCATTTAAGGTTCATAAGGACCAAATTGGAACTTTACATTCTATGTTAAGGTTCTATCTCAAGACTAATTGGCAATGATAGGAGTAACCTTTGACTCATAACTAAAGAGCATGACAACCAGGAAGAAGTTGGACTCTGATAAGGTTCCATCTCAAAATCAGTTGGTTGTGAGAAGAGTAGCCCAACAGATATTTAAACCATTCCCGAGATAATGAGGTAGACAATGGGACTTACTCTCCAACCTAAAATGGGCAGGGTGTGCTTTTGCTTAGGGATGAACTTGGGCATTTACTCTTTTTTTCTAAAGGTCTCTCATAAAAAGATATAAATTTTAATTATGAGCTATTTTGAATACGAAATGAAGTAATTCAGACACTTATTGAGTAGGATTGGAGTTGTAATGTGTTGCTTGATGGTTTCAACCTACAATTATAGTTACTGTGTTTTATGTTCTTGGTTTATTTTTATGCAGAGACCATCTTTCGACTTATGCCTCTAACTATCCTGCACAATTCATTCTTGGTTACTGCTCCACCTACATCTTCATGCAGACTTTTATGATTCCAGGAACAATTTTCATGTCCTTGTTAGCTGGGGCTCTTTTTGGAGTTGTTCGAGGGATCATGTTAGTTGTTTTCAATGCCACCGCTGGAGCATCGTCATGCTTCTTTTTGTCTAAGTTAATTGGAAGGCCTTTAGTTTCTTGGTTGTGGCCTGAAAAGTTAAGGTTTTTCCAAGCTGAGGTTTGTGTTTTTTCTCCTTCTGTTGTGTTTATCTCAAGATTGTCTGGCGTAGATATATTATTAAGTCAATTGTGTTAACCTGGATTTCTGTTGTTTAATCAGATAGCAAAGCGTAGGGATAAGCTCTTTAACTACATGCTTTTTCTGAGGGTAACCCCAACATTGCCAAATCTTTTCATCAATTTGGCATCTCCAATTGTCGATGTACCATTTCATACATTCTTCTTAGGAACATTCATCGGTCTTATTCCAGCTGCTTATATCACTGTCAGAGTAAGTTTTTGTGTCCATCTTCCTGTTATTTTATATTAATTTTTAAGTTTTTGGTTAAATATTGCTATTGTTTTACAATATAATCATTCTTAAACACTTTCTCTGAACTCTATACTTTCCTGATCCAAGTGTTTATTTATGCATTGATTATTTCATGTGTATACAACTCATTTTAGTTAGTTTCTCATGGTTGCCCACTTTTAAGTTTTGAATTATAAGATGAGTATCCTTGTTAGCACCTCCCTTTCAAGTCTGGAAGAGACTCCAAATGAATTCACATTTACCAATATGATTCACCAATTTCATACACTAGCCCCATGGCCTATTCATACGACGCATCCACTAATATATGATGAAGCTAGATGTCATACTTTGATTTTAATCAGCATGCATTTTTGTTCCTTTTAACTACAAACTGATATATGAAGAAGCTATTTATAGACTATCTTCTATTCCACTTTGCAACTTAGTAGCAACTTTTTTTCATGCATTTCTTCTATTATACTCCTAATGTGTCATTGCTGTTTAACCAGGCTGGCCTTGCTCTTGGAGATCTAAAGTCAGTGAGGGATCTATATGATATTAAGACATTATCAGTTCTTTTCCTCATTGGTTTTGTTGCCATACTTCCAACTCTTCTGAAGAGGAAGCGAGTGTATGAATGAAAATTGTATTCTTGTTAATTAAAACATTGGCATATGCTCCAAATTATTTTAGGGTGGAGCCTCTTTTTGTTCTTTTCTTATTGTGGGGATATAGTGAGAAACTACACTTAGTGAGTTCAAGTTGTGATAAACCAGTTCAGCCTGGGCTCATAGGTTTTTTTGGTGTAGAGCATTTAAGTTACTAATTATGTGCCTTAATGGCATGAGGATGGATGTTTCTAGTAAAATGTTTTGCAGTGCTGTATGCATACATGTCTTACATCATTTAGGAACTTGCTTTTGCTTTGCACCAATGCTTGTTTAACCAATATTAAGATATATAACAGAGAAACTCAACAATTATTCTCCCTGTGAGTTATGCTTTTTATTTATTTTATTATATATTTTTCTAGAATTCATTACTAATTGGTCAGAATCCATAGATGGCAAAATAGAAGACCAAATTTGTCAACAAAATTTGTTATCTATGAACCAAAAAAAAGTATTTGACAGTGACATTGTTCCAATTAGAACAGGGGACCAATTTCAAAGTAATTATTATGCTTCTTGCTCATCAAAGCATATCTATGCAGTATTATTCTTTCAAAATTTATCCAATGAACTATAAAAAATCTTGAGCTTATAAATGCAACCCCTTTATAGAAAAACAAGCAAGGGAAGGTTTGCATGTGGAAATTGGAGATAAGAAAAATTGAAATGTATTTGTAAAGTAGGGGTAACAATAAGTCTACATAATACATTAGCAAGACCAAAATATAAGCATCACTAATGAAAGAAAATTTGATTATAGCAAAATGATTGCTTTGAAGGAAGATTACAGTATTAGCCAAATCATCCAGAATCACTTTGGGATAATCCACTCATAGCCCACAATCCTATTCATCCTTATCCTTTTTCAGATCTTCCAGAGTAACTTTTGGATAGTTCTCATAGCCCATAATGCTATTAATCCTTATGCGTGTATTAGGCTGTCATAACAAGTTAAAACCCAAATCAAACAGCACAAACATGGTTAAATACTTGGAAAACCAGGACAGAATCACAATTTTGAAATTGTTCAAGAAAAAATATGCTAAACTAAAATACAAACTTCTATATGTTTTATTTGCTGCAGATTATATGATATGAAGTTTTATATCAGATTTGGATAAAATCATTGAATGGCTTAATTTGCTTAGCATTAATTGAATGGCTTAATTTGCTTAGCATTAATTGAATGGCCAAACTATCCTACATGTGGTTATAGCCATCTTAAAAAACAAAGCATGGGTTAAGTGATTATGACTGCCATGGAATGGTGTTTCTAGTTCACAACCATAAATGCTTCCAAATGCAAGAAAAAAATGAAGAAGCCAAAACTTTGATATTTTGCTTCCACACTTAAAGGAGGAATTTCCTCAAAGCATTTTGCTTTTTACTAAGGGTCTCTTTACGAGTTGGATTTTAGAGGGGAATGGAAGACTTCAAAGCTATGAAATAACTTGTAAAATGCCTCTGAAACCTTTCTTTTCCCTTCCTCCCCCTCCAGAACACAACTCACAAACGGACCCTAAATTGTAACCATAGAATGGCAAGTACATTGGGCAATTTGTTTGTTTTTTGTAGAGACTCTGAATTACAGGAAAATGGAATGATAAAAGAGAATGACCTTTCCTAATGCTTTTATGGTGAAGTGAAATCAGGGTTAACAAAATATGAGAAAGTAACTTCTGGATGAGACACAAGCTCTATGGCTGCAATGAGCATAAAGACAAAATGCAATGCAGGGATTTATTGTTTTCAACTGTGATTGAGTTCATGAAGAATAACTAGAGAAAAGAAATGAAAGTTCAAAACCAAGGATGGTAAATGCATTTGAACAACTTTCAAGTATGCATTACAGCTTAGTGTAATGACTTATTATTGGCCAAGAATACTAACCACTTCCAAGCCATGTAAAGTGACATTTAATAGAAGAAAAAGTTGATGAAGAATTTGATTGTATAAGTAAAAGCAAAGCAGAATAACTGCATTACCTGTCGGTGCCCAATGGTTCTTTTATAATGCTTCTTTCTTTTGTATTTGAAGACAATTACTTTGTCGTCTAAACCCTGCATCGAATTAAAAATGGTTAATGTAGAAGAGATTTTTTTAACTTCTTACCAGGAGAGGGAAACAAAGAGAAAGAATTATACCTGCTCTTCCACTGTTGCATACACAACTGCATTTGTTACAATTGGTTTCCCAATGTATGTAGTTGTATCTGTCCCAACAAGCAAAACCTTATGCAGGGCAATCTGCAATTCCGGAGAGCTAAAGTTAAAGTAACACCAGGCAAAAAAAGACTTCAAAAATTACAGGCAAGCAGACATCACCAGTAACCAACAACATATGCTTTATCGAACGATGTGGAGTCTACTATATGAATCGAACAATGTCATTATGTTTTATCATATATCGCATCTATTGACAAAACATTGATCTTTAAATCTTTTATAATTGTTTCGCTTATGCAGTGTCACCAGTAATCACTCATATATAATTTCATTTGCAAAGTAAAGCCTAATTACTTTCAAAAAAATTGCTTTTGTATCGAACCCCTAAAAATTACAGATCCTAAGCCATTGCCCAAACCATGAATAGGTCTCAAATCTGAATTAAACACATCATACGAGCAAGCGAGTCAATATGATTCACTATCCACCATCAAAATATTTTGCATCAAGTCCTACATACAAGAGAGCCAAATGCTTGGTATGATGAACAGATAACTGTTACAGACATATTTTCTTGCGACAACTAATTAAACCATAATAAAACAACATCGAAATTTATGAGGAAATGACAAACTATAAGTCCTGTCTTCATGCACACTTACACAAACTCTATACCGGTACACCGATAATTATTACCAAAGCTGCCTATCAATCACATTCAAAGATCATGAACATTAGCAGCAATATTTAGAGATAAAGAGGTGGCAGTAAGAGATATTGAAAGAGTGTACAAAATCATGAATAACTATGGTTAAGGGACTAGAATGAATAAGAACAAAATATTTACCTTATCTTTAGCCTTAGCACCTTTTAGCCTCTGAACAACAAGCCAGCGCCCAGGGTGAACAATGTATTGGCGTCCTCCAATCTTAACAAATAAATACAAAATAATATATCAGCTCAAAAGCATAACAACAGAAGATAATATATATGGAAACCCTCAAGAAAAGAAAGTGCCAATTTTTCAATCCAAAAAAAGCATGAAGTGAAAACTATAACTCCAACAACATAAAAGAAACAGTTAAAACCATCTGAATTATCCCATTTATTCAAAATTGCTACTTTTCAACAGCACTGAAAATATGTAAAACAATAGCTAAAATCATTTGGGTAGCCACAAATATGAAAATACATTCCAACAACATAAAAAAAAACAGTTAAAACCATCTGAATTATCCCATTTATGCAAAATTGCTACTTTTCAACAACACTCAAAATATGTAAAACAATAGCTAAAAATCTAAAATCATTTGGGTAGCCACAAATATGAAAATACATGTGTAGTAACTATGAAAAACTCAACATTAAAATCAAGTTATTGATCAAAGGTTGATACTTTACAACAGCACAAACTCACTTGGGTAAGAAAGAAACATAAACAATTACAAATAAAACTCAAATGGGTCACCCTTAAAGTAATCTAAAACAACCATGATACTCAAAGCTTGAAACTTTACAAGTGGGTCACACCAAGTATACCAAAATTGAAGGAAAAAATGACTGACCATGACTACAGCGAAGAGACCCTTCTCCCACGTGGGAACCTGCGTTGGTGAGGATTCAACGATTTCAGAAGTTTGAGGTTCTGATATCTGAGCTAGTTGTGTTGCAGAGACAGAGTATTTAGGGAGAGTTGGAGAAGAGAAAGAGAGAGAAGGGAAAGGAGAAGAAGATAAGAAAGTGAGGTTAGAAGATGAACAAGTTTTGAGGTTGTGGGTAATGGAGCAATGGGTTGAAAATGAAGTGCATAGTGTGGAAAATGAAAAGGTTGTAGCAGAAGCCATGTTTGAGAAAGAGAGAAAAAGCTCTCTGTGTATTAATCCCTCATCCAAAACATATCTGAATCTATTCCTATCTGCTTTATAGAATGGAAAATCTGTTTCTTTTTTTTCTTTAAGATAAAATTCAATTACTTTTTTTTTACATTTGTTATTACACACTTAGCATTACTCCATGTGCCAGAAAATTACTTAAAAATCAAATTTTAACTTAAATATATATTTTTTTCAACCGATCACAAGTGTGAGATAACAGGAGTGCATATTTTAATAATCTTTACCTAGGTATTTTGTTGTTTCTTAATTTAATCTAGAGTTGTTCCATAAACACATTAAAGAAAACTTATAATTTTTAAAACAAAAGTTTATAGGTTTTTGGTGAAATTTTACTTACCAATCATTCTATCTCCTTATAGGCAAATATTACATTTACCATGCATTAAATTAATAATTTATAAATTGATTGAATACATATATATAAACATTTAGAAATATTAGTGGTCTTGGTATCTTGTGTGGTGGAAAATTTAGGGAGAAAGTTAAGTATTACCCAAGTATAACTCTTGTGTTTATGTATACATTTTTTTCTCTTTTTACTAATAGAACCAATGTATGAGATAAAATCTAAGAAGCATAATTATTTTTTTGTATATACCAAATACTTACCAATACTTTCTTTTTCATAGTGCTATCCTCATTTTATGTACTATAAGTTCTAACCTTGTTTCTATTGAAGACAACATTATAGTGTCCAATACATTATAGTAAACAAAGTATGAGTACTTAACATAATAATAGTGTATATCTATAAACTTGACTATGCCTTTTTTTCTACCATGATGCTTCTCCTAACTGTACAAATGTAACATATCAAGAAGAGTCTTCTTTCACTGCAAATGCATCTGCTATGTTGAAGTTCAAATTCCCTTTCATGGTTCTGCTCCTACTCATATCTGGATCACCCTTTTTCATCATTGCTGCAAATTCTCCATAATCGATTCTCCCATCCTGAACAAATAAACAAGATAATTAGAATCACCATGCATTATATATCACATAATATAAGAAAAAAATATGACTTAGATCAACTTTACTTGCTAAAACTTGTCCAAACAAAAAAATGTTCTTTTCGAGATCGAGTGATGTGATCAACTTTATAGCGAGAATATAAATGGCTTTGATGGCGTTGTTGATAACACAAATATGTTTAGACGAACTTACGTTGTCTGTGTCGATCTCTCTAATCATATCATCCAGATGTACGTCACTTAGGCCGAAGTCTTTAGAAGCCTGTTGAAGCTCGTCAATGGTGATGTAACCACTTCCATCTTTATCAAAATAGGCAAAGGCTGCAACTAAATTCTCCTCTCTTTCCATCTTATTCAAGTGCAGGGTGGCCGCAAGAAATTCGCCATAGTCTATTGTTCCACTGTTGTCTATATCAGCCTGCCAAAGTTTTTTAGTGAATTAAACTTATGGTAACTCAACTCAATATATATAAAAGAACAAAAACAATATGAACTTAAAGGGCGGCCGATGCACGAGTCTTGCCCCGTAAGCGGAGAGGCTGTTGAACTTATCAAAACACCTTCCTTTCTCTTACATATTTAAATGATAATGATAATCCACTTACCGCTTCCATCAGGGATTTAATTTCAGATTCCATGAGATTCGAGCCGACTCTTTTCAAACCATCCTTGAGCTCCTCGAATGTTATAGTCCCACTGTTGTCAGTGTCAATCATTTTGAATAACTCTTTTAAGCCACCTATTTCTTCCTCTGAGAGTCTTTCTGCTATGACCTGAAAAGAATTTTTTCTAAGTAGCATACATATAACATATAAAACGATATAAAATCGATGAGCATAAATCATAAATCAATAGACTGAGATTTTCAAAGTAGGTTATTTGCTTACTTCATTTAATAGGTTGACTAATATAAAGTTTATAGAAAAATGATATCAACATTGATATCAAACACAAGGTGAAAAGGGTGAAGGTGTATATAGATAAGTAAACGTACACGCAGTGCCATCTTCTTAAGTTTATTCATTGCTGAGAAATGCTTCAGCCGAGTCAAAACAGCAGAATCCAGAGGTTTGTCCGGCGCAACCGTATCATCAACAATCCAAGGGTGGCCTGGTTACGCAAACAAAAATGTCATTACATATTGTACAAAGCAGTGACACCGTAATGCGCTAGCATATATCAATAGAACATGAATATTCAGTTACAACTAGTACTAAAGGAACTCACATAAGACTTCATGAGCAGAAATTCTCCTCTTAGGGTCCCGATCCAGCATCTTTTTTACCAAATCTTTAGCGCTGTCTGAGATATTCGGCCACGGTTCAGATTTAAAATCTAGCTCTCCATGTAAAATCTGTTTGAAAATTCCTGCTTCGGTTTCTGCAGGTAATAGAAAAGGTGAATACAATTACATGATTAAAGAAAATCGTCAAAGCTGCAAGTCCATGAGAATTACGGTACAGGCGAAGATCATTACCAGCCCAGAAAGGTGGAACCCCACTCAGTAATATGTATAGGATAACACCAGCACTCCATACATCCACATGTGGTCCATATTGCTTGCACAACACCTCGGGAGCAACGTAGTAGGGACTTCCAACGACATCGTGAAAGTATTGTCCTGAAGGGGGAAAAGAAACAAAGAAAAGGAGGTGATAAGTCATGCTAACTAGATAGTAGATACTGATAAATGGACAACAGAAAATCTCTTCAAAATGAAGGGTGGAAATGCATCTGGTGCATAACATTGCTCTTTAACCACCCAACTCCTTAGTCCTAAGTCCTAAGTCCTAACGATACTTTTTATCTACAACCGCTAAATAATGTCGTAGCAATTCAAACAAATCAGTCACAACTAAGTATCGCAATTGAACCCCAAACTCCTAAGGAGGTACTTTAATAGGTTCCTGCTTTGGGTTCTTATTTCTGCTGATATACGAAAATTAATCACAAGTTTATTGAGCTTATGCACATGTAAAATCGCCTAAGAAATGCATTGTGAAATTCAATACAAAATATCAAATCAGAGGGATTGAGACAACAATAATTCTTCATTGGAGGGGTTGAAAGCCAGTGAAAAGAGTACATATTCTAAATTATATTACAACCACAGAGCAATCAATTCAAATAAAAACTCCTTATTATTGAGAACAAAAGTATGCAATTAACTTGTGAGGAATCAAATTATTACATTCACACACAAATGCAGCTTCAGAAAAAATATCTTATAGCATTTTTGACACAAAAACAAGCATCAAATCAATGTAATGAAACTAAGAAAGAATCATATCTTTAAAAGCAAGGCCAACACAGAATGACACTAATTTTGATGATTCATTTCATCAACAAGCTACAAAGATTAATCTCCTAATGACCAAATCACAAGAATCCATAATGATTAGAATCACAATAATCAAAATGAATTAATAAATAAACATGAACTACACACAAACTAAAAAGAGAACAAGGAATGAAAGCATCAAAGAACCTGGCTTGTAGAACACAGATAGGCCAAAATCAGTGGCCTTGATCTTGGCATCTTCACCAGGGGTATCAAACAAGAAATTTTCAGGCTTGAGATCTCTATGAATAACACCAAGAGAGTGACATGCCTCAACCACCCCAACAATGGTTTTGATCAACTTCACAGCCTCTTTCTCACTATAATGCCCCTTCTGAATAATCCTATCAAAAAGTTCACCCCCTGCACACAACTCCATCACAAGGTGCACAAACACAGAATCCTCATAGGTCCCTTGTATCTGAACCACATTAGGGTGCTCAGATAAATGGTGCATGATCTGAATCTCTCTCCACACATCATCATAATCTTCCTTGCACAAAAGCTTCCTCTTTGGGATTGATTTGCATGCATAGAGTTTCCCTGTGGCCTTGTGTGTGCATAGATATGTGGTACCAAATTGGCCTTGCCCAAGTTTCTTTCCAAGAAGATAATGATCTCTTAGCCTTGGAGTTTGATATGGCAACACAGCAGTGCATTTTGAAGAAGATTTTGATGCAAAATTAGGCTTCTGCATCTCAATTTTCAATGTGAAATGATGAAAAAAATGAAATGGGTATGATCTGAAGAGATTAAAGTTTGTTTCTTTACCCTTTTCTCGCACCCTTTTTTCTATAGGAACATGTAAAATTCTCAAAGGGGTGTTTTGTTTTGTTTTGTTTTGTTTTGTTTTTTTGGTGAGTACTTTGCTATAATATTAGTGAAGAATTGCGACCATTTATTTTGTTTTTTCCAATTGTGAATGGTAACATTATTGATATTCACTGGTGGAGAAGGTGCTTCATCATCGATGTTGTTGATCCAGTCATTCTACAATATCACCATGCACTCAAGATAAAGCCACTGAAGATACCATTTTTGCACTTAACTAAATACTAATTAATTTTTTAACTGCTTATTATAAACTACAATTATTAGTCAGTGAAGTTTTTTTACACATAAACGTTAATTCAAACCAAAATCAAATAAATCATCATTTATAATTTTATATGAATTGTCAATATTACATCTTTGAATATTTGTTCAGATAGAGTCATAGTAAACTTGTCAACTGAAAAAAAATGAATGCTATTATAGGTATATATATATATATACTACATATAATCGGTATTAATGTCTCATCTTCCATAAATATATATTATCAACTAGAATAAAGTATTAGGTGTTGTAGATTAGATTTGTCATATTTTATTTTAATAATCTATATTTATACCATTAATAAGGAATCATCAACTAAATGTCATAATTATGTTTACTGTTATGAGAAAAATATGTATGTACACGTCTATGAGTTTTATACATTATCATTATATTATTTACTCATAGTGAATGTGAATAAATCTTTATATTAATAATGAATATCACAATAAATAAATATATCATTATCCTTATATTAGATTTTATGAGTTTAATAATCTACACATTGTCACTGTAAAAATTTATATACAATCAATATATTATCTATCGTTCATCTGTATTGTTTTTTTTTTGTTGAATAATCATTAATAATTGAACATAAATAATACAATGAGAAAATATAAAAATCATACACCGGAGTACATACATTTTTTCCTTGTATTTTATTTCTAAAATTTTCACGTAAATAAATGTTATTTATCAAATTATTTTTTTATACTTTATTTATGAAATTATTAAACTTTATTGAATTTTATAAAATAGGATAGACACACATAACTAATGTTATGAAATGTAAGCGTCAAATCGGAAGAGATCTGGTATTAGGTTAACCGGTTTAAACGGTTAAACTGTCTGATCTGACCGTATGATTTTATACATAATTAATAATTTTTATTTATAAATATATAATTATATATGAATGGAAAGTTTTATATAATTGATTATTATGTATAATTATATTAAAGTAAGTATATTTATTTTGTTTGGACTAGAGTAAGAAAAAACATTTGGGTGGTGTTTCATTTTTTTAATTTTTTTTTAATTGAACCATGTAGTTTACTTCTAGGGTTACTTCTGCTGAACTGAGTTTAACATAGTCGGATTGAAAAATTTTCAGTTTAAAGCAGTTCAACACTCATTCAATTAAAACTGTAAACTAAAACTATTTTCAAGTCCGATCAACAGTCAAACAGTCGGACTATCCAGTCCGGTTCTCATAACACTACATATACCAATAATTGTCCAAGCTCATTATATAAGAATGGCTAATATATTGAATCTATTCATTAATTATTATATTGTGAATCAATGTCATTAAGACTTATTAATAAATAAAATCAGACATAGATAATTAGTTGATTGTAATATTTATGCATACAATAAATTTATACATAGTTACTTCAATCAGAATAAATAAAAACTTAAAATATATCATAATAGTCTTTTTATATGTTAATCCATAATCCACTATTAATTTGATTTGTAATAGAGATTCCATGATAATTATGATTTGATGAATGATGTACCCCATATATGAATTCTTACATGAATACCTTAAAAAGTTAAAAAGGGTATATGTGAAATATATTAAAAAAAATGAAAATTGAATAATCACTTTCTTTCTTTCTGCTTGAGAGAAAAACTAAGACAGTGAATTAGATCTAATCAATACTGAGAGAAGAGAAGAGAAGAGAAGAGAAGAAAGTGTAGAAATGTCGAGCGATAGCGACGAAGACGAGCTTCTCCAGATGGCGTTGAAGGAGCAATCTCAGCGAGATCTTAACTATGGAAAATCCTCATCCGCCACCCGCAAGCCCGTCGCCAATTACGTTCAGCCGCCGCAGCCCAAGCGAGCCGCCGCACCTCCGACGAAACAGCCGCCGAACAAAGGCAGAGACGTTGACGATGATGACGATTCCGAAGTCGAGATGCTCAGCATATCGAGCGGTGATGAGGACAATGTTAAAGATCCGGTTACGACGTCGAAGAATCGTGGAAGATCAGTGTCGCGGGATATTGATCGAACCTGGGATGGTGAGGAACCTAGTAGCTGGAAGCATGTTGATGAGGCTGAGGTATTGCTAGTTAGGGTTCATATATGTTGAATCTAGTAGTTGGAACTTTTTCTCTCTAAATATGTTTGTGTATTCGTGCTGGCAAACACAGTTATGTGGTGGATTTTTATGGTCTTTCAATTTTGCTGTTGATGTTTTGGATAATTGAGTTGTTTAAGTTTGTGATATGTAGTTATGCTCCATTTTGATTATCGTAATCGGTAGATATTGGCTTTGGTGATAGAATTAGAGCATGTTTATGTTAGGTTTTGTGTAATTCAAGCAATGCGTATTGATGTGATTCAAAGTGGCATATATATCCCAATCATTCTTCCTTCTTGAGGATCTTAAAACAAACCAACACTGTTGTGATTATAGCTCAGTATGTTTGAGTTGAGATTAATTACAAGGCATATGCAGGAAGGAGGTTGTAATGTTATAATGTTTTTCATTCCCTTCTCAATTTATTTCTCTTGCGTTTTTAGTAGTATTCCTTGTTCTTTTGTCTTGAATTTACTTTATTGTTTAGTACTAAATAAAGTTCCTTTTTATTTATATAATAGAAATAAGAAAATGCATATTTATTTCGAAAGTGTTTTGAAAGGGCTTTAGAGTTGAGTTGAATGGAATTATGGGAGAGAAGTTAAATTGGCATGTAGGAACCCTCTGCTTAGTTTAGTTTTGACTTATGCTGGATCTGTTATAAAGACTTAGATTTTCTTCAGAATCTGGGCCTGTCTTGTAGCTTCCAAATTATGTTTCTTGATGAATTTGGAGAAGTTGGACCTTGCTTTGCATGATTGCTTGCCTTGAAATCTTACCTTACTCATCTCTCCAGCAATGTTACTTTTGTCTATGCATCACTCTGGTCATCTTGCTGACTTTTTTTCTTAGCAGTGCTCATCTTATTTATTGCCTCCCTTGTATTTCTGAGTTGTCCTTTTTACAATTATATTCTTGTAGTAATATGTTTAGAGGGTGAGCCTCGGCCATCAGGTAAGGTTGCTTGGCTTGTAGCCTGGAGGTCATGAGTTCCATTAGAATATTAAGTGTGTTTACTTTGTTCATATTGGATGACTTCCATTAGAATATTAAGTGTATTTACTTACGAAACTTCTGTTTAATTTAATGTAGTTGGTCTTATTTAACAGCTTGCTCGTAGGGTTCGTGAAATGAGGGAAACAAGAACAGCACCTGTGGCTCAAAAATTTGCTCACAAAATTGAACGAAAGGGTTCAGCAGTGGGTAGAAAGGGGCTTACCTACTTACAGTCATTCCCTCGTGGCATGGAATGCGTTGATCCACTGGGGCTGGGGTAAAGTTTATTATGATGCTTATCTTGTATAGCATCTGCATTGTTCTCATGTTATCATCTTCCAGCTTTATAGCTCGAACTATTTTCCCCGTTTCTTCAGTTTTCTGAGGGCTTAATTGCAGTGTTTAATTGGTTTTGGCAGTATCATTGACAACAGAACATTAAGGTTGATCACTGAGTCTTCAGATAGTTCTCCTAGGACTGACAAGGATAATCAGGACGGCAGCCTACGTGGTAATTATTTTTTGTTAGATACTATGAGTATTTACTTTTATTGAAGTCTTTTATTATTCTTTTATTCTTCCATATGTATTAAATATTTTGTGACAAGAGTTGACTAAGAGAAAAGAAATGCCGAGGAAGTATTCTTACAATCAACCAGGACAGATGAGGATTATTATTAAAAGAAATAATATTAGATGGTACCCATGAATATGGGTCAGTATATTATTTTTCTTTCAAACTAAAAGCAAGGAATTAATCTTATGAGATATCTTATTAATATTGGAAGAATACATTTGTAAATCAAAATAATGTAGTCTGATATGAAGAGAATGCCAGTATGACATGCTATCCTCTTTAAATATGATATTTGTTGACAGCATTTGTTATTGACTTTCAAAAACTCCCTTGTGAGAAGTCAGTTGTGTGGGCAGTGCAATAAAATTAAACGTGGACATTGTTCTTTTATATAAAAATGTGAATGCAAGAAATGATTTTGAAACTAAAATTTATGCATAAATACGTTTCATATTAATATTTAATAACGATAATGAGTATGTTGTTGTAAAGTTGTAACTAGTGTTGCATAAACTTTTAGCAATTGAGCTTTACTTTACATAAGCATGTAGCAACGAGTATTAGCTAGTGTTGTTTAGATTGTTTGGAAAATTTGCGTCACCCCTTTTTAATATATATTATTCTTCTCCTTTTGGTTTGTGTTTATGTGCTTCTTCTTAAGTGTTCACAAGTCACAAGTTTAATATCATTTATGATGCCGTTATACAGAGAAGCTGCTGTATTTTTCGGAGAACTTTGATGCAAAACTGTTCTTATCACGGATACATGCTAATACAAGTGCTGCTGATCTGGAGTCTGGTGCACTTGCTTTGAAAACTGACTTCAAAAGTCGTACCGAGCAGCGGAAGCAGCTGGTTAAGGACAACTTTGACTGTTTTGTTTCTTGCAAAACTACAATCGATGGTATTGACTTGATTTTTGGGTTCAAAACAAATTTAGCTATGTAGAAGTGATATTTTATTCTTACGAGACGGGTACTCCTGTCATTACTAAAAATTAATTTGGTTTTAGAGCGTTGAGGTTGACATGAAGGCTATATGCTTGCTAGGATGATCGATGGAGAGATATCAATTGGATTAAAGGGATGTACACATGGTTTTCATTGATTTATAGAAGGCATGTGATATGTGCCTAGAGAGGTATCATGAAAAGCTCTAGCGATGAAAAGAGTTCAGATTGCCTACATTTGAGCAATCAAGATATGTATGATGAGGTCAAACTTAATATGAGAACACTAGATGGGGTTTCAGAAGATTCCCTTATTGCTATAGGACTACAACTAGGGTCAACTTCGAGTCCCTACCTTTTACATTGGCCTTGGATGTGCTTATTGAACATATCCGAGAACCGTTGCCACAATGTATGCTTTCTACCTATTGCGGATGATATTGGCCTAGTTAAAGACTGAAGAGAGGAATTAAATTAGAAGCTAGAAGCACATGACTTTCTTATAAGTCGACGTAAGATGCACTATATGTGGTGTAAGTTTAGCAATAGGTGGAAAAAGCTCTACTCTAGAGGTAAACATTAGAGATCATACTATGTCGAACTTAATAGAATAATAGATTTAAGTATCTTGGATCAATCATACAACACAAATTGCGAGAGGTGTAAACCATAAGATTCAAGCAGGGTGGATGAAATGGTGGAGCTGGTGGAGCCCTTCAGGTTTCACATGTGATAGAAATGTGTCACTCAAGCAGAAGGGAAAAATTTACCACACAACTTTAAGACTCACATTGTTACAAGATCAAATGTTAGGTGGTAAAATGTCAACAAGAGAATAAACTTAATGTAATAAATATGAGAATGTTTCGTTGGATAGGTAGACATACTAGACAAGATAAGATTATGAATGAGTGTATTGGGAGAAAGTGGTGATAACTCATATTGCAGAAAAGATGATAGAATTGCGCCATAGATGGTTTGGCTATATGGTACTATGTGTGGAGGAGGCCGTTAGAAGTCTCGGTAAGGAGAGTAGATCAAATTGAGGTTGCCAATAAACATGATTTATGATAGAGTATTAATGCATCATTCGTTCCATGTAGCCGGTCCCACCTAATGGGACTAAGACTTGATTGTTGTTATTGTAAAGCTTAATAGTGCCATTACCTAAGTGTGTTCTTTGATTTTAACATGAAACACTTTTTTTGGGGGTTAATATAAGCACTTTTATAATTTGCAGATATTGAGTCAAAGTTAAGACGAATTGAGGATGACCCTGAAGGGTCTGGGACTTCCCATTTGTCTAATATTATTCAAGGAGTCAGTTCGCAAGCTAATCATGCTTTGAAGCCTTTACTTGAGAGACAGGTGGGTGAAGTCTAAGCTCTATATTTCTTGTGCTGTTACTCTAAACTTCAGAGCAATTTTATTAATGACTCCTATGAACTGTGTAGGCTCAAGCAGAAAAAATTAGGACTGTCCAGGGAATGCTACAGAGGTTCCGGACACTTTTCAACTTGCCAAGTACTATCCGTGGTAGCATCAGCAAGGGTGAATATGATTTGGCAGTCAGGGAGTACAAGAAGGCCAAGTCAATTGCTCTGCCTTCCCATGTATAGATCTTTTAGATTGATTTATATCTTTCTGTAGGGTTTCTCTTGTTTGATTAGTGACCAAGTTAGTTTTAGGGTACAAGTTTCTGAATTTATATTCTCATGGTTCATCCTTTAAAAAGTGGCATCCGAGCCAGCATTTATTAGGCTGTATCATGTTTGTGGATTTTGTCTGGTTTTCTAATCATTTACTTCGTTATGTTCTTTACGGTATGAGATGAACTTTTCTTATGGTCTTGATTCAGATTCAGGTAGGGATCCTAAAACGTGTTATCGAAGAGGTTGAGAAAGTGATGAATGAGTTCAAGTCTATGCTTTTCAAATCTATGGAAGATCCGCAGATGGATCTAACAAATGTAAGTCTTTATTTTTTTTTAGTTTAACAGCCATGTTGGACTGAAATCAAATGAAAAGATGCATCGACCTGTAAGCAAGGTTGCATTTGATTACGCTGTATCTTTGCTTTTGATGACCAATGATTTTGTGATTGTTCTTGGCTTCCTGCATCTTGCACAGCAGTGACTAACTAGTGCATAATGTTACATCAAGCATGTTTAGAATGAAATTTGGTAATTCTTTAATGGGTTAAAAGGAAAGGCATAAAGGAGAGGGATGATGATATTTGCTTGTGGATTTTTTATACAAGAAGAAATTTATTAAGTAAAAGAAAAGAAAAAACAAACATGGAACAGACGACATCAATGTAGGTAAGTTTCCCAATCCCTAAGAGACACCCCTTTGGAAAAACCACGTGCTTTCCACCACATGGAAACCAGCGTAATCTTATCCTAAACCTTTTTCTTATATAAAAAGATTTCTCCAGAGTGCAGAGTTATACTCCACCCAAATTCACCAAAACTATACCAAATAGTTATACTCCAGAGTGCAGAGTTATATAAATGATTCTTTATAATATAACTTAGGATATTCTGAGATACTTTTACATATTCTAACATTTATATATCACTTGAATTTATGCATGGGTGATTCTATTTCTAAAACTTGTTTGTTCTTAATGTAGCTTGAGAATACTGCTAGGTTACTATTGGATTTAGAACCAGAGTCAGATCCAGTATGGCATTATTTGAATATACAGGTATGAAAGTTCCTACTCTGTGTGGATGAAATGTTTATCATTTAGTTTTCATATTCTACCACTAGAGTTTTAACTGTGTACTAGGCAGTACTGAGTAAGAACTAGAGGCCAACTGCTATGTTGTTGCTGTTGCCTGTGATAATATGTTGTAGGCCTGTTTGAAGACTAAGTATCATGTTGAATTGAGCCCCCCTGTCCCTTTTAAGTTTAATTTGTTTTCATCCTTTGTGCTTCAATCTTTTTTAGTACATGTTGTCCCCCAAATTGTTGAGTCCATCGGGTTTGTTTCCTTTGCAGAATCAGAGAATTCGTGGTTTGCTCGAGAGGTGTACTATAGATCATGAGGCCAGAATGGAAAATTTACATAATGAGTTGCGTGAAAGGGCTCTTTCTGATGCCAGATGGAGGCAGATTCAAGAAGAATTGAGTGAATCTGTAGGTGCAAATATAGAAACTTTATTGTCTTCTAATATCTTTAAGCTAGGTTTTAAAAAAATGGTGTTAACCTCTGCTATTTAATCTTCCTTTTTATCTGTTTTCAGTCAGATCTAAACAACTCTCCCATTCTTGGTAATTCCCATATCGCGGTCCAATCTCATCCAGAAGAACTAAGTGGCGAAGAGGTTGATGGTTTAAGGGGAAGGTATATCCGCAGATTAACCGCTGTAATTATCCATCACATACCAGCCTTCTGGAAGGTTGCGCTCTCCGTTTTTAGTGGAAAATTTGCTAAGGTAATATGAACATTTTTTTGAATTTATATATCTGGTGTATATATGTCTGAGTTATTTATAATGTTTTATTTTGCTGCGGAATGAAAGCATGCATGGGTTTTCATAATTTATTTTCTTTATTCTTTGTTTCTGCTTACTCTATATTTTATTTCAATGTTTAGTTTCTTCAAGCTGCCATACAAAATTACATCTGCTTTATTTTGTGTGAACCTTTTCTTTTCCAGTCTTCCCAAGTTTCCACAGATTCAAATACCAACAGTAAACTTGAAGAAAAAGCTGGAGATGGCAAATACTTAAGTCATTCTCTTGATGAAGTTGCTGCAATGATTTGCAGCACAATATCGCTGTATGGAGTGAAGGTATTTGTGCTCACTTGACCCTTATTCCTGTTATATAAATATAATTTTCAACCTTGCAACCACTTTATAATATTGCTGGTGTGAAAACTAGATAGAGAAAGAAAAGAGAGGTGAATTTGTTTACACCAGTGTAAGTCTAAAAGCATTCTTACCTTGTCAATAATGTCTTACTGAATTTTCTTCAGACAAAATTCACCATTTCTATTAGAATATATGAAAGTATCTTAATAACTCTTAAACTACATTATAAAGAATATCTAGATGGTACTTAGATATACAGAGTATATCTTATATTATGATGATTATAGCTTACTATCTTAGGTTTGTTTAGAATATCTTAAAAGATCTCTAAGGGTTGAGATTATTTTTTTTATCTTTTATGATTTGTTTCCTTGTTTGTTTAGGAGTCTAATATTAGTATAAATAATCGTTAATATTATGTCTTGAATCACAATATCATTACATCATCATTCACAATATTATCAATACAATTTACTATTTTGAATCTTTTTTTGTCTCCTTTCATATCTAAACCCTATAATTTCATCAAAACTACATGCCATACACAAATCATATCTATAAAATTTCACATTAATTTAAGATCATTAAAACTGCATTCTTCTATTGTATGCATAGAAGATCATGGGGACACCTTAATGTCAAAATATAATCCACTAATTTATAAGTATTTATTGCAACATGATTGATTTTACAAGAAGAATGCAGGTCATGGTTTTATCCTTTTCCTATTGCTTATGCATACATATCCTGATAGCCTCCCATCGGTGCAGGTTACTAATGTTTTTCGTGATCTAGAGGAGTCAAATGTCCTTCGTTCCTACATGAGTGATGCCATAGAGGATATATCTAAAGCATGTGTAGCTCTTGAACTGAAGGAAGCTGCTCCTCAGATTGCTGGTATTAATTCTTTGAATCTGAAGTTATTGTCATCTTTTAAGATTCTGAATGCTTGCCTTTCTTTTTTGTTGCAGTTGGTGCTCTCCGAACACTACAGTCAGAGATTATAAGGATTTATGTTATGAGGCTTTGCTCCTGGATGCGAGTATCAGTTGAAGAGGTTTCAAAGGATGTAACTTGGGTTATTGTTTCAGTTCTTGAAAGGAACAAATCCCCATACGCAATCTCATACTTGCCTTTAACATTCCGTTCAGCTGTAGCTTCAGCAATGGATCAGATCAATTTGTAAGTGTAAACATTATCCAATAGGATGTGGTATGTTTTTGTTCAATGAATATTACAGAGATATGACAATTTTCACTTACTAATTATGTATACATATTCAAAACCCTCACCACGATAATTTTATCTCTTAATTTTCATTTAGAGTTTAGTTTTTGGGTAATAGTACAAGGTTTATTGTTTCTCTGACTTCAAAGGTTAGAGATGCTGTCTGCCTCTCCGTCTGGGAGATAGAACAACCCTAACATGTATCCGCTTTCTCCTATTTAACAATTAATCTAGCTAAAGCATTGGAGTGCACTCCATTAATTCTTGACAAGTTAGATGCTTGAATTAACATATGCTCGGAATTTAAATATAATTTCTCACTAGTAGATGATAAAACACAGTCTGATCTTATATTCTTCAAATACTTAACCTTCACTTTCATTCACACTTCATCTATACAGCTGACCTAGTTAGGAGGCTTGACTGTTGTAACTGATGTATGTTAACGCTATCCTTGTTGCGAAGGGTCAAATATTAGAAATTTTGTCATAGTTTCTGGCTTGGTTAGTTGGATTCAATCTGCCCTCGTTCATCTCAGTTTCTTAAGAGCTCGCATTTCTGTGATTTTCATGCCCATGTTCAATTTTACGCACTTGTCACTATCCAGTTATTTATACTTTTGTTATTGATGTTTATACATTCTTTATCTTAACTTGATGGGACCCCCCCTCCTCTTTGCAGTTGTCGTGGCTTTAGTTTATAATATTTCTATAATTATCTCTTCAGGATGCTGCAGTCTCTAAGGAATGAGGCAACAAAGTCAGAGGATACGTTTATGCAATTTCAAGAAATTCAAGAATCTGTCAGACTTGCATTTTTAAACTGTTTCCTGGATTTTGCTGGTATGTTGGTACAATTTTCCGGATAAACAAAATGGAAATGAAAAATAGAGAAAGAACAAAATAGTGTTGGAGCACTTAAACTTTTGGATTTTCACTTACAAAGTTGGCTTCTGTGGTTGATTGTCAGGTAACTTAGAGCGCATTGGAGTCGATCTTGGCCAACATAGATCATACACAGAAGACTCCCAGTTATCAAATGGATATGCACATGAATTAGAAGAAAATGCACCCACTGATCTTCAAGGAGGGGTCACTGATCCCCACCAACAGTTATTGATTGTTCTAAGTAATATTGGATATTGCAAAGATGAACTTTCTTATGAGTTGTATGACAAATATAGACATATCTGGCAGCACTCCAGGTACTGTAATTTGTTGTTCCCCTCTTATTTTATTAAAATATCCAAGTTCTGCATGTCAATGGATGCAAGTAATATTGTGGCATTCATCTGGAATATGTATTACTAAAGTTGAATGAGTTTTGCTAACCCAGTTAGATTACAGGTTGTAGAAAATTATCATTTGTTTCATGTTAGAATGTTCAGTTTTTAATCAGTTAGTCCTGTCTGTTTCAATATCTTTACAAATAGTTTGCTTGTTAGCATTCATTCAACATGATGGTGTGTATATATCAGTTTTTTGTACTCTAAATATTTATCGAGTTGAGACAGACTGGGGTTCAATTTGGATAGCAATAAGTTTCAAGTTTCAACTGATCAAATTTCTTCTATTGTAGCATCCCCTATGTGATGCTTTGTGCCTGTGCTATAGTATTTTATTATTATATATTCGCCTATTTTGTATTTACTTATACATTATACACTAGTCCTTGGTTTGCCTTTAATTCAGGGGGAAGGATGATGGAAACAGTGATGTACAAGATCTTGTGATTTGTTTCACAGGGCTTGAAGAGAAGGTCCTTGAACAATATACTTTTGCTAAGGTAATGAGAAAAATATTGTCTCCACTCCCCATTCTGCAAGGGGGAGAGAAGTATATGAAGTAAGAGGTTATAATCAGAGTTTTAGAAGCATGTAATTACTTTTGTGGATAGTGGATACCACTGTAGTTATAGATTTTTCTGGAATTAAGTCTTTTGAATAATTGAATTAGGCAATAACATGCTCCAGTTGACTTTTTCATGATTGGTTTATGAAAAAACTACCAGTTAGAATAACAGGTGTTTCCCTTTGTTTCTCAAATATCAAAACATGTGGCATTCTAAACAAGATAAATTGTAAGGTTTTAGGTCCTGATGGCTCATAATCAGCAGCTTCTCTTCCCCAATTCTGTTATGTATTCTGCACAACTTTAGTTGCAGCCATTGGCTATAAATAATTGAAGAAGTTAATATCTGCTTCTGCTCAAGTTCTGCAAAGTTCTAAATTTATAGGCAGTTAATAACAGATAGTTGATGATTTAGTCTCTGATAAATATGTTTTAATGCATCTGTGATTTATGTTTGATAAGTGGAGTACTAAATATTAAGTAATAGAGAACGTTCAAATTAAATTAGTAGTGATCGGTCCAAATTCCAGAATAAATAAACTATATAATTCTGCAGGAATGATAACAATATTAGCACTGAACATAATACATTAATAATGCTTGTTTTTGGAAAAAAAAGTGCACAATGTAGTCCTGCTTTTACCGTTCAATACCTTGACACTTTCTTGTATTTTCATCAGGCAAACTCAATCAGATCTGCTGCCATGAATTATCTGTTGAATTCGGGCATTCAGTGGGGAGCAGCACCTGCAGTTAAAGTGAGGAACTATTGATTATTGACTTATTGTAAATGTGGCAGTTGTCATTATTTATTTTGTTTTTTTGCTTTAAAATGATGTTTGCCTTACGTTTTTGGAAAATGCTGATATTATATGAAATTCCATTTCATGCTGGTTTCTTTCAGGGTGTCCGTGATGCAGCTGTGGAGTTATTGCACACATTGGTAGCTGTGCATGCAGAGGTAATTGTTGCATGCCTTGTGGAAATGAATCTTTTTTTATATGGTAAAAGATATGCCTTATTTGAAGGAAAGAGAAATCTTTTATAAGAGGATAAGATATCTTCCTCAGGAATAAAACAAAGTCAGGCAACGTAACTCTCTTCATATTTGCCAAGGAGACTACTCTAAATTATACAACATGTGCTTTATATCTAATTTATGGTAAATCTAGTGACCGGTGATTTCCTTGAAAGATCTGAGCATTTCTTACTAGCCAAAGATGGCAAAACACTAGAAATTATAGAGCACTTCTATAATGTGAAATTGCTGAAAAGAAAATGCTCCAACATGAGTGCATACCCAAGTATGACTAAAAATACCAAAAAACCCTTTCCTAGTTATAATTAGATGCTGTTCAATATAGACATAAACATTGCTGTTTTTGAATTAGATTATTGGACCAGCACATCAGGATTGCTGTCCAGAAGGACTTTACCCTGGAAACGGGCTTTATTATATTGATTGTTTTCAAGACGTAGTTATATGTTCAGAATGTTAATTTTTAGGGTCATTTGACTTTATGTACTTTCATGGACCTTGTGTTAATGGTATTTTAATTTATTAAACTTTCAAAGCAGTCTCTTCACATTGGTTTTAAGGCCATGCACATCTAGAATTCTTATCAGTGGAAAACCTGAACATTATGTTTCTAGCATTTTATTTTCAAACAGTTCCTTACTTTAGAAACTGAGTCCGTAAACTGTTCTTTTTTTATGTTTCAAGTGTAACCAATATCTGAACAACACTGATGTAAACAAGTAATTGCTTCAGTGTATTTGTTCAAAAGTATGCTGCTGAAATGAGTTGTTTCTTGCCATAGGTTTTCGCTGGAGCTAAACCTCTTTTGGATAAAACACTTGGCATTCTTGTGGAAGGTTTGATTGACACATTCATCAGCATTTTTCATGAAAATGAAGCCAAAGATCTTAGAGCACTTGATACAAATGGATTCTGTCAGCTCATGCTTGAAGTAAGTTATAGTGCTGTGGCATGCTAAACCTTGAATGATAATTGATATAGTGTATTAAGTAAGCCCTTTGCTAAAGCTCTTGTGGCATAAGTTACCTCTCCCTAATTTTGGATGTACCAGGGAAACAAAGATATGCTTGTTGATTTATAAAGTTCATAGATGATGAACACTAGTTTAATTTTAAAATATATTTTGGACTGCACAACCTCAATATTATGAACTATGATTTTGCTTTCTCTATTTTTCAATTTAAGAGGCATACAGTCCATATCCAGGTATTTCAATTTTTAGAATTTGATGCTTCCTTTTGTCTGGGCATGTGTCCATGTTAGTTTGTGCATCATAGGTGTTGATGAATGACGGGAAAGAGGGAGTTATTAAAATTGTGTCATTTAATCTATCATTTTTCTTGTTTGACAAGTTTCCCACTGTTCTTACCAAGCAGTAAAAGTAAGAATGAAAACCTCCATTCAAGGTGCTTCTATCATATATGTTTCACGGCCTTTACTGCAGTACTTATTATACACGATGAGTAAGAACTTAATTTTTAGCTCATATTGTTTATCAATCGACTTGTATCTTTGCAGCTTGACTACTTCGAGACTATATTAAACCCGTATTTCACATCAGATGCAAGAGATTCCTTGAAGTCATTACAAGGTTTGCTTTTGGAAAAAGCTACTGAGACTGTGACAGATGCTATCGACAATCCAGGACATAATCGCCGGGCAACTCGTGGGAGTGAAGATGCACTTCCAGATGATAAACAACAAGGAACAACCATATCACCAGATGAGCTCATTGTAAGTAACTTGCTACTGTGGCTTGGCATTCATTCTACAAAAGTCAAAATTCTGAATAGTACCCATGGAGAATGATGTATTGACAATGAGATATGGTTTCACCATATATCGTGAAAAATGACGTACTTGATTAGAAAGGATTTATAGTGGGTCTAGTACAAGTCAGCATATGTTCAATTCTGTTGCTAAATTTTCCGTCTAATGCTGTATATTATGTATGTATTCCACAGGCTCTTGCACAGCAGTATAGCACAGACTTTCTTCAAGCAGAGCTTGAGCGAACACGCATTAACACAGCATGTTTTGCTGAATCTATTCCTTTGGACTCTGTGCCAGAACCAGCCAAATCTGCCTATGCTTCCTTCAAGAGCTCAATGGATTCTCCTAGCAGACACAGCAGAGGTACACATAATTCCGCATCCTCAAATTCCTCAAGGCATAGATATTGATGAATATAAATAAATTCATTTAGTTTGTTTGCCTTTATGTATTTGTTGTTGTATTTTTTGTTTGTATAGTTAATGAAAATTTGTATTCTTTGCATTGTTTTTAAATGTTGAATATTTACCTGTTTTTAATGAGTTTTGGGACATATGTCTGCATTTTTTTGTATATCTTAAACCGTAAGTGCACTCGGTTTTGTTTGCTGAATTGCTTGAGCATTTGGATACGTGTGTACATAATAAATCAAGCGAATTCTATATGGAGTGAGATTAATGAATGTGCATTGTCCATCTTCTCAATTAAGCTTTTTGTCTTATAAAATTATATCAAGGAAGCTGAATAATGAGTTTTATTTTCTTTGTTTGGATACTTAAAACATCCTAAGTTCTCTAAACTGAATGCATAATTTTATAAGAAATTTCTCAACCCATTTTAAAGAGGTTCCCAAACGAGAGCGTTTAACTTTAAAACCATAATTCACTTTATTAAATCAAGAATGAATATACTCTTACTAGCTCATCTTAGAGAGGATCTCACTTTAGATGATCGACTTTTCATATTTATTATGGTACTTATACCCACAAAAGGTAATTGAACCAGAGAAAGTGAAACGGGAAGAGACTAAATCAGAAATAAAGAAAATATTTTAGGAAAATATCCATATTATTTTTCAAGTTCGAAAATAATTCCTTGAGAGGAGGTGTTTAGTTCAACTTATGTTAAGTGATTTCTGAGAAGTTATGCCATTACTAAAAATGTTAGAGTGGGAGTGTAATGTTTGTTTTAAGCTTTTAAAAAATATATTCAAAAGTAACATTCTCATAATTAGGAAAGAAGATACTAAACTATCAAAAATCCGTGTACACGCTTTTAACAATAAAAGTAAGGACCACCCTTAAAGACTAATACAAAAAGAGAAAAAACTGAGTGTGAAGTTGTGTACATCGTTACTCATATACAATGAATGATGGATGATGTAAAGATTGTGTATAAATTTTTACATTGACAGTATATAGGTATTATGTTCGTTCATTCAAAATACTAATAACTTTTGAAGCATAAAATTCATGAAGTATGTTTCAACAAGACAATCTATTGGAGATCAAAGCTACTATGACACATTTTGCACATTTTACACATATGATTAATATCTTAGATAGTTTGTTAAGAGTTTGTTAAGTTATTACTTGTATCACAAGTTATCTTTGTATTGTGTATATAAGCACATGACTTGTAATCCTTTAATCAAGCAATGAAGATTCACAATATTCATTTTATGTTTTCGCATTATTTTTGTAATACAATCTTTTTTTTAATTAGACCCCCATATAATGCTTATAGAATTAAGTCACAACCAACCGTTCTAAATCTTTAGTTCGATTTTCTTTTTGAAATTCTAACCAAACATGTCTTTCAAAATAACCTTCAATTCCCATTATTATGATTCTAAAGTCTAAACCTATAAACAAATGTGGCTTCATAAAACAAATTTTAGTAATGATTAAATTCTATGGAAGTGATAAGAAGTGGAAGTTTCCAAACACAATAATGCAAAGAAGCACGTGTAAGGTTTTGACTTAGTTTCCTTCATTCATTGAACTTAAGTACTTAACCAAACTATGCACCCAAAAGCAACTTATCCCATTAAGCACTTAATTCCCATCTCTTCTATTTCACTAACGAATAAGGATATCTTCCCACTAACCACTAATCACTAACCACTAAATTTCCACTTTTGCATCTATTTTCCAAAACAAGACATTGTTGCATAAAGCTTATATTCATGTATTCCGTCCATTATATTATAGTAGGTTGAATTGTAACTAAATATTTCATTTGATGAAATCTTAGTGGGGAACTATAATTTATTGATCCCTTATACCCTTTGCATTACAACTTGAAATAGCTTTTAAAAGCTAAATTTCTAAAGTTACAACTTTATTTATTTCATATTCACATAATAACTATAAAGTTCCCAGCCATCTCAATAAACTACCCTCTATACAATGCCTAGAATTTTAATCACTAGATTTTATTTAGTGTAAATAGTATATTGATCAAATAATATATGTGCATGATTGAGTAAAATATGTAATTCAAATTAATGTCTTTTTGAGAGTAACCTCACCTAAAACAATTGGAAAATATCTGATTAGAAACTCCATTAAGAGATATCTCAATTGCCTAATATTAGCTTTTTCTAAAACTATTGCCTAACATTACTAATTTTGCATAAATATCTCAATTGCACCAAACCTGATTCCTAAATAGTGATAACAATATCACTAAAAAGGAAGAAAAAAAACACAACGAATCTTACAATATGCGTCAATAAATAATTTAACCATGCATGTGCATTACGCGTCATAACACACAATACACAGTGATATGCTGAAAATAATATTTTTTATATTATCAATATCCTATCCATCATTATATCTATTATTTATTTATTGATCATCATTTATTTTTACATAAAAATAATAATACGTGAATAATATATTGACGATATAAAAAATCTTATACTAAATAAATTTTATACTCCACAAAAAATATGTCAACGATGACTCATTGAATGCAAAATTTTTGTATTACCAAAGAGTATATATTTCTTTACATTTTTTGGGTAATGAACTAATTATTTGGGGTTTATAGTTGTCTCTCCCAATAAGTGTCACTCATAGGAATCGAACACTTGACATTAATATTTAAGTGAAGTCTTACACCACTTGATCAATATATGTGTTGGTATTGAACATGCAATTTTGCCATTAAGTTGGAAGTTCTTTGATCACGTTAATTACAGCTACGTGCTTAAACATTGCTAAACAATTTTTCACGTTTCAAGCAAGGTTCTCAAATCATTGTTAGGAGTCTTAAAACAAATGCATAATAAAATTATGATAGTTATTGAAATATAATTACTATACTAAACTATGTCAAAAGTAATGATATTGACCCTTCAAATTATATATCTACACTTTCTACCAACCCATCATAATTTTTATTTTTAGTTTTATAAAATTATCATTGATTGGTAAGATTTGTGAACATGTTGATGAATAATACATAAATAAACAATATCATTATTCTTATTTGAATCTCACACATTATTTTATAATGTATTATAACTTCTTAGAAAATAAGAATGACATATATTTTCCCCACAATAGCAAACATCATCTTTATTTTTATTTTGGTCCCATAACATCTACTTTTTTATAACATCTATATTTCTCATCAATTTTCTTTGGCTAAGAACAATTAAGAATTATTCTTATTTAAGAAGAACAAAAAATAAAAATGACACAGTAAAGATAAAGTAAAAATATAAGTTTAATTTAATTTTAAAATAATTTTAACTACTATCACTAAAAATAAAGTGCCATTTTCTCTCAAAAAGAACGTTTTTTCTATCAAATCTTACACTTTCTAACGTTGAAATTGATTTCTTGGATCTAATATTATAAAACCCATTTCTAATTATTTCATTATTATAAGTTGTTCCATTTTTAAAGTGACTATTTACGTATATTAAAAAATAGAAAATAAGAATGATACTCTTCTTCTTTAACAAAAAAAAATACAATTCTTATATTTTAATAGTATAATATCTAACTTTGTTGATAGGGGTGAGCATGACCTGACTCTATTTGTTCATCCGATATAGCCCGACCACAATCGAACCTGAATAGGTTCGGATCTCATTGGGTCTTGGTTAGGGTTCAAAAATTAAATTCCGTCCAATCAATATTTAGGGTCAGGTAGAGACTAAGTATGACCTGACCTGACCCGTTCAATGATCACTCACTCATCATGTTTGTATGTGTCTTTATTCAAATGTGTACAGAGTAATGATAAGTTTTTGGTCGAAAGTATCATTGATTGTCTATTTTTCATCATATATACACGATTAATAATATATATACATATATCATTTTATATCTCAAATTACATATTCACAATAATAAAAATATTGATGAATTTTTATCTAAAATGAGTATGCATTATATTTAATGGAGTCAGGTTTTGGTTTAAAGGCCGACTCGATCAATATTTAGGGTTGGGTTACCTTTTCGTCTATGATCGGTTCCGAGTTCAAAAAATGATTCAGCCAACATTTAGGTCTGGGAATAAGACAAACCTTAACTCAACCCAACCCGACTCATGCTCATCCCTAATTATTAATATAAAGATTTATATTATAATTTACTTATATTACTTGTATCATGAATCACCGAAGATAATTAGATAATTAAATATAAATAACAGATGACAATAAAATATTTACAATGTTAAAAGTTGTTACACTAAATAGGGCATCTTATATGTTAATGTACCTAACAAGTTGAGAGAAATGAATGGAGGACAAGTGTTGAGGTTGAGTGGATCTATGTTGTCCAATGAGAATCTCACAAATAATACTAAACAAAACTAAGTGGACAAAACATATTCATTTTGTTTTGTGCATTAACCCTCAAAATAGAAAATATAACTTAGTGGTAGCACGTGCCACTCAACACGTGTCCATTGCTTTTTTATTTATTTATTTTATTCTATTTTGGGGTGTGCATTATCATCACTCATTGAACTTGGTCCATCCATGATAGTCAAAAGAGGCAAAGATAAGGTTGGAATGACCTACGTACTTCAACACTCTTTATTACTTTCATCAATTTATCCATGACTTCGATTTTAACTAAAAATTAAGTTCATTAAGTAGATGTGTTAAAAAATTTGGTACATTAGAAGAAAAAAAACAACAAAACTACAAAAGAGAGATATTTAGGACAAAATAAGTTTGATAATGAATAGAAGTCTATACTTAATGTTAAACATACAAGTTAAAACCTAGCTTAGCTATGAAGTCTGCTACCTTATTTGTTTCTCTAACAATATACTTGATTTTTACAACCCAATCACGAGACAACTATGAGAAGACATTAGAAACAACAAACTTAGTATGATGGATGCAGATGTAAACTCCCTAAGAAATAAACTGAATAGCTTTAAGATAATCACTTTCTTAATATATTCATATATAGAATTAATTATATAAATGTATATAAGAATCATATTTTATAATTATTATTATATACATGCATATGTTTTCTTATATATGTTTAATATATTTTCAGAAATTTGATTTAAAAGTGTCCAATCACATGATTGAAGGCATCATTGATTCAGATCAACCCGTAGACATCTCCAAGCATGTTCTATGGTGAGACAACGTATAGGGCCTCCTATTTTTAGGACATGTTAAAGCCACCTATGTTTTTGAACATGACTTAAATATTTTTGGGTTTTATAATACAATTTTAAATATAAATTAATGGAGATAATTGTGAAAGAGTTTTGAATATAAATAATAGCCATTCCAATGATTCTTATTGCCATTAAATGGATGTTGATCCGATATTTGCTCAAAGGCATGAAACCCAAGACATCCTGATTTATATACTGGGTCAATCAGGTTGGTTCTTTGTGCCTAATTTTGATGTAGCAGCTATATTACGAAATTATAGAAGGTCCCTTTTAAAATTAAACAATTCGAGGTGAAATTCTCATATATGGCTTTCAGGGCTTCACAATTTAATGAAGAATCATTTTGGGCTAATTTTTCTTTTATATTGTTGATCAAACAATTGAGTCATTGACTAAGAGGTTTGAACATTATTAAGAATATGAAAATATTTTTTTGGGTTCTTATTTACTTCTGAAAAGTTGCTTTCATTGGATGATATGAGCCTAAAGTCTTGTTATAGTTATTTTGAAGCTATACTTATGAACTATAATTAATCTAACATTAATGGAAATGAATGATACTTGGAGTTATAGTTACTTAGAGAATTCTTGCCTAAGGAAAATATGTATGATTAATATTTTGAAGTTTTTGAATTATATAAATTGTTTGCCTAATGCAATAATTGCATGTCGAATTTTGTTGAATATTCTTATTATTGACAGAGTTTTTCTAAACTAAAATTATTGACATTTATTAAGAATGACATTTACGCACTCCAAAAGAGATCAACTCATTAGAGTATACTATTAGATATCAAAAAATTTAAAATTAGTAAAGTCTTACTTATTTATACAAAGTGATGAGAAAGTCTAAATGAATTATAATTGATAGGAAATAAGAATGTTGTCTTCAAGAAAGAATGTTAAATATAAAGATTTGGTCAATGATTTTGAGAGTGAGTTTAGATGTTATAAAAAAATAAAATATTCTAAACTTACAAATAATTTTTTGTAATAAAATTTGTAGTAAAAATCAATTGAAATATATGACTCTTAATTTTTTCATTTTAATATTTTACCTTTTTAAGGGGTCTAATTTTTTATATTTGTACACGAATAGGTCACCCTTCCACTATAATGAAGACATGCAATTGGTCCGATTTGGTTTGGAATTATTTATCACTTAAGAAACTTAATTTGAATCAAAGTCTAATAATTGGACGTGAATCCATGATAATAAACATTTTTTAAATTTTTTTCAAAAATATATAATACAATACTCAATGTTTATAGCGTGAGCCAAAAGAAGTAAAAAATGTGAGGACATTCTAGCACCACAAACATTTTTATTTGATGCATGATGACCCCTATTATGTAGTCACGTTCCTACAAGAAAATAGGAGTTCAATTTATAGGACACCCATTAATCATATTTGAGAGTAGGTCAAATATAAGAAGAGTTTTAAAGTCACTATCAATCACAATTTATGAATGGATAGAGACATTATATGTTTCCATATGGTTTATCTAATTGGCCATACTCATCATTTATAAGCTATAATTGAATTGTTCACTCATTGAAAGCTCAAATAGCAATAGGAGATGTTTGTATACAAATTTTATATACAAGAATTAGTTTCACGTACTTGTGAATGTCTCCGGCTCGAACATAATTGCCTCCAGTGCGAGAATACTTGTGAGAAACAAAAAAATAGCAATAGGAGATGTTTGTATACAAATTTTATTCTAATAAGTTTTATGATTTGATACATAAAAGACTTTGCTTTTTTAGTTTGGTCGTGTAGAATATTATTTCAACTTGTAACAGTATTTAAGATTCTGAAGTGCTACTCATATCCTTTACTTATTGCTCCTCACTCACACCACTCTTCTGTCTATATCATGGATTTGTAACTTCTTTCATCTTATTCTTAGTTTCCATAGGCTTTAACTTATGAGTCGGACTCCTCTCGTAATGGTATTAGAGAGAGATGTGATGTGTAAAATAAAATAAAAAATAAAATGAAATGATAATTATTAGATTCTTCTATTTGTATTTGTAATGATATTTTTATCTTTAAAATTAGTTTAAAAATAATAATTTGATTCAAATATTAACTTATTTAGAAGATTTATGAAATAGTTATGTGAGATTTATTCCATTTATAAAGAGGACTAGCACTCAAAGACCACACTACAACCTTGCATCGAGCTACATTAGACAACATCATAGTCGAATTGTGGGAGACTACATCACATCAATTAGGTTTAGAAATAAATTTTTGATAACTCACCATAACAATTATAATTTGCAATGTAGTGTTCACAACCATGCGGCTGAAGTTAGTTAATTAATATATTCAAAATATTTTGTTAATAACTATTTTGAAAAAATTAGAAAAACTTTAAGTACTTTTATAATACAAAGTATTTGGTGTTATTCAAAATAAAATTACATAAATACTTGTTTGCATGGTTCAATGTCTTAAGGTAGTTTGAGTTTTCTGGTTCAAAGAATATTGTATCTTGTGTAAAATTTATAGGATTTGAAAAAAATATATTAGAGAAACTAAGTATTTTTATTGCACACGTAACATTATAGTTGGTAGTTATTGCTCACATAACATTAGACCTACCAAGAGTATATGTCATTTTATTTTTATGTATTTTGAGTCATGGATTGAATAGTGAGGCTTTTATCTATTATTGTAGTATTTGATGATTATGAGAGGGGTTATTCTGAAATTGAATAAACTATACCTTTCCTTAAAATAAACATTAATAAAGTAGTGTGAGTAAAAAGAAAAGAGATGAAAGAGATAGATAAAGAAATGATGAAGGCGTTAGTGGAGAGTTTGCATGAAGTAGATTTGAGCATATACCAACTTCACTATTAAGATATTCTCTGTTAATAGAGAGACCGACAAATGTTATAATATAATACATACAAAAATAATATCTAATGATATTTTTATCATTTTATTTATTACAAAATCGGATTTTTGTTACTAAAAATATGAGAAAAAACAACTACGGATCCTTGTTCCAACTCCACATACATGATTGCCACGTTGCAAACCCCATTTTGTAATAGTTCCTCTTCCTCCATAAATACCTCATTCTATTTCCCTCTTCTCTCCCTCTCACTTCATTCATTCACTACTCTCTACTCTTTCTTTCCAATTCTCTTCTCATTTTCCTTTCTCCCTTAACTTCATATCAAAGCAAACATAGTAATAATAGTAATAATAATAATAATAATAATAATGCCAACACCAACATTAACAACAATATGTGTAGATACTCCGAATGGAGACTCATCCGAACACACCCGTCCTCAATCGCGTCACATTCAACCTTTTATGTCTCCTTCTTACTCAATCACTCTCAAGGTATATATATATTTCAAATACACCTATCTCATATTCTCGTATATACTGATAAATTCTTCTATACTATAAGAAAATAATATGATATAAAAGAATTTATAAGATGATATATCATTTTCCTTATATAATATATATTTTATCGTGGATTATAATTAATTAACTCTATATTTGAATTTCATGCAGTTCATGGACGTGAGCTATCGAGTGAAAAAGATAGATAACAAAACAAGCAAAAGAAGTTGTATTAAGAGTTTCTTCACAACTCATGACTCACCACCACCGTCAGATCAAATTAGATCAACGGAAGAGAAAACCATTCTGCATTCTGTAACGGGAATAGCGTACCCAGGAGAGATCTTAGCCATTCTTGGTCCATCAGGGAGTGGAAAATCAACGCTCCTAAATGCACTCGCAGGGAGGCTCCATGGACACGCTCTCACTGGAACAATCCTCGCTAACTCTTCAAAACTCAACAAACCGGTTCTCCGTCGAACCGGGTTCGTTACCCAAGACGACATTCTCTACCCTCACCTCACGGTTCGGGAGACTCTCGTCTTCTGCTCCATGCTCCGCCTTCCCAGGACTCTGCCGCGAGAAACAAAGCTCGCTGCGGCAGAGTCCGTGATGGCGGAGCTAGGGCTATTGAAGTGTGAGGACACCATAATTGGAAACAGCTTCATCCGAGGCGTTTCCGGTGGTGAAAGGAAGCGCGTGAGTATTGCACATGAGATGTTGGTTGATCCGAGTTTGTTGATCCTGGATGAGCCGACCTCCGGGCTGGACTCGACGGCGGCGTACCGGTTGGTGACGACGCTGGGAGCATTGGCGAAGAAAGGGAAGACGGTGGTGACGTCAGTGCATCAACCGTCGAGCCGCGTGTATCAGCTGTTTGATAAGGTGCTGGTGTTGTCGGAAGGACAGTGCTTGTACACCGGAAAAGGAAGCGAAGCAATGAGATACTTTGAATCGGTAGGGTTCGCTCCATCTTTTCCGATGAATCCGGCGGATTTTCTGCTTGATCTCGCTAACGGTATGTCACCATTTTTCTCTCTCGCTTTTCTTACAATAATCAACCCATATTTTAATATTTGTCACCTTCTTATAAATTATTATTATTTTAATATTCTATTTTAAAACTTTATAACTTCTTTCATCGATTAAATGACATAATTTAATTGATTTAAGACATAAAAGGGATACATGGTTGTATAAAATTTAGATGAGTTACTAATATTTGGTAACGATCGTTGTTACTGAGATTAATGTGTGATCTCTTGTTGCACAATTGAAGATTTTGTAACTGAGATAATGGAGTTTGCTGACTGTATATTTATGCATGCATGATGTATTGGTTGTGATTGTGTTGGTAGAACTTTTAAGTACGGACATGATAGTGATTTTTTGGTTCATGTATTTATCAAAGTTTTCAAGGCTAAGGGCATTAATTAAGTTGGACAAGATAGTATGGAAGACATGAAATCGGATAATAAAGATAGACTTAAGGAATGAAGTGCAGGAGATTGTAAGTTCGACTCTTATTATTAATAGGAAAAGAAAGTTACAAAATAATTTGATAGTTAGAATGAAGGAGGTTGAGGATGCAGTCTCACTATCAATAAAATATTAACATACTAATAATTACAGATCGAAGCAGACATTATACTGTGTGTCTAACTCTCTATTGCCACACTTGTTGGCCATGGATACAACACACCATGATATTATGGTCCACCCCTTATCTGAGCATAATTGCTACTATGATCTTTGGGGTTTATTGCATGGCATATCCTTTTCTAGTTAATCACCTGCGTCACATTTTTAGCATTTTGGCAATACCTATTGTGATAGTGGTGATGATGATGGGATGTAGATATGATTGTGTGTAAAGAATATAGAATAGTTATGTCTAGGGTTTGAGACAGAAAAGAAAGATAAAGGTTTTAATTTGCAGCTTGAGTGGAACATATTGATTAGACAAGTAATGGGTTTTGATTTTTTGCATCAGAAATGTTATGCTTTAGTTTAAAGAATTCCTTGATGCTTAATACGTGTCCTCTTTTTGGAAAATATATGCCATTATTGGCTCTTACTTTTTCTAGCCTCTCTTATAATAGGTTAGATTTTCTTTTTCTGGGGACCAGATTTGACTCCTTATGCTTCATATTTTATAAATATATTATTTCGTATGAGCATAATTTTATAGTTTTCAGTATAGTCAATTTTAACCTATGTATTATACAATTACACTTTAACTAATCTAACGTTATGCCTTATCCCTAAGAGTTTAAAATGAATGTACTAATAATAATAATAATAATAATAATAATAATGTAAAAACAATTGGTTTAAGTTGATTCATTTAACATCCTAGGCAGTTGGCACTTCAAGATATTATTAGTGATATCTGTCTCCTCTCTTAGCCTTTTCTTTTGATTCTTGGGACCATGAATCCATGATTATAATTTGGATAATGAGGTGGTATAGCTATGATAGAGATCATTTGTTCCAAACGGTGTACCAACATTTATCTCAAACTAAATAGAGTATCACTTTTTATAACCTTTTGTATTTAATTTTTTTATTTATTTACATGTCAATATGTGATTGGCTTGGGACAAGGAATAAGATACAATGAATAAGATACCGGTAGGAACGGATTATCTTCATCCGTGTAGCTGATGACAACATTGCTAGCTTGAGAAACCATCTATCTGTTGTAAAAGAAATATTTTTTTAGCAAAAAGAGCACTGCCATACAATTGGTTTACGTTGATTCATTTTTTCTTATCGACCAACATTAGAACATGGTCTTGGGGCAGTTCCTTATTCAAAATTACACGTGGAAAAACACTGATCTTAACTCTTTTGACAATGATCTGACCAAATTATATCCTTTTCTGGTTTACTTTGCTTCTTTTTTTCTCTTTTCCTCCATCTTTAGTAGCATCTTTATCTTAGGATTTGTTAAAGAGCTACACGTGTTGGGTTGCTTTACATCCTTAGAAATATTTTTCTCCCACAAAAGTAAAGTCATTGACAGAGAGATTTGATAAAAGAAAAGTGAATAGCTAAGTTGATATTAATATTATACAAATGAAAGTGAGAGATGGTGGCCAAATCAGCTATGTCAGCACCAATATTAGTGGACACTCACCATAACACCACCAATAATACTTGATCATGTTTATGCCCATGATCTGCCCCTTTAGAATATTCAAGTTGTTGTTTAATTAATTTTAGCACATTTTTTTACTGAAAAGAAATTCCTACATCGATATTAATTATTAGAAGTTATAAATTATCGGTGTATACATTTTTTTCTCTATTGATTAAGCTTGGCCTTGAACTTTGCAGGTGTTTGCCATGTTGATGGTGTGAGTGAAAGAGATAGGCCAAACATTAAGCAGAACCTGGTTCATTCATACAACACAATACTGGCTCCTAAGGTAAAAGCTGATTGCATGGACACTGCAAGTATTCCTAACAAAAACACTCACCCTTTAAGAAGCAACCCTTCCAAACAATGTAGACATAGTGACAGGGTTAGCTTGTTTGATTGGTTCAACCAATTCAGTATTCTACTACAAAGAAGCATCAAAGAAAGAAAACATGAATCCTTCAACACTCTTAGAGTCTTTCAAGTTCTTGCTGCTGCACTATTAGCTGGTTTAATGTGGTGGCACTCAGACTATAGGAACATTCAAGATAGGCTTGGCCTGCTCTTTTTCATTTCCATCTTTTGGGGAGTCTTTCCATCTTTCAACTCGGTTTTTGCATTTCCTCAAGAACGTGCCATATTTATGAAAGAGAGGGCTTCTGGTATGTACACATTGTCATCCTATTTTATGGCTAGAATTGTTGGAGACCTTCCTATGGAGCTTATTCTTCCCACTGTTTTCCTCTCTGTGACATATTGGATGGGTGGATTAAACCCTGATTTGTGGTCCTTTGTGTTGACTTTGTTGGTTGTTCTTGGATATGTTCTTGTGTCACAAGGTCTTGGACTTGCTTTAGGTGCTGCAATCATGGATGCAAAGCAAGCTTCCACAGTAGCAGCAGTGACAATGTTAGCATTTGTCTTAACAGGTGGATACTATGTGCATAAGGTGCCACATTATATGGCTTGGATCAAATACATATCAACAACCTTTTACTCTTATAGGTTACTGACTAAAATCCAATATGGTAATGGCAACAAAATCTTAAGCTTATTGGGTTGCCATCATGGTGGTAGTGATAGGGCTAGATGCAAGTTTGTTGAAGAAGATGTAGTGGGACAAATTGGCACTGTAGGAAGCATTGGAGTGTTGTTTCTCATGTTTGTGGGTTATAGAATATTGGCTTACCTTGCATTGAGGAGCATCAAGAGTTGAAAATTAAATTATGTATTACATAGTTTTGAATGACATAAGAATGAAGAAAATGATGAGATAATTTGTTAGCTTGTTCTGAGGTGCATCAGAAACAACCTTTACACTAGGCATGATTGGCTTGTTGATCCTTACCAAATGTAATTGAAGAATATTGAAAGAAATTTCTAGTGTAAAGTTAGTGAATTACCAACCAAAATTGAAGTGAAGAAAGATGAGTAATTGTACATTTGGATTTCAAGTTGGCTATTAAGTTTCATTCTGTACTCAGTAAAGTTGAAATAATTTTCTTAAATATAGAATCCTTTCCCATATCACTTTATTTCTACGGTTCTCAGCCTGCTATAGTTCTTGTAAAAAGATAGATGCATGCCAATTAAATTATTTTAATGCATTTTGTAAGCTAGTGTTTCTTTGGGAGAGAACAAGATATATGCACTCACATTATAATAGTTGTATGTATCATCAGTTTATGCATTATCCACCATTTATCTTTAATTATTATTGAGTATTCGGAAAAAAAGTAATACTTATTGTAAAACAAAGCTACCATAAAAACAAGACAGCAGCAATAATACTCTAGTTAATCAAATGAAACATTGGTTAAACAAGAATTCTTGTAATTGACACGTTTTACACATTTAACACGTGTTAAAATTATTTTACAACATGTGTTTATTAGTTTGTTAGTTAGTTATGTAATTTTGTTAAATTCTTACCTATTCATACACAGTAAATAAGACTTTTTCTTGTGTTGCTAAATAATGAGAATATCTATAATATTCATCTTTTAAGCTTTTGCAATAATACTATCAAACACATGATAAAAGAACAAGTCACCTCATGTCTCTCTGAGAATTTTGGTGATGCTAATTCTTTCTCCATCCAAATGTTCCATTACCTTGTTGAATGACAAGGTGGAGAAGTTCAAATAGGTGAGTAATGCATGTTCCAAAATAGTACTAAAAATAAAAGGAAGCCACCTGGTTCATTAAGAAACCATGTATAGAAAGAAAGTATCACTATGTCTAAAAGAGAAATCTGCTTTTGAATTTGTCATTGTGTAGGTGGACAAAGGTGATATGCAAAGTTATTTTTTTTGGTTTACTACATGTATCCTCATATTGAAAGTAATTGTGTCCGGGCGAGAAACATTCACAGGTACGTGAGGTTAACTCTCTCAATGAGCATTTTTTCCATCCACAAAACTCGAACCCGAGACCTTACTTAAGGGGAATCAAGCATGTACCACTTGAACCAACGTCCTTTGGTATTCAACGTTATTCTTTCATCTTTATCAAAGCCCAACTTCTTGAAAAAGAGCAATAAGGAAAAAGAGAGGGATTAGAAAAACAAAAAGGCTTAAGCTTTGTTTAATAAGCCTTGGGGCAATAATTTTCTTCATCTTTTCTGATGGGACATCCATGATGAAGTGTTTTTACATAGGCTAATTAAAGGAAATATATAAGTGAATTTCACATCATATTGACTTAAAACTTTAAAGCGTTAGATCTTATATATTCTTTAATTTATTAATTTCTTCTATATGATATTTATTTTCCACACTTTTAAATACCCAACACTTTTATACAATACAAAGTTCAATGTTTATGATTGGTTGATTGCTTAAAAAGACAAAAGTTGAAAAATTAGTTTAATAAGATTAGGGATCCAAAGACTAACTTAGTGTTTCGGTATAACCAATTGTATCTTTTTACTCTACGAGTAAGGAACTAACCACTTTTCAAGTGTGTGATTCTCTCTCCTAACAAATGTCGTTTTTAAGAATTAAACATTTAACTTTTTGGTCTATTTTAGGATCCAATAAAACCTTACACTATTAAACTAACGTTTTGTCGGGAGAATAACTTAATATTTGAATAGCCAGAGTGCCCACTTTATAATCTCATTTTAATTGTTTGTTTTAAACCCTATTAGTTATTTACTAACTTTATTAGACATATATCATAAGTTTTGGTTAAACTGAAAACTTTATAGACTATAAAGCCCTTATGTTGAAAAACCGAAAAATTATTGTCTCAATATTTGGGTCTGTCTTCAGCCCCAATTTCCAAAACCACCTAGCTTAGGGTAAAGTATAATTTTCATTTGGGGTCTAAAATATAGGCACCATTTTGTGGTACCATATTTTATTTTAGAATTTCGATCATCAATTATAAGAGTATAATAGAAAAAAGTTAACAATTTTTTTTAAAACTTACATATTAATGTTATCCTTGGTTATAACCAAACCATAAACAACATTTAAAATGAAATGGATAGAGCATTATTTATCATTTATTATTTCCAAATTTTAAGGAAGTAATTGATATTCATAATTAATTAGCTTTTACCATTTAATTAATTAGCATAAACACATAATCTGAGTTAACCTGTTTTTCCTACTAGTTGAGGTGAGTAACCCTCAACTAATTCTTTTCATCTAAATTTTATTCACAGCAAAAGTGAACAAAGTAAAAATTGTACTCAAACATCCCTTTTTTTCTTAATATTTTACTACTTCATGTGCAATAAAAAAACCATTTTTTTTATTGAGAACCAAAGTTTAAATCACCTAAGAGTGGAAATTAAAATATATAGGACTTGTATTCTCATCTTTCTCTAATGTCTTATGTCTCTATATAATATTAATATGTGCAAAGATACCTTTAGAGTTTTAGAGAACCAAAACAAAAAGTGAAGTGTCACAATTCACACAAATAAACTCTGATCTTTATGGATTCTTCAGCAACTCTCACTCACCATCATGCTAAAGTTGTTCCAAAACAATGTAATAACTTCCCTTCTAGAAGGTACTTGTCTTCTCGTAGGACACCTTCATTTTCCTCCTCTTGTTCATCATTTTCTTCACTTGAATCATTCTATTTTCATGATGATCCTCTTCTTAGTCCTGTCACTCCACTTAGATTCTCAGGTGTACCATTTTCTTGGGAACATTTACCTGGAATACCCAAGAATCATAATTCCAAAAAGAACAAGGATTCATCCTTGAAAACCCTACCATTACCACCTCCTACATACTCTTCTAAAAAGCTCAGTCATGAAGAAACTAGGGTTATGAAGAAGAATTATATACAAACTAGTGTTCAAAGGGATCCTTTCTTTGCTGCAATGGTTGAATGCTCAAAGGATGGTAATCATGAAGAAGCAAGTAGCAGTTTAAAGAGTGGAGCTAAAGTATCAAGGAGTGTAAGTGATCGTTTAGGATTTATTAGCCTTTATAGTTCTTGCAAGAGAACTTGTGCTGTTTCTGAGTCTTTAGTTTACCTTCCAAGCTCAAGAAGATGCAACTATGAAGTAAGTTATAGGTAGAGGCATATTCATCTGATGTATATTACTATACTTCATTGTTGAGTATATTGTATAATATGAGTGAAAATATGGCATAAAAGACAAATGAGGAAGTACCCCATCTTTCATCATAATTGATACAATAATCTTAGAAATGAAGTTAGGTAAATGGGTTCAACTTGTTTTGCCCCACATGGTTTAATTTGAATGCATTTCTTATGGTAGATCTACCAACTAATGCACTTTCTCTATCCATTAAAAAATGTAAGCAAGTTCCTATAGTTTTTGAAAGATGATAATAATTTTGTATTGGAATAACAACTACATGCATGATGATGTTTTTTTCTATCATCATAATTATATGCAGTGAAGATAATGTATATATAGCTTCCACGCCTACAGTTTTTTAGGCATGTAATGTTCCTTTTGCTTTGAGTTAAAGACACCTTTTTGTAATTGAGACCTCATTTCTCATAATGTATCACCCCAAAATGTGGATCTCATGCAACCATGCATGCATGTGCCTAGGATTAATGAAGAACTAATGATATCCATGCATAAATAGAAAACATATATTTCAAAATCATACAAAAACATAGGACAATGGTTATGACTTTAAGCCTCAGTCCTACAACTTTTTTTCAATAAAAAATAGTAATATCCTAATCCTTTTAATAAAATAAAAATGGGTATTTATATAGTGATCTTTTGATAAAGCCTTCCTATATGATAAAAATGTATAGTGAAACATACTATCTTGACATTAGAGTGTAAATATTTTCATAAATGTATGAGATGCAACATAATATCATCAAAGCAAAAAAAAATCATAGTGTTAAATGTTTAAATAAAATCTTAATTATTGAGTATAATACACATCCATAAAACTTTGATAAGGAAACACATAGGTGAGTTGGATAAGGTCCTAGGCCTCATTGTGACTAAGACAAAGACATGTCTCATAACTTATACAGTGTTTGTGTGAATACTTACAAAGTTCCAAACCAAGGATGGTGAATTTGCCAAACTATTTGAACTCAATTTCCAAACTAAAGTGGGAGAATAAAACTACTATATAATTTGATACATTTCCTATCATTTTTTTCCAAAATAATATCTACAACATGATAGGCCCCAAAAGCTATTTATCATATGCAGCCAATGAATCTTCATGAGACCAAGTAACCAAAGTAGCTAGAACAACTTGTGTCCCAAATAGAGTGTTGCCATAAGTAACAATAGTTGCATTTCACAGGTCTCATATGCTGTCACCAAGGTATAAACTCATTACATTTGCCACCACATCTACACCAACAAGGCAACAACAATCAACATATTGTACATGTGTTATTGATACAAGTAGATGCTCAAGTATAGAGATAACTCAAGAGTATCACATAATCTGTCATCACACAGTTTACAAACCCATTAGACAGTCAGAATAGTAAGAACTCTGCTGCCTTCAATCTTTCTGTACAGTTCAACGTTTCTCCGGTTAGCGGTTAACTATACTATGAAAACATCAACAATCAACATATTCAACACAAACACGTGCACAAGTTCATCGACTTGAAAGTATAAGAACTTCAACCACCACAAGGAAATAAAACTAACATCATAAAGGATGTTACAATATACACCAGGCATCACGAAAGAAGTCAATTTCCAGAAGAAACACATTGATGGGGATGGCCGAAGTGTCGCATTAAAACTGGACCATCAATCATCACATGGCCACACTTTTAAGTTCAGCATGACTTGGTAATTACTGGTTCAACTGCACAGACATCTCAATCACATAATACTAGGAAATTAAACTTCTGGAAGGGAGTTTGCAGATGCAAACGGTGAGAAGCTTGCGGCTGACTCACTATAACGGAGAGGATGCTGTTGGTGACTAGACGAACCCATGTAACTTACTGAAGCATTGCTTGGACTTGGAATGTACGGAGACATGTACCTTGAGTTGAGAGATGACAAAGATGGGTAGCCCGTTGAACGTGGTGAATTCAAGTGAGATGCTAGAGATCTTCTGGATCCATTCCTAAGATCCAGAGGGCTTCGGCCTGTGCTTAGGGAGGGGGAATGATGGTAGGACCTAAAAGATGGCTGAAAATAGGGCGTACTAGCTAAAGAGTGGTTACGAGAAACAGATGGGGACTGTGATGGTGCCCGAGCAATTTGTATAGCTGAGGATGATGCTAATGATGACCTCCCAGAAGATAAGACAGATGATGCCACAGATGTAAGGCTTGATGAAAGCAAAGGTGTGGATTCTGAAGGTGGTGGATCAGTTAAACCAGTTCTTGCATCACGCTTACAAACTGGACAAAAGGTTCTCCATGAAGTAAGCCAAGAATCCACACAGGCGGCGTGAAACTCTGCCAAGAATCCACAGAAAAAATGAATTAATATAATCCATAACTATGTTATTTTAATATGCATACCATGCCCAATATGCAAATCATTATGCCAAAACAGATTGTGGAGATAAATCTTGTCAAAGGCAGAAAATGATCATTGGGTTGGCAATTTTATCCTACCCATTCCAATCTAAACAATGAGTTGCAGTGATAATTTGGTTGGCATCCTACGAGTTACAGTCAAAACAAGTTGTTATGAATAATTTGGAGCCATAAAGACATCCTTGAAAGAAACAGGCCATAACCAATAAATAAGCTGACAGATCAGACAACACCAATTTGCCAAGAACCAGAGTCCCTTGATTTTTAAGTTTATGTCATACCATCCAACGAACCTCTTCACGAAGGGCTTCACTAAAAAGTTCTATTTCTACAAACTCTGAAGGGGTTCCTCAAGGGACTAGAAGATTAAAGGACATTCTCATTCATTGTATTTTACATTTTTGGTAATCTTTTTCTCAAAAAACCATCATCAGTACTCATATCATTTCTCCTAAAGTCATGTTTCAACACCCCCAAAAAGTTCTAAAATAAAGATTGTATGATGCAAGAAGAAACAGAATCAGTAGAAAAATAGGGGGAAGGGGAATATGCTCAAGCAAGAGAGAGGGAGAGAGTTCTAAAATAAAGATTGTATTATGCAAGACAAAACAGATTCGAGAGAAAATTGAGGGGAGGGGGAATGTGCTCAAGCCAGAGAGAGAAAGAAACTTTATCCAGTATGCAATAAAAATGATGAAATAAGGACAAAAGATGTGTTCATACAGGGAGACTGGATGAATCTAGTGAAGTATTGCTAAAAGATGTGTTCAAACCAGTCTCAGCACTCTTGAGTCTCGTCAGATACTAGTGAAATCTGACGAATTTACTACAATCTTCTCAAATCCCAAGAACAGATACATAAATTATTGAAATTTGGATATGGTAATTGATCTTGACATTCCTTATTTGCCAGGTAATGGTAATTGATCTTATGCCAGAAGTTTACACCAAGCAGCAGACAATCATATGTTCACTCAACACAGGGCCAACAATACATCCAGTACCGGGAAATTCAACAAGAGCCAATGTTCCCGAGTACATAAGTCATGAGTGTTTACAAAAGATAGATCAAACCATGAAAACATTACTTTTTTTTAATTACTGAATTTGAAAAGGAAGATAAATTTAATATGGGACAACTTACTGTGACAACATGGCAGAATCCTGAGCTTTTCTCCAACACAATAGTCTTCAAGGCATATAGAACATGTTCTTGATGTACAGTAGTTATCTTCCAAAACAGCAGTAAATATCAAACTTGGCATTGCTTTAACTAGGCGACTACTCATACCATGAAATTCACTAACACGAGAAGCTCGTGGCCTTTCTCTTCTTATGCGATGCCTCCTGACAAAGAAACAAGTGGCCAGCACCGCAGACATAGCTAGTAGGGAGATAAATGAAATCGCCATGATAGACCAAGCTGAGTTTTCAAATTTTGCAATGAGCCATAGTTCCACATTGGTCAATCCAGCGTATTTCTTTAGTATTTCACCTGAAGTTTTTGATACAAATACTGAGTGTATTCTTATACCAGCAGAATTTCCAGCCACTGAAATTCAAAATAATTGTGAATTAGATATTCTAAAAATATGATGTGTGGGTGCATAAAATATACAGATACATTAAAAGAAAACAAAAAATATATTCAACATTAAACAATCTTCAATAGCCTTTATTTTCACTATAGAACTTGCATTATAATGCTTGACTAGTGTCAATTTCTTACCTATATATCGTATAATTGGTGGGAAGATATCCAGTCCATAAGCTTTAATATGATAACATGTTTCATCAACTTACAATACCTTCTAAACATGTAATACATTCAAAGTTTGTCCAGGCCAGAGTGTTGTTCAATCATTGCAGATATCACAATTTCAGCGGAGCAAAGAATATCACCTCTAGGTAGAACAATGAACTTGATTCTTTCTCTAACACTCCATTCAACATAAGATACTATCCAAAAAAAACTAGAAACCGTCACTAAAATATAATTCCATTTGGTTTAATATTTATAACCTTCATTTAAATTTAAGCATACAACACTTGACTACAATTGCAAGACATCCCTCCACGTCTGGTATTGGATGATACCCAGACTTTTGTATTAAAAAGGCAAATTTATCTTATATCTCCTGTCATCTTTAAACTATTAACAGCTAAGACTCAAAACGTTCAGATGGCAGCAGTGAAAAATCAATTCAAATAGTTGCATGATCCTAAACCTAAGAAGAACCTGTAAATTTGTAGGTTCAGCACATGACATGAATGTACGGGTCAAGTTCAAAATTAATTTCAAAGGTTACTTGTTGCTTGCTGTATGGTTGCAGAAGACAAATGTTTAAGCTGTAAGAATCTCAACCATACAACTAACATGTGTCACATACAAAGCCTCAAACTTGACATATGTATTTCAAGTGAGAATATATCAATGAACACTTGCATACCAACTTCTATAGAAAACATTATAATCTCATTTTATAGTTATAATAACCATAAATGCAAAATCTAAAGCTACCACAATTTCAAAATGGTGGATTTTATAATCTATACAAAGCCGTTTTGCCACAACCTGTGAGTGTACTTTACAACTCAATTATCTTAAGTTAAAACTATGATTAGTGGCAATTGCGTGATGGAAGAGAATGATGAACAACAATATGTCACTACATGTAAGAATTGGTCATTACTTGCAATTAAGACACCACCATCTTCATTGTCATAGACAATTGCAGCTTTGTATCCAGCATTTTGAGCACTTTTGACCTTTTCCTCAAAGCTACATCCCCCTCTAACCACCAAAACAAATGGTGAACTTACATTTGAAACATATTCAGCTTTATTTACCAGTTCTGTACACGCATCAAGTGGTTCAGCTAAATATAAGACCCCACATTCTCCAGACCCTTTGACCTTGGGAGCTGAAATCAAAACACAGTCCAAGTCATGAAAGAGAGGTCCAAAATAGAATTAACATCAGAACAGCACTACCATCACATCACATACATGTAAAAGCAAAACAATAACAAGAACAACATAGCATCACACTTGCACTTTTCTTCACTGTGTTCCCCCCCAAAAGAAACAAAAAGATAGTAATGCAGATATATAGGATTGCACTTTAGAATATCAGGCATCTTCTTTAAGCACATGCCAAATTAGTCCTTATATGCATACACCACACATCAGTATCTACTGTTTGATATCTTCCAGCATTACTTCAAAACTCTATTTTCCACTTTTTCTCCTTCCATAAGCTAACATTCTTTTTTCTCTACTCAAATGGTTTTTAACATAATAAAAAATTTCAGCTGAATCAATTTCCCATAGCCAGAACTCCAACGAAATTGAATTTTTTTCATACTCTCACATACCCAATAACCAAAATCACATTCAACCTTATCCAAACCAGCTAACATAGAAATTACACTAAGACAAACTTGGAAAAACTAAGAAAACTAACCAAAATTAGCTTCAATGTCATCAAAGGAGAGAGTGAGATTGTTCCCAATCAGAACCACTTTAGCAGCCGCCATAGCACACAAACCCACAAAATATAATAAAAACAAGAGAAAACTGAAGGTACCCATCAGATTAAAGGTTCGAAAAGCGCGAATTTTTGGACAGAAATCGTGCAAAGCAGAAAGAGACAGAGGAATTAAAATTAGGGATTTTGTAAATTAGGGTTTTGAAAACAGAGGAAAAGGAATAGATACATCAGCTGCCATCTGAAAAAGAATCAAATGGATCTTCTATTCGATGATGCTTTCTGGTCTCTGTTTCAATTTGATTTGCAAATAAAATCATGACACCAAATCTAAAAGAAAATATCTGAGGAATAGAAAATAGTCAATTTTGGAATATATGTTCCCAATTGAAGCTTGTTCATAAGCAACTTTGGTGTGACCTATGGGAATTTGGTAATTATCATTATTAAGTTGACCAAAAATAATTGGGTCAATTGAGTTAATTAATTCAAAAATGGTACTCTAATTATGTCTTAAAAACATTCTTGCATTCTTAAAGAAAGCTAATAAAATGTTTCAAAACTTTTGATGTTTTGATTTTTCATTTTATTCCATATTTCTTGGTGCTTTAAAACTAATACACAATTATCAAAATTCACATAGATAAAAGAGTTACTTAAATCATAACATATTATTTTTGGATATTCTAACAATATATTAGTTTAGTTGTATAAGGTTTCATTGAATCATAAAGTTAAATATTCGATTTCTGGAAGCGACACTTATTAGAATGACAAAATATGAATCCTGAAAGAGATAGATAAACACTTATTGGAAGGTGAATGGATACGATAAAACTTTGTGTCTAGAGAAAACTGATGGAGCATTTTTTGTGAAACAAAAAGTAAAGGCCCAAGGGATCATGAACTAAGCCCGTCGTTTGCTTCTAAAGATTAAGAGCTTAACCAACTTTAGCCCATAAATTGCCCACACAAGGCAGCATGGGAAGTATGCACTTAGATGACCAAAAACATAATATAAAACTCATACACTCGTATATGGCCTTGTTCAAAACTCGATTCCCTTGCAGGAATAGAATATTAAAATGTTTTATAGACACAATACAATGTCCAATATTTTTTCCATATTATTATAAAAAACATGTAATAAAGAAATTTAGGTGAGGAATGAAGATAGGTGTATATAATATCATCTATATATATAATATCAAAATAAGAGTGGTTTTGTCTAGGTGAAGAGATGACATATGACCAACTTTATGTGTTTTTAATAAGCATGCATTTTTTTTTCTTTTTCTATAGTATCGATTGATATGGGTGGAAAGAATTGGTGTAAAAATTGAGTTTTTTAAAATCCCAGGTGTATACATATGATGTGGTGCTTCAAGTATTGGTTGGTTTTCTTTTTCTATAGTATCGTTTAAGAGGGGGTGACATACTTATAAAGCAATGCACCAAACAATTAAAATTAGGATAAATGGCTATAAGAGAATATATAAATCAATAGTGGATGATATATTGAAAGAGTAAAAAAAATTGCATTAATAATATATAGATTTTAATATAAAAAAAGGAGAGGAACCAGTGGAATATATAGCAGAAATAATTGAAAGTGTAGTGATATTATTGTTCTGACAGTACTAGAAACAAAATTGATTTAGTTATACACAACTTGTTCTAGCCATGAAGTTGCACCAATTGTTATTTATAATATATCACTGAATGACAAATAAAATGATTGAAAAATAAGCACAAGAAATCCCTTTCCTCATCATAGTGGAGATAAGAGAGATTACTCTTGTTATTATATTGCACTATTATTTTTGGGGTACTCTAATCATCCCTGAACAAGAACACAATGGAAAGTGATATTCTTCCAACATGTATTATTAATTATTAATAGAGTAACCATCCATGCAACCATACTTAATCATCACTTCATATCTCTTAGCTTCCAAAAATACCAAATATTATATAAATTAAAGATAGGGCTGGTCCTGCTTCAACAGGGTTATGTACAGCCACATTAAACTTTACAACTAAAAATGACTGTTATTAGTCATTGATGCCACAAAAAAAGGCATTTTTGTAGCATTCATGGGACCTAAATGCCTTCATTGTACACAATAGCTTGAAATCAAAAACTCTTTTCTTAATGCATTTTTAAACATGATGAGGACAAAAAAAGAGATAGATGAACATTATTTTGCATTTATTAATGGAACCCTCCTCCAGTAGTAGTTGCAGCCTTGGCCAATTCTGGTGGTGGAGATGGCAACAAGACTATGGATAATATCCCACTGGCTGCAGCCGCCACAGCACCCACCACGAATGCTGGTAAGTTACCACCACCAAAAGCATCATCCCATGGTCCACTAAGCACCGACACAATCATCTATATATATAGACATATGTGTATACACAATTAGTCCTTAAATTCATACTATATATATATGGTTTAAACATATGAAATGAACTTAATTCTAACCTGTGGTATGACAATAGCAAGATTAAGAACTCCAAGAGATAACCCTGAAAGTTTAGGACAAAAGCCTTTTAGTTTAAAGACACCAATATGATAGTATTGCTTATGTAAATGGTTATGATATTCTTTACCTTGGCCAGCCCCAGAGGTGATGGAGAAAATAGATGCCAGAGCAAAGGGTATACTGTAAGTAATCTGAACACATGCATAAACAAAATTGTTAGTTTATTACTACTACTATATCTTACACATGCATAAAGGTTTTTATCCTTATTAATTAATAATTGTGAACTTTTAGCTGTTTTTTTGGATGAATGAAGAGAACAAAAGAAGAAGCTATTTTTTTTTAAAATATAGGTAGGATCACGGAAAAGCTATGCTAGCTGTAGCTTGCAAATTGCAAGTAAAAGTTAAGTGTATTAAATACAATGATAATAATAAACTGTGTCAATGACATTTGGATAAGTAAAAGGGTGGTTCCTTTTATTTTCTTTATTGAAAGGGTTAAATTCGGGTGAGGAATATTGCTACCCCCTATGCACCTTTATTCCAAAATTAATCTATTAATGTCATTCCGGCTAATTAAAATCAAAATGATAATTTATAATACAAACAATTTCAATAAATATTTGATATATAATTCTTGTTTCCAATTCAAACAAAAAATACGACAAGAAGGAAATATTATTTTTTTCAAGTAAAGTTCAAATAAATTGCATCAGCAAATAATAGTCCACACATTAGGTTCCAGATTCTCTGCCACAAAAAAACAATAAGGTTGGGAATAAGAAAATAAAATCTATTGAGATAGTAAACTTCACATGACTTTCATTCATGCAAGGGCCACTCCACTTCCTTCACCAAACCCAAAAGGTTAAAAAAAATAGTTGACAATTTGTTTTCTAAACCTTTCTCTTATCTTTTCTATATTCACGTTCCTTTTCTTTTTGTTTAAAATTTATGTAATAAAAATTTACACTATAATAATAATCAACATATGAATAATTTAGTGTTTATGATACTATATAAAACATTTATATTGTCAGTATAGCTTACCGCAAGAGGGATACCGAGGACAGAGAAAAGAGTCAAAGCCGAAGCCTTGATGGCTAGGGTAGGACGGAGAGGATCAGCGTTGGTGTCGCCGCCGGGGAACTGCCGTGAATGCTCCGCCATCTTAGTAACCAACACCGTCATAGCCAAAGCAATCGCTAGCAAGAAATTAACTATGCCCCATAACCTCTTCACGCCCCCAACCACACGCGCTAAAAACTCAACCCCAAGTGACGTCACACCAAGAACAACAGAGTTTAACATGAGCCCCAATGCACCCGTGCGCACTCCCATATCGTACGCATTTGAAGCTTTTCCATCTCCAACCGTTCCTCCATACACTTCTTTTCCCATCCAATCAGTGTCGAATAACAAGAATGGAAACCATGCAATCCAATTTAGACACGTCACTAATAATAGAATCCACATAGGACGTTTTAGTTCTTGAAATGCACCGAATAATTCCCCGAAACATTGCATTCCACTTTGGGAGCCTGCTTCGGTTAAGTCGGTATTTTTCTGATCAATCACAACTGCTTTCTCCTTCACGTAGATTAACGCGCCGGTTGAGAGCGTGAGGAGGAGAATGATGGAGAGGAAGAAACAGCTTTTGAGATTAGCGCAGTAAATGTTGCATGCTTCCGTCATGGTGAACGGGAACATTTTATGCAGTCCGCTGAAGGAACCGGCGGCGTAGCCAAGTACGTTACCGACCGCCATAAAGAACGAGAAGAACGCGTTGGCGTTTCTCGTTTTCCGGTGATCTCCGGCAGCGAGATCAGCCAGTAGGGCTCGGCATGGTCCCTGTAGCATGTTGTTCGCGACGTCGAGGATCCAAAACCCTACGACGAATATAGCAATGGCGCGTGGCCTTGATTTCTTTTGAAGATTATCACCGGTGGCGTGACCTAAATCAGCAGCATAACCAATGAGGAAAACAGCAATAGCGACGGCAAGTGCACCGGCAGCAATGAAAGGACGACGGCGTCCGAAGCGGGAGGTGCAGCGGTCGGAGTGGTAGCCGACGACAGGCTGCACGAGCATACCGGAGATGGGACCGCAAAGCCAGATGAAGGAGGACCATTTGTGAGGTATACCTAATAACTGCACATATGGAGTTAGGAGTGAGAGTTGTAGGGCCCACCCGAATTGAACACCAGCTGCAATGGAAGCAACAACAATGATCTTACGTAGAGGACTTGGCTCTATAGGAGCCATAGCCTCTACTTCAAGGGAAGGTTTTGCAATGTGAGTGTTGTTTTTGGTAGAAAGAGATTCCATTGTGTTTGATTGTGAATGTGGGAGAGTTTAAGGGTTTCAGGGGTTTTTATAATATGGGGGAGTGGGAGTGGGAGAGTAGAGAATCTCATCTACTTAAACAAACTTTATAATGAGAGAATACAGGATTTATGCAACTAGTAATCATCTCTCTCCAACTATGTCTCATTTTTCGTCATAAGTTAGTTAGAATGTTATATTTTACTTTAAAAAAATTTGTTTATGTAGCAATATGCGAATTATCCGAGACAAAAAATAAAATATCGTCAGAAATAGATGATTCATTAATAATAATGAAGCAAAAGCAATCGATGAAAATTTGATTTTTATAATTAAAATGACATATTTGTATTGGTTTGATATATAATTTGAGACATCATATTCGTGTTAATTTAGGTAAGGGTGAGAATGAAAGATGGAGATCACATGTCGTCATTCCTGTCTCATTTAGTGTTCCCATCCAATCAGATAATTTTATTTGATTAAAAATAAAAATCATAATAACATAAATAAATATTTGTTCACTATTCTATGACATGTGATTAGTTTAGTACATAAGGATATGGTTTTCTTGGGACAAAAGATCTTTGTCCGAGAATGAGATAATAATGGTTGTGTAAAGATATAATTAAGTTCTTATCCGAAAGTGTTAAAGTCAGTGTTGTGGGGGAAGGGTCATTGAATGTGAAGTTTCCTAGTTAGTAAGTGTTGCAGTAAATTGGAGTTGTCTTCAAATGGACGGTTCTTTTATTTATATACACTTAATAATATTCATTTACTATACTTACCATGGATTTCATTCACTTTGCATTTTCTTTTCACTACAACCTTATTTAAATGACTTCATCATGTCTAGATTCTTGCAGATATTATTCGAACCAAAAGTTGGCGTCTGGCAAAGATGATTAAGTAAGAATTATTTTGAACTAACAGTTGTAACATGAGTTAGGATAAGGATAGAAATTCGAGGCAACTAAGGATGATTTGTTATTAATTTTTCTACTCACAAAAGTGACACGTGTTATTTATAATCTAATCATTAATAAATAAAATATTTACTTTTGATATATGTCATCTTCTTGTATGTAAATGATTAGTATTATGATGTAGTATGATGATATATCATTTTATGATGGAGAATTAAAAGATAGAGTAGATGATGGGCTGAGGGATGGGGATCATCTGTCTTCAACGGTGTCTCATATATTAACACATGGATAAAATAAAAAAATTAAAAATAAAAAATAATAAAATTGAGCACTCTGATTGGCTTATGACATAGAATGAGACACCGTGTAAGACAGATAATTTCCATTTTGGGCGGAGTGGGATTGTGGATAGAGATGCATTCAATTACATTTATATGCATTCAATTACATTTATTTATGGTGTAGTTTTTGGTGAAACGTTGAATAAATTATCATTTCCATTACTATGCTTCAATTAGGTATGATATGGATAATTGTCAATTAATGCTCCTTATATAAGTTGAGTTAGGAGAAAATAAATGTAGTTTTTGGTGGAGGAGTCATATCTATAATTAGAACTAATGACTAAAAATTATAATAAAACATAATATCATGTTTTATTCACACATCACGTGTTAATAAATTTTGGGTATGGATCCATTATTGTAGTCATGTTTAAGTTGCATGAGATCTTATCCTTAAATTTTTATCCTTAATCATAAAACTATAAACTATAGTTGGATCATGCACATAAAAGTTATTACTGCTGCATCAATTTTGAGTGATAAATTCATAGCTGAGAAGATTTTGCATCAGATTTCAATTCAAACATTCTAGATTGTTAATTGTAAAACTTTCTGCATATACCTTTCATTAAGAATTTAAGTACAGGTCAATTATTAATTACAAGTGCCTATTTCTTAATGATTTGAATACATACAGTAACCTGCATAAATGTGGCTCAATTCTCAATGTTTTAGCTGTAACATTTATGACGGTAACCTGAACGCTTAATACATCATTTATCTTTCATTTTTTTGAATAGTCAATAATGATTAAACATGAATAGTAAATGATGCAGCAATATTATATAAAAGTCATGCATTATCTCTTTAGAATTTAAGATTCATAAATATAATGAAGTATAACAATTTTATACATAATTAAGATATCATTCAATTTTTATGTTTTAGTATCATTAACTATCTAAAATACTAAATATGAAAAGTAAATTATGTATTAATTATTTAATTTTTTATAATGTTATAGTATCACAAATTTTATGAGTTAAAACCCTTATTTTCATATTTGTCATTCCTTAAATGAATCTCTAATAGAGATATTAAACTAAAAATATGAATAAGTTTAAATTCTAGTGTTAACTTTATATTAACCAAACAAATTCGATCATTAATAATGAAGCTTTGATTTGCTCCCACATTAATGAGAAAAATAAATGATTACAAGTCAATTTTGGGTCGTGTGTAGGACCCCGATGACTAAGATTAGGCAAATGACTAAAATTTTAGAGAAAGACCTGAATGGAGACGAAATCATCTAGAGATAACAAATAAGTTATTAACAATATATTAATATTTTGATTCTAATTAAGTTTAATTTTAAATGATAACATCAAAACTCATAAAATATATTTATTTCCAAATATGATGTATTGCATATATCTGCACACAAGTTTTTCCGAAATTTTTAAGGGTGGTAGCTAGGAAATAAAAGAAATAGTTTAGAAAACATCATTAAATACCATCATAAACTTATAATGGATTGTGAAATTAAGCAACATAATCCTTATAAAATCCTCGTCTTACGGACACAACTTTCCATGAGAAATGTTGGAATCGACGTTAACATGAACATAATATTTTTTTTAATTTCCTACCAGTATCTTCACACTGAAGACAATCATATCCGAGCTAGGAACATTTCGGATAAATTAAATAACAAAACATAAATTGTTGGAATTAATTTGTTAAAGAAACCCTGGCTGAATTACCACCGCAGATGCAATTATGACGGGTAAATTGTACCAAAAAGTGTAACGGGTGATGATAATTAAGAATAGTAGTAGTACTTTGCTATGTGAAATATTTCAAAAAAACTAATCTGATAAGAGTAATAAAGTGAACGTCTTCCAATATTTTTAATATAATTGAGAAATAAAAATGGTAATGAATGTTGAAAAGAAAAAATGAAAAAGAAAAAACATAGAATCAGATTCGAAAAAGAGATATTAAAAGGAAAAAATGGTAAGAAAAAGTGGTCGCAATCCCACCGACACCCTTTGATTCGTGGGCCCTGCAAACTTATGGAGTCAGGATTGAAGAAACTGTGTGTATTAATGTGATGCCGTCATCTTTACAAATAAATGATCACCATGCATCATCAAATGTTTAGGTAAGGATACGAATTATCTATCCTAAACGGTGTCTTATTTTTTATCTTAAGTCAATGATATATTAATACGTGAATAAAATAAAAAAATTTAAAAGCAAAAAATAATAAAATAGAGCAGATTGACTTAGGACGGAATGAGACACGATTTGAGACATATGATCTCTATTCTTAGGTAAGATTACCAACTTCTCCTTCTATCTTATTTTAAAGTATAAATGTCATTTATTTAAGAAGAATTATTAACGTGAGAAATTAGTTAATATAAACCATTAAATATTATTTCAATAGTTAAGATTAATGTTCTTTTTAGTAGAATAGAAAAAAAGCAAAGCATGAGAAAGAGGAAGAGATGTTGAAGACAAATGAAGAATCTCACATGTTTAATTTGAAAATACTTAGGAATAAGATAAGTAAAGAAAATATGGGACCATCAAAAACATTTTCTTAAGAGAACTACTAAAATGACAAAAGAACTAATTTCAATACTGTTGTTTATTTATATAAATTTCTCAGTAATTATTTTAAATTAAAATTTGAATATTTGTAATAAGTTATAATTTTTTATTGTAGATCATTTTGTTATTAAATAATTTATATCTACTTTTTTTTATTTTTCTATCCTATCAAACAATACAAAAATATATTCTCACATTATTCATTATCCCCTCTCTTCCTGACCCCTCTTCTCCTATTTTTCTAACTATTCAATCAAACAAAGAATAAAAGAAATTATTATATAATCAATAATTAACTTTTAATAATCATAATTATCAATGTATGGTTGTAAGACCATATTTATTATTCAGAAATGTTCTTACTTGAAATCACTCCAATTTTAAACTAACGTTTATAAATTAAAATAAGTATTAGTATAGAATAATCCAACAAAATATTTCTAATAAATCATATCTAACATTATCAAATTCTATGTAAGGTAGTAAGGACAAATATTGGGGGAAAAATGTATTTAATGCTTCTTGATTTCTCAAAATACATATAAATATGAAAAAAAAATATATTAGTAAGAAGAAGAGAGTAATCTTTAAGCTCTTCAATATATGGTTGATAATGGGTATAGCCTTGAATTTTTGTCATGTTTTTGTTACTCAGGTATGCAATACACTAATAAGCTTTGAATTTTTGAAAGTACACTCCTTCTTCTCTCTTTGAAAATAAAGGAAATTTTTTCACCTTAGAGAATTAGTACTTCTCTTTAACGAGAATTAATATAGTAAAATAGTAAAGAGTTAAATTATTATGGTAGAATTATGAGTTGGAGCATTGGCAATAATGTAAAATTGGTATAATGATAAAACATATGCTTTTGGAATGAACATATGGATGAAAGAGTACGAGAATGTTGTGGATGAAAAGAGTCCTAATGTTCATTATGATACATCAATGAAGGTGGTCATAATAATTTGTTGAAATATGAATGTCCTCTTCTTATTTATCATCATTGAAAAACAAACACAATTTTTTTTATAAAAAAAGTGTCGACCATGAAAATATGTTTAGAGTTAAAATGGTTGTGGATTCACTCATTTGAATACCTAACTTTTTTTTCCTTTTATGTTTTTTTACTTTTACTTCTTTTGTTGCTAAAGCCATCAATCTATTTTGTCTTGAACGTACTCTTCCACTATATGTAGCACAAAAATAGCCAAATGGCAAAGAAGTAAGACATAGAAGACATGAAATGAATTATAAGCTATCCTTTGGGACCATTTAAGCATTATGGTATAGAAAATGTGTGACTCGAAGTGAAAGGAATTTCACTTTTTTGTAGTTGATCTAATTATTCATAATCTGCATGTGTATTGACTAAGAAAACGCTTGTCTGAAGTGGTACTAGTACAATACAACACTCAACAACTCATAGATTTCATGTCATATATGACTCATTGTTACATGAGACTGAATATTGGACGATAAAATATCAGTAAGAGAATGAATTTCATATAGGAGAGATGAGAATGTTGCAGTAGATGAGCTGACACACTATACAAGATAAGATTAGAAATGAATGTATTGTAGTAGCTTTATGTAGAAAAGATGGTAGAATCGCGCTTTAAGTGGTTTGGACATGTGCAGAGAAGACCAGTAGAAGTTTCCGTAAGAATAGTAGAACAAATAGAATCTAATCCAATTCTCAGAGGTAGAATGAGACTAAGAATAAGTATAAGGGAAATATGAAAGAAAGACTTAGAGATCAATATTTTGTCAATGAACATAATTCATGATATAGTACTATAACATTGTTCAACTCATGTAATCGACCCCACCTAGTGGATAAAAGCCTTATTAATAATGTTCTATAGATTTAATATTTAGGACAATTAAGTACAACATTAATATACTTCACTAGTGATACTAATCTCCTAATTTCTTTTTGAACACGACTCACTATTTTCATTTTGTTTATGAAAAAGCAAGAATCCTTTTTGGTAGAGAAGAATACATATATAATACATTTTTTATATAAGTAAACCCGTGAAAGAATTATTAAAAACAAAAGAATTAGAAGGGAGTGGGAGAAGAATATATATGTATATATATTAAATAAAACAACTCCAACAGAATCCAATGCTTTGTAAAATGATAAGGTTTTTAGGCATATAAGTGAGAGAAAAACAAAATTAGTATGACATCAAAAGATTAAAGAAAAGATCCTGGGTTGAAGAACTTCATTTATAAATGTTCTAGGTGATCCATTTCAATCGTTGTTCTTTCTATTCCAATACCCAAACTTTAAATATTTAATTTTCTAAAAAAATGTTTAATGCATGCATGCACCGTACGTGTGTCTTATTTTGCAATGCAAATATAATTCAATCGTGAAACTTATCAAAAAATAAATAAATTCAATCCTGAAAAATTTAAAACTACTCTTTGCTAATGTTTTTTTATATCCAAACTCACCATCTATGGCATGTATTGATAATGATATATAGCACAAGTTTTTTATTCCCATTAAAATTTTAGAATATTTTCTGTGGTCTCGCCACATATATATATCTTAGATTCTATTGTGATCACAAGTTGAAGAATGACGTAAAAAGATTGAAGTGTGAAGAGAATAGCTTGGTGGGAAAATAATTAATATATGATATCTAATATTTTCAGCTTATTTAATGGTTTATATAAAGTTTTTTCTTTTCTTCTTTTACCTAATAATGCAGATGTATATATAGTAGTATCTAATTCTGAAGCAAAAAGAGAAAACGAAATTATTCTCCCAATATGAACTTTTCATCCGGCATATGAATATAGCAACTATCTTTTTGTGTTCTCATCATCATTGAGTGCTTATCAATTTATCTATATATATATATATATATATTAAAAGGTGTTGGAAAGAGTGGATAAGTAGAAAAGACTAATGAAACTAATGTCTTTGAGTTTTGGTTCAAGACATGTGTTAAAGTATTGTTGATGAGATAGTTAGTTGTTAGATAGTTGGTTATTAGTTTTACTGATTTTCAATATATAAATCATTGTATCATTTTCTAATTCAATCAATGAGAAATAAAGTTTCTATTCTTTCCTCAAGTTTTCCATTTTCTCATTCATCATTCTTTCATATCATACTTCCTGATTAATCAAGAAGATTTCTTCAATGACTCTACCATTTGAACAACATAATGTCTCAATTGTGGCTCTCTACTCATTCATATCCCGATAACAATATTCAACAAAATGATTAATCTTTAATTTTCAACCTTAACACACATAATTTATACATAATTTTCCCCCGACCTAGTAGGTAAGACTCTTGATTTATGTTAATGGTGGACCAAGAAGCTATGCATACCCGTGAAGGGTGATGCTTACCTTCCATATTGGAACTGAAACCTCGAGCTATGAGAAGAAATCACAGGTCCACATTGGAAAAAATTTCAAGAGAGTTTGGCTTGATTCTCTTGACACCGACTTGGCCACTAGCTATATGTTTTGTACATAATTAATTATACCTTTCTTGACTTTATTCTTTGGCTATCACTTGCTTCATTATTCTTTCAATGTGGCATATAAAGTTGGTAATGAAAGTTACCTTTGGTTTTCCCACAAACTAATAATGACTCCAAGGGTCTTTGAAATTGTCCACAACTTTGTGATTAGGGAAAGTGACTTTGGGCTAGAAGGTCAATATAGTATTCTCCACGTTTTAAACTGTGGTGGTTGATGGGATTATATATATTGTTTCTTTTTTTGTAATTGTACTTGTGGTAGGAATTACAATAAATTTGATTGATGTAGTCATAACTTGGTTCTGAAAATCTATCAACGAGTATTGGTTCAATTGTATATACTTGATTTCTCTTAAGTAAAGTCTTAGATAAAAAAATATCTGCTGAAAGAGTTAATCTCACCAACATATGGATGTTCTCCCGACTTGGATATAAATTGTGAGGGTAATTAAGATTTGGGTAAGAGAGGCCATTAATTCATTAAAAACAAATGATGAGTGAAGATAATGTACATAATCACAAGGACTCTTTTGACTCAATGCTTTATAACTTTGTGATTTTGGGTTAATGTAAAGCTTGTTTACCATGGTTATTCGCTTGGTCAATTAAAAAATAGTTTATTAAGTACTTAAATGTATAAATTATAAAAGGGATTTTTTGAAAATATTATTTAACTTAATATTATCTCTTCTATTATTTAAAAAATATTAAAGAATGCTGGAAAAGATCTTAATTTTTGAAAACAGCAAACAAAATTTCAATCTTACAACATTAAATTAAGTTTTTTTTATCAATGATGTTCTCCATTTAATAAAATATTTTTCATTCACACGATAGAAATATTATTGCTTGAGGAATTTTTCATGTTTAAGGAATTCAATTTCCATCAACTAGGTTATTATTAATTGCTACAAACCTAAACATATAAAAATGAAAAACTCACTTTCCTGTATATATTCCGAGGATTTTGTTTATCTAAATTCTAGAATGAGGATAAAGATAAAGCATGAAAAGTTTTGAAAGTATCTTTTACTTTTTATATTTCATGTATTTGTGCTATATTTGAAGAGGAAAAAAAATGTAGGTACAATATATACATTTTATACATTATTATTATATTACTATTCATATTTGAACATCATTAACTTTCATAGAGTAATACAGACAAATAATTAATAATATACTAATGACTATATATAATTTTTTATAAAATAATAATACATACATATTACACTTTCTATTAATCTACCTAAATACTTATTCATTTTACTTTTTAGACAAAGTATACAAAAGAAATAAGGAAGGCATAATTGTGGTAGTTCAGTTTAGGTAATGACACCAAACTCAATACAATATAAAAATATTCCAACTTTGCTTCAAAACATAACTCTAGTTGATATACTTTATCTTATATTCGCTAGGAAGACAAGTTCAATAACAATTGAGTTTAAAAAAAAAATCAATTTACCATCCTTTTATGAGAATCTCCAATAACATATATCATTTATTAAAATAATTGCCTTTTCCAAACCATATTTGAAGAATCTAAAATGAAAATTTAATCTTAAAATTTTAAAATATTGACCTTAACAATATATTACTTTACATGCATTTTTTAAAAAGAAATTAATAAAATCATTATACATTTAAAGTATAAATCTTCATTATTTTACTACCCAATATTCTTATAATTAATATATAGTTCATTACTATTCATTGTTTATTTTATAATAACAATTAAATATCTTATATCAAGAGGGAGCTGGAATAGTAGAATTGTAGAATATAGATGATGAGTACTTCATTTCAAACTCTAACCATGATGAAATTTTAGAGAGAATGAGAGTAAAAGATTTTTTTATAATAACTATATTTTATTTGATAATTTTTTTAAGATGAACAAACTTCTCTCAAATAATATTACAAGGGTTGATTTTTAATTTTGTAAGAGTATATCAATGTATTATTACAATTTCAAACTGAAGGACAATTAATTAACACCATCTATATTCTTACTATTTTCCTCATGCACTCTTATCTATACCATATCATTAATTACTTTTCTATTTTCATTTCATATTTGTCTCCTTATATTTTCTACAACTTAAAATAAGGTGTGAGACTATATTTTTCATTTATTAATTGTGTGCCAAGGTTTCGTTTTTCATTAATTAATTGTGTATCCGTAGTATTTTTCATTAATTAACTGTTAGTGTAAAAATTATTTATTTGTATTAATTAAATATGAATAATTGATAATAAATGATAGTGTGTAAAACTCATATATCAAATTATACATTTTTTTTTTCTCATAAAAATAATAGGAGGGTGAGGTTGTTGAAACTTTTAATGCCTACCCATACTCCTCTTTAATAAACCATACTTTTGCTAAATAAAAACAAGAGAAAAAAATAAATACAATAACGTGTAAGAGTTTTTTACACTGTTAATTATTATTTATCTTTCATTTTCAATATTACACTAAATAACAAAACATGTGATTAGTTCACTTCTTATACGTTGATCGGGTCAAGTGAGAGTAACACTTGTTGATAGGGGCAAAAAACTCACTGATGATAGAAATTCAGCCACGAGTGTGTGGTAGCAAAATCCCCAAAGGTAATAATGGTAGGATAAGTATCCCACGTGATCCCAATATTCACATGGAAAACGTTGTTGTTTCTTGTTATTTCAAAATATAAAAAATCATTAGGATCAGTTTTTGTTCTATGAACAAAGTCTTCTGTGGGTAACTACCTTGGTGCACATGATAATAAGTGATAGGTGGGGTCAACATCTTCTGTCCCGAAAAATATATCACATCATATATCATTGCTTTGTGATTGGTGAGAAAAATAACTAATTATTAAATTTTTAACCTAAATATATTTTTTTAACCAATCAACAACTATATCACATAGAGTAACATTATTTATGGGACAACATAATTTAATAATCAAAATACTTTGATATTAAGGAACATTTACAATTAGCTACATATACTCAAGGATTATTGTTTTCATAAAAAAAAGCTCTATCTATGTTTCAAAGCAATTGTGAGTTTGCACTACTTGCATGTATATAAAGCTCTTCTAATTGGTATATATATATATAGATGAGAGATCCGTTTACACTCAAATCAAGTTATATTAGTTATACTCAATTTCATCCATTGATTTTCTTAAATCTAACGAACCAAATAGTTGAGTGAAATAAATGATGAGAAAGAAAAACATGAATCTTAGATGACTTTTAAGTTTCACACATTTGGTCAATTAGATTTAAGAAGATCAATGGATGAAATTGAGTATAACTTAACTTGGGTGTAATCGAATCTCTTCTTATTGTATAAACGTATGAAATGTACTGGAGAATCTTTCATACCTTGACAGTATGGGGCTCTTGGCTTTAGTTTCTTTGGCATCAGGTTCTTGATCAAAGCACTGTTGCATGCATAATTGAATGATTATTTCTTAGGAGGTAAGTAAAGTAATTTTGAAGTATATTCATGTGTTAGTTGTGTATCACTTCTTTGCTTAGGGAATCAATAACCAAAACATTCTCTAACAGCACCCTTGTATCTTTGTTATGAATTGGAGTTATCACTTATCTAACCAAAAAGTTTAGAATAAAACTACACATAATGAAACTAGAAAGCATATTTGATGAACAGTTACTATATGATTATGTAATAATCTATACATATACATTGAATTGAAAACTATGACCCTATTTGTCCCCACCCCATTACAACAATCTCAAAAAGACTATGGCTTACTTCACATCACTCTTGCCTAGGAGAATCAACAAAAAATTTCATGGCTCATAAGAAACAAAGGGGTGCAACCAACTTCACTTGAAGATGGCACAATTATGAACTTACAATAGTATCAACCCTATCAATGACATCCAAGGTTTTCATTCTGTCAACTTCAAAGCAAATGACAGGAACAGAAGAAGATGGCATCCTTGTAAAGAATATATCATTTTGACTTTCATTGATTGGGGAATGATTACTACTCTTGCTTAGCCTATGGTATTTACTCAACCTACTCTTCGAAATGCCAAGTTCCTGGCTCTTACTAATGCCTGGCATTAGCTTCCGCTTACCAACATCTCGAAGCATTTTATGATCTTCAATTGTTAACATCGGAGAACTAGAGCAGCCTTTCTGTGTAAATAACTCTCCCGTCATCTGTGTAGGAGAACGAATCGGAGATTTGACTGGAGACTTTAGTCCTCCATTACCAACTTTTACCTTACTTACTAGATGATGAAGGCACACAACTAGTTCAAGTATATAACCTTCTGTTTTGTCTTTATCAGCATGATATAGTGTTTCAATCCGCAACAAGTCGGACTGACCCGCAGGTTTGCGGTTGACCTGTAACCTGATATACAAACTTTGGTCAGAAAGAATAAGTAGTCATAAACATGGAAAGAAACAAATCTGAAATTCAGTACTCACCCTATATTTGCCCATTCTCCAACCCACCCAAAACCATGATGAGCTCTGAATTAAACCAATTGAAAGAGAGGGTAGTTAAATAATTGAACACAAAACATAGAGGTTAATGGTAATTGAATAATAGAAGAGAACACATAAAAGCTAATGAGTATATAAAGCTAAACTGCTAAAGCAACTCATTGCTGAGTAAGGGTAAGTAAATATACTTCGTTGTGTTGGTCGCAATAGGAACAAGCCACTGTAAAGTTTTCTCCATTTCATCTTTGATTTGCGGAACCGTAAGCTGCAAGAATGTCTTCCGTCATGTCAGATTTGGATTAAAAAATTTGGTCGCAATCAATATATAGAACACGTAGCACAAACTCGGTATAACTGCTTCCACAGAAAGGAAGAGACAGGAGTAGCAGCCAACTCATTAATAATCACATAATGCATTTAAAATAAATACTTTTTTGTCATATACTGATTCTAAACAATATGTACACGGGCACAATTTTATGAAGTATTCATAACAAAAAAATTGTAAGGCGAAAGCAAAATTTGTTTTTTATTAAAAGCGAAAAACTAAGCGTATCACCGGCTTCTTCTACTTCTAAGCACATTATTATGTGCAAAGCCATATATTAGTTACAAACTTCTTTATACTTGAAAATTTTGAATCAAAACAGTAATGCAGACACAGACACGAAAATTTGAGGTACTCATCACATGAAAAAGTTATGTGATACAAATATATAAACCAAAATCTTCAAGTTCTTCTACATGCTTGAATCAATCAAAACTCCTTTATGCATCTGACTTATGTAAAAGGGAGAAAAATAGATATATCCATTAGAATTATGATTAAGAATACATCTGAAAAAATGGTGTATGTTATAATCTAATTACTATTTGCGTTATGACCATGACTCGGAAGAAAGTGCAACCTCGTAAAGTTAAAGAAACCCAAGTATGCTTAATCTTTTTATATGAATAATACAAGGGAACCATGTCATATTGATTAATTTATAGTATGCAAACCTAACTAATATACAGAACAAAAAAGTATCAAGGAATGGGAATAAGCACCTCTTCTATAACCTGAAATGACTGTAACCTTGAGCGCAACGCTGATTTGACATTAGGCGGCAACCCCTGATATAAGGCATCCCTTATATTAGGAGGAACATAGCCTGAACGGGATACCTGGTATAATTAAAATGTCAACTCAGCACTACCTTTGGATATGTTTTGCAATCATTTTCTCAGAAGGAGCCACAATTGTAAGTAGCACAGTTCTATTAAGATGATAAATAATATTATATAGATAAATTCTCCTTTTACAACTGTGACCATTATCCTAAAGTGACAAGTTTAATAATGGATGCAAAAATTGTCAAGACGCAAAATGACATATAAACTTTACATATCATATAACTATTCCACATGATGCATTACTAGTCATTATAGTGAAAATGAAGATATGCTGGTACTATCATGTCGCTGCAGAACATTTAACATGTTCTCAAGAGGTCAAAATGAAATAGCAGCTGAGTGTATTCTTTGAGCAGGGGCAAGCAATGTGTAAATTCTGCTCTTATTGATAAAATATAATTAATCTAACTAATCAAGGAAAGCATGAAATAAGAATAAAACTGCATCTCCTAACCGTCAGGCTTTGTCTTATAGTGCATCAAATAAACAAATAGGAAAAAGGAATAAGAACAAACTAATTATATTCTGTATTTCTGTTAACTATTTCATTGATGAATGGTTCCATTTCCATAGCATTCCAAGAAAATCATGCAAAAAAACAAGTAAACCAATGTTCATAATTAGGAAAGTTAAGCTGGTGGTGGGAACATGCTTTTTTAACAATACAAACTATTATGCTTGTTTGTGTAAATGCTTCTATTTCCCTGCTTTTCTTACCCCTTCCAAATTATTTTTCATTAACAACTGGACATACATAGAAGAAATAAAACATAATATAGCAACACAGCTTCAACGAGGACTAAAAGGAATAATTTGAATTTGCAACTCACAAGACAACAAGACAACAACAAATATATAATTTGATGAAATCTTGAACTCACAAGAGTATCAATTTGAGATACAACGTTTGCATAATGCAAAGCAAGACAAGCCGACCCCAACTTCTTGTGACTGCCTTGAAAATCTTTCACTTGCTTATCAGCATCTGCAAGGTTGAACAGTAAAAAGGTATAAAAGACACATTCTATTTGATCAGGCATCTTAACAAAAGGAAAGGATGCTCTACATCATGTCAAGGAAAAACAAAGGGATTGACTTAAGTTGAAAAAGGTTCGGACAGGGTTAACAAAGATCAGCAAAATCATTTATGACATATATAAGCTGGGGAGATAACTTGATACATATACTTTACCCCATTATTCATACTGAGGGAGCAAGAAATAAAAGCATATAAGCCCCTTATCAAATCATAATCAATAATCTTTCTAATTCTTCAAATCATACCGGCACTACCAAATGCTTCATGCATCTCCAAATGTAGAAAGTGGACAATGTCTACAAACTTTTCCATCACCTGCATATGCAACAATTAGATTTTACATTTGTATGATAATAAAAATGCTTAAGATAAAGAGGTTGTTAAGAATAGAGTTTTCTTTATAGAGAACTATTAGAGGAAAAATTACAAATAACAACAAAAACAACAATCATAATCTTTTCCACTAGGTGACGTGGGCCAAGAGTTTTCGATATACTATTATATCCTATCAAAAACCAACTCCTTCGATAGGCCATTAAAGTCTAAATCCTTCCTAATGGTTTCACCAAGAGTTTTCTTAGTCTTTCCCTCCCTCTAACTGTGGAGCTATCTTCCATCCAATCAACTTCTCTAAAATGTGAGTCTTGTGTATTAATATCCGTTCAATTACTCTCTCCATAATTTCTTAGTATGACTCATAAGCTTAATCCCTATGTAATTAGCACATATCTCCTCTGTTTTTAAAATACAAGGATCAAGTGCTTCTTCATTCATATGACAATGTCTTAAACCTCAATATCTCGTTCAAAATCTTCACGATCCAACTTATCCCTTTTTCTTCTAGGCATTCCCATACTTCAACAAGTATACTATCTGATCCAATCACTTATCCACTGTGCATTCTCTTTTGCGCTTCTTTTAATTAAACTTCTGAATTCTAAGGTAAAACGTTTGGTCCTCCTCTCTAGTACAAATAGGGGGAAATACTATAGGTCCAACTGAAACTAAAGAAAGAAAGAAAATGAGTGAACATAATTCAAAGAATTCAAGTACACTTTTTAGATGGCAATTCACTGAAGATAAAGACAGTAATAATCAATTCTTATATTAAAGTTCCAATTTATAATACAATAAACACTCCAATATGCATCCATAAAAATCAATAAGTGATTACATTGTCTCTTACCTCTTCCAAAATCTTGGACCAGAGTGATTTTTTCTTCAAATTTGCTACATGCTTCTTTTGACTCTTCAGTTCTGCTCTTAAAATTGCAAGGGTATCTCCTACACATTTATAAACATTGATCACCTAAAATAAGAATATTCATTTTGGTAACAGACTAACAGAGCCATAACATTCCTTTCCTGAATCGTAAATATGTGGTCTGATTTTTGGATGCCTGTATAAAGATTTAGGCTCCAAAGATGTGGCTAACAGATCAATTATATAATTCCAATTACACAACGTGTTCCAAATTTGTTGTCCGCCTTAAAAAAGTATTAGACAAAATTGAAGGAAACGGTGATAATTCTTTAAAAATTGATCTCATACCCCTAATTTTAAGTGTATATGTGCACAATTTCATTTTTACTCTTATTCAAATTCTCAATCACATCTTTATCCTCACCCTCAAACTCCACATCTCCAACCCGTTGGGAAACCTCCACCTCCAACCCGCCGCTGTTGCAGAATCAACATCCACTATGTCAAGACCTAGCAAGTAATAGGTGGTCTCCACCACCGTTGCTGGCTTTCTGACCCTCACCCAACCCCCAAACCCTCAGCTGCTCATTTAACCATGGAAGGCTCCTCTGTCAATGAGCGGACCTCCTTCCGACAACGAGCTCTTTTTCTGTGTGGGGGAAGGTCCAAGAATTGGCAGGAGAGGGTTTTGAAGAAGAGGACTTGCGCAGGGCTTGAGAGAGCTGGTAGAGACTCCAGTGCGAATAGGTGTGAGAGGTTATAGTGATATCGGTAGAAATGTGTAAATAAGGGTCCATATATAATCTTAAATGGTCTGCAATGAGGTGGTGAGGGGTTATTGTTATTCCTGTGCATTTGGTTGGGTCTAAAAATGGGGTTGAACCTAAAACAATGCCCTGCATTGTCCAGGAATGTAGAGGGTTTGGGGGAAAGAAAACTTGAAGTCGGTGTGCGCTTTTGACAATTCTCTGGGGTATTTAGTTTGAGAGCAATGGTAATATTTCCAAGTGCTACCCTCATCAGTCATTACTAATTACTATTATGGGGGAAACTAGTTTCTGTGACATCATACATAAGATATTGGTTCTAAGCAGAATAGTTATTTTAAAATACATAACAAATAACCCATGATTTAGTGAAATTGGTATGCGTAAATCCAGGCCAGCATTTACCTCCTTGTGTGGCATTTGAATTGTCCTCCTCTTGAAGCTTGCGCCGATAATCTTGATGAAACCTGTCTAAGGCATGTAATTCATGGTACAATTCCTGCACTCCAAGAAAAATGTTAAACTAATTTAGGCCAACTGTAAAAAAATAAAAAAACACTACCGTGCAGCTTTCAGAAATAAGAACAACTTTCCATCAGAACATTCACGTATTGGGAAAAAAATTGGATATCAAGCTTGAATAAAAATCTATATGATTCTTTAAATTTTAGTTTATACGTTAATTCTAAAGATGTGCAAGACATCAACTACGACTCAAGTTGATTGACTAAACATAAAAAGAAGCTGCATGTTTCATACAGAAAAAAGAAATCTGAAAATTGCAAGAATGTAAACCATAGAAAGCACAGGAAAAGGGTCAATCAACTATCCATCTATCTATCTATCTCTATTTGTAAATTTAAAAAAACCCGTTTCTATACATTATCCCTTAGTATCGAGAATAAAGGAGTGTCTCAGATTGTTTTAGTAACTTCAACAGGCTGTAAAGCAGTGAAGAAATCTAAAAATGAAGCTTCAACAATAAGCTGAAAATATCCTAAACAGAAACTTGGCTATCTCATTCTCAGAAATGAATGCTTACATCCAATTAAAGATCAAGAGTTTCAGTGAATTAATGAATCTATTAAACAAGTTAGCAGAGGCACATGTCAGAATCAAGAAGGTAAGTGAGTCAACTGAATATGGCGAATAAGAAAGCTTTATTTTCATCATGCAATTAGAGTTTTAGTGAGGTTTTATGTTGAAAGCTATTCCATAAACAACGGTTCCAACTTAAAAGAATAGGTGGGATAATAAAAACATGAAACTAGAACCAGAACACAATTTTCCCTCAAGTGCAAGCATCAGGTTAACAACATTCTGTAGTACATATACCATATATGATACTGAAATAGACAGTTCAATGAAAAGGTTAGAGTTATGAGATCGGCACACAAATAAGAGGAAGAAGACAGGCATGTTCGTAATAACAGATGTACTCACAGCTGTATAATGAACGGAGGTCATTAGTTGTTGCATCACCATCTCCGCTTCCTCTTTCAATTGCTTTTGTTGTGTAAGCTCTGAACCTAACCTAAAGATCAATAATGACAAAGCAAAACACAACGAACACAGTGTTAGAGGTTACTAGAAAAAGATAGAAATAAAAATTAAGTCAATTTAGCGACTACTTTTCCAAATAGCGATCCAGATTGTGCCACTGAGGATCTTTGCAGCGATTTCCAAAACGCACAACTTCGCCACAAAATATCTTCAATTCTTCTCTGTCATAACAGTACAAAATAGTGAGAACATTAAGTGCAAATAGGAACTGAAAAAATAGATCGTGAAAATAGTCATGATAACCTACCTCTTGTCTGCTGCAGCAATTCTAAGGAGTTCATCCATATCTCTAGATATCAAATTTTGCACTCCTTCGGATGGTAGAACCACCTCTTTTAAATGTCTAATGTTCTCCTTCGAAAGAGAGTGCATCAGATTGGCACCCTTAACAATTGTGTTGGCAACTTCGAAGGCCAAAATTGAAATTTTATTTCCTTTTGTCATCACGCCAGATGTAAAACCACTATTGACATTCAAATTTGTCATACTACTACCTAGTGTGTCCAAAACTTCTACTGCCTTGCCAAGCCCAGCCGTACCAGCTCTGCCCAAAAGTGAACTCACTTCTGATACCTGTAACACACCAACACATAAACCAAAAGGAAATGTAATCTAAGTCCACGACTGCAATTGACGGCACAATTTCGTGGTTTTGGCAGTCTCCGTAACCACATCGCAACCGCAATTGTGGTCACTTCGACCACATTTTCCCACAATAGTTTGCAATTATGATAAACACAACGTAACTATGACCACAATTTAAAACCTTGGACAGAAACATAGGTTTGCACATGTTTGGGTTAGCTTTATTTTTTTTACATGAAATAGCTTCTCACCCAAAAGTTATCTTTGCAGCATTTTAAAAAAAAAACAAAGACAATCCAAAATTCCAAACACATAAGAAACAGAAAAATCAAAATAAGAATTGTAACTTACCTTAACAGCAGCCTGCTTTGATATCGAAGACGTGGTTGATAAAGCCCTAGACAGGCTAGGAATCCCATCATTGATATCATCAAAACTCAGCCCATGGGAAGCCTTTTCCATCTCGATAAACGAAAACGGTTCTCGCTCATTCTTATAAAAGTCATCAACAAGAAGTGGCAGATTTGAATTGCTATGCTTATTTTCGGGATGCCCGAAAGACTGATAAACCATCCCAGACTCATTATTATCATTGGCATAACCATTAACATGTGTAGAGGTTTCATTAAGAGCATTCTTATTATTATTATTATTATCATCTGAAGCTACACCCTCTACAGTGCCTTTCCTTGATCTTGAGCAAAGACCACCCATATTTTTGTATGTTGACAATTGCTAGAAACTATAATATAGCTTTTAATCTAAGTAATATGCAATGTTCATACAATACATAAACACTATAACCTGAATTAAAAAAAGAGTCTTTTATATCAAAAATTGAAAAAAAAAAAGCAGAATTCTTCAGTTTACAGTAATGTTATAGTGAAGACACCAATTCTGATCACCTTTATAGCTCCAATCCATCAACTCTCTATGAAGCTCACTAAATCTGAAAATAATAATTATAATAACAATAAGAACAAGAAAATGAAACCCATTTAATTAATGGGGGAAAAAACAAGAGCAGGAACATCCAAAGGAAAATTAAAGATGCATAATTACAAATAAAATAAAAATTGAGGATGCATAAGGAGAGTTACCAAGAGAAAAGATCTGTGAGAAGTTGCATATGAAAGATTGGAGAAAAATTGGAGTGAAGTGAAGTGAAGTGAGCTAGTGAGTGTTTTCTTTCTCTCTCTTTGTCATGGAAGTAGAAGTACAAGTTAGCTTATGATATGAACAACGAGGATAAAAACTCGTAGTGAGATAACCAATAAATTGCTAACATATTAAAAATTTAGTGTCAAAATGTATAAATATATTTGTCTCTAAATATGACTTGGCATATGTGTACGTAACCGATAAAACATTATTAACATATTAAAAATTTAGTTTTAATTAAAATTTAATATCAAAATGTATAAATATATTTGTCTTTAATATGATGTATGTGTCTTTAAGGAAGTTTTCTTCATTATTCACTACCTCCATCCATAAAGAGAAAGAGGTTACAAAAATAATAAAATAAACATTTTTTAATTCTTAAATTTAATTATATCAATTTAATATATATATATATATATATATATTTATTGTTGTGGCTTAAAGTTTTTTATGCAATCTATACATTGATTCATACCACTCTACTATTTTATATGTATTACTTTATTTCAAAGTTGCTTACTCATGTAATATAGATATTATGTTAAAAATGTAAAAAGCCCTTACATTACTCATATATAAATATTAAATTCTTTGATTATTTATATTTTCTCTCTCATTAAGAGTATAGATAATGAAGATTGTTTAAAAAAAAAATGAAATGTGATAACCCTATATTTTTATCTTTCTAATACTCTATCATAATTATAGTTTTTAATTTTGGATCAATATCAAGTATTATAACTTGGAGTTGGGATAAGTTTTGTTAATTACTCATATAGTTGTGGAAGTGGTTGAATTTATGGCTTGATTAGTATTATTTTTTTTTAGTCAAGACTATTTTGTAGTAGCACTAGTTAATCCACAGTAATCATAAATCACACCTACAGACAATATCTACACGAACCCTAATGGGAGTGTCCCACTGTATTACTTCATGTGCCATCGGCTTATGATCGGTCAGAAAATACTTAATAATTAAATAACTAATCACAAGTTCATGACACATGAAGTGACACAAAGTGTGAGACATCAGATGTGTACTCACCCAAATATGGTTAAAGCTTTGTTTACAAGAATCAAAACAAATACTTTTACATTCTTCTTCAAATTTGTTTATATTATTTTCGGTCTTATTTAAGAAAAAAATATTTCTTGAACCAAGTACTGATTTTGGTTGAATACTTAATAGTACAATAATGGGTAAATTTCCAAAAATATCAAGAAACAACTTAACCACTGAGTCAACTACTCAAACCTATAATTTAGGACGTAATTTAATGTGGATTATTATTTTATGACATGATAAAAAATATATTTTCATAGAAAAGGTGTCTCATTTTGTTAAGAATGATTAACACATCATTTCCTAATGATGTGTCATATAATACAACACTAAAAAGTTGATCTATTGTTTTTAACTTTGTATGAGTTTATTATAGCTGAAGTTATATGGAAACTCTTAATTGCCATGAATATATACAAAATAATAAAATGTTGATCTAATAGTATAAGATATGCTAGATTCTTAGGATTATCAAAATGTTAAAGGTCGATTCTGTGAGCGACACTTATTGAGATTGGTAGTAAATTGCCTAAATTCCATCTGACTTCAAATATTTAATTGCTATTTGCTAAGCTGTTGATACACATAATTTTTACTTTCCATATAATTTTTTTGTCCATATGTGGGATATTCAACGGTTATTTATATTTTGTTATTTATAGGTTTACAAAATCTACTCATCAAAGAATGGTTCGGTGGTTGCTTAAATTAAAAGCTCACTATAGTTTATTCAAAGTTCATGTTATTGGTCCAAAGTTCTTTTCTTTATACTAATATTTATTTACGAATAATGAACTAATTTTTTAGATGTGTGATTGACATTTCAACAAATGTCACTTTCAGAAATCAAACTATTAACCTTTTGATCTTTCTTGAATCTAACATGGTTTTATTTTACTAGATTAACGTCTTGCTGATAATTTTTTTAGTATTACTAAGAGCATCTTCTCATCATTTTTTTAGGTAAGAAACTAATTTCTTTTGGGTCATGACTACCCTTTCCATCAACTTTTGCTTCACCTTAGTAATTAAGTGAGCCTTAAACCACTAAACCAATGTTTTGTGGGTGAGTTGTTGGTAATTGACTAATTGCATTAAAGTTTGATTTAGAAATGAACACTTGATATATTCTCCTACTAATTTTTATCTACAGAAAAGTGACACATATTACTTGTAATTCAATCATTAATAAATAAAGTATATCATTGTAATACATGTTATCTTCTTATAAACAAAAGGATACGAAGATTAATAGGAGAATATATCATTTTTTTTTTTTTTTGAAATAGGTGGATACAAATTATCTTAAAAAATTAAAATAACCATGATATTGAAGCTTGACAATTGAAGCATTGTAAAGCACTAAAGTTCTGAAACTGAATCACAATCATTAACAGAAGCAACAAAGCAAAATGCCTATGATTCTCAACAACAACAACAATGGTACTTCTTTGTTCTCTGTTCCCACATTGTTCCTTCTCTTCATACTTCTCTCCATTTTCTCATTCTCTTTCTTCTTCTCTTTCTCTTCCTCCATCTCTCACATTTCCTCTTTCTCTCTTCAATCTTCTTCTTCTTCTTCTTCCTCCATCAATGTCTACGTTGCTGATCTTCCCAGATCCCTCAATTACAACCTCCTCCACCGTTATTGGTCCCTCAATTCCGATTCCCGTCTCTCCACTGATCCAGATAGTGAAATTCGATCTACCCATATTTCCAAAACCCTAGATTTTCCACCCTACCCTGAGAACCCATTAATCAAACAGTACAGCGCGGAGTACTGGATTATGGGGGATCTTATGACTCCACCTGATTTGAGAACTGGGTCGTTCTCAAAAAGGGTTTTTGATGCACGTGACGCTGATGTGGTGTTTGTGCCATTCTTCGCTACTCTCAGTGCTGAATTGCAATTGGGAATGGCTAAAGGGGTGTTTAGAAAGAAGGTTGGTAATGATGATTACTTGAGGCAGAGGGAGGTTATGGATTTTGTGAAGAATACTCAGGCTTGGAACCGTTCTGGTGGACGAGATCATGTTTTTGTGCTCACTGGTAAGCTTAGTTTATCACTTTCTCTCATTGTATGTGCTACCAACTTGTTCTTGTTAAGGTTGTATGTGTAAATTTGCGTGCTAGTGTGAGTGAATTGTGATTTAATTATGATTCTATGGGAATGCTCTCTGTTAGTGTTTGATGTAAAAGTGTCTTGATTATAGTGTTTGTCGCGTCTGATTACTATGGATTAGGAAGGGAAGGTAAGTTTAAGGAAAGAAGGTTCATGGTGTTGAATTAATTTCGGTATATCTTTGCTGGAATTTGGGATCTGGGTTTTGTTACAATTCTCTAAATATTGTGTTTGCTTATAAATCTGATGCAACTTAGGATAAGAAGTTTGATTTGCACATATAGGTAGTGGTAGTGCCGTTTTCGTGGCCCAAATTGTGAAAAAGTTCTATCCATTTGCTTTCGATGCCTAGGTATGTGTTTTTCTTGAAAAATAATTATCTTAGTATGATTAGGTTGGCAACAAGGAGAGAACAGTGTATTGCATTTTCAAAAGGAGAAAACTATGTGGTGTGTTTTTACCATCTTATGATTTAGTCTTTGAATTGTCAGGTTATCTTAAAAACTGAAGCATTCTTTGGCAGACCCAGTCGCAATGTGGCATGTTAAAGATGAGATTGCTCCAGCTGTTCTCCTTGTCGTGGATTTTGGTGGTTGGTACAGACAGGACTCTAAATCATCCAACTGTAGCTCACCCGAAATGATGATTCAGCACACCCAAGTTTCTGTTCTTAAAGATGTGATTGTTCCATATACACATCTACTTCCCAGGCTGCGCTTGTCAGAAAACCAGGAGCGCCACACCCTTCTGTATTTTAAAGGGGCTAAACATAGGCATCGGGTCAGTTTTTTCTGTATGGACTACCCATGCTTACTTTTTCACATTTGCCAAACTTGCATCTTACATAACTCACTATGAGTGGATTCTTTAACTGCTCTGTCATTTTTAGTGATAAAGTTTGCTGAGCGAGTGTAGTCCCTTTTGTCTCATCTCATTGTATCTGTTCTCTGTGGATTTTCCATATCATGCACCTATGTTATCACCTAAACTTAGCTTTGGAACTTTGTGCATTAGTTAGATGACTTATACAACAGATGCATGATTAAGCTGGCCATTCTAATTGTGAAGAGCTAATACAATACGTGTTTCATTCTTATCACTGGCAAATTATTTTATATACAGGGAGGCCTAGTCAGAGAGAAGTTATGGGATCTGTTGATTAATGAGCCCGGTGTTATAATGGAGGAAGGCTTCCCTAATGTCACCGGGCGAGAGCAATCAATAAGGGGGATGAGGACATCTGAGTTTTGCCTGCACCCAGCTGGAGATACACCCACTTCATGCCGACTTTTTGATGCCATTCAAAGTCTTTGTATACCTGTAATTGTAAGCGACGACATTGAGCTCCCATTTGAAGGTATGGTGGATTATTCAGAATTTTCGGTCTTTGTGGCGGTTGGTGATGCATTGAAACCAAGCTGGCTAGTCAATCATCTTAAAAGTTTCTCAAAAGTGAAGATAGACAAGTTCCGTCAAAATATGGCACGGGTACAACCCATATTTGTGTATGACAATGGTCATCCCGGTGGAATTGGACCAATACCCTTGGATGGTGCAGTGAATCACATATGGAAGAAAGTTCACCAAAAACTGCCCATGATTAAAGAAGCCATAATTCGAGAGAAAAGAAAACCACCAGATGTTTTGGTTCCACGCCGTTGTCACTGTACTTGAATACAAGTAGTTCTTTGTGTTTCTTCTTTTTCAATTTTAAGTAGCCCTTGAATTTAATTTCAGGTTCGATTTTGCACCATAACAGTGGAATTTTGAGAAGGGGAAGGGATGGAGTGTTTGGATAATATGAATTGTATAGGAGGAAATAGTTGCCAATGTCCATGAGTATTGTTTACTCTGATTCATCTTTACTTTGCCTTTACACCTAAACTTGATATGTAACCATGGCAATTAGTATTTTACTGATAACTTTATCAAAGTGAAACACTGGTTGACTATGTTACTGTTTACTATTTGTTCAAGTTGCTAATTTACAGTTCATTAATTTCCTGAGGGTACCTTGCTGATATTATTTTATCTTCTGGGATGCAATTGTACCAATATCTTTCTGGTTTATGGGACTACTTCAAGAAACTGATCAACAACTGTTGAAATAAATTTTAAGATCTAAAATCAAGATATCATAAAAACTTTAGCATGTAGCATGTTCTAAGCTGAAACATGAATGTTGCCACCCCATAGTACAACCTGCCAGTGGCTGTTCTGAAGCTATCAGTAATGGTGAAGAACACACAAGGCACTACCAATATAGCTAGAAAGATCCCCATCAATCAGTGATTCAGCATGCTACATTCGCCATCGTTTGTCAGGATAGGAGCAAAAATAGTGAAGGCAAGGATGGTGACTGTGGGTAATAGAATGTTGAGCCTGGCAGTGCCACTTAGTATTGCATTCATGACATAGCAGTAGTGAGATTCATCCATGTCACAATGTGTGACAGTTTTTAAACCTTCATGGAAATTTCACAGAGGTGGATTACACGGCATGTTTATTCACACATAGTGGTTTATACTTACTATTAATTTACATCATCTACCACTACCATACCTGATAAATGTAGCTGCTTTTTATCAAAATCCTTACATTTATGAGGAGGTAACACTATTCTTTAAACAAAGAATGTTTCAACAAATAGATTGTGTCCCAAACAAACTTTCTATGTGAGATCAAGGGTTCAAATCAACACCACCCCCAGTCTGAAGGTTAGTCCCCATGCATGGCTTCTTCATTTCATATATTTTGAAGTGGAGAAAAAGATATTATAAACAAGTGTATCAGAACATAAAAATACAATATAAAGTGTACAAATAATACAAGTCTTAAACAAATAGTGATAACAAGTATCTAAAGCATTAACCACATTAAGCATGTGCTTTTACTGGTTTGTCCAATAGAATAGCATTGGGGGGTAGCAACTGCACTTTTCATTGATTCAAAGTAAAGCTTACATTTTGCTTAGGCTTTACAAAAATATTACTCATGTCATGCTGAATATGTAGAAATGACAACATCCCTAGGAATCTGCTAAAAATTGCAGAATAACAGGGCTAAGTTTATAAACAATATTGGTTCTTCTATATATACAATGGTAAGTAGTTGCATAAATTCTCAATTTTTTATGAACTTTTGAAAAATCAAATCAAAATATTAAGAGAAATCATTTGGCATCCTTGTGCTAGGAACTTTGTTGGGAAGGATCATCTTCCCTGGAGCCACAAAGTTTGCAAGGATTGGAGGATTTCTGAGAACACCAATGATCTGGAACACTCAGAAAATATGTTGACATAAACTTTCTGAACCTCTTCTTGTATTCTATTGGAGAGATTACAGTTGGCAAAACATTCTTGGGCACAACAAGTGAAGACTTCATCCATGTCTCAAGATGTTTGTCCCAGGTATACTGCCTCAGAAAATCAATGATCCCGCAAACTAGCTGGCGCTTCTGTGAATCTACTCCAACAAGTAAGGAGTAATCCATCACATTTACTGACTGCGTATTGAGCAAACAATGATCATATAAGATAGTCAGGAAAATAAATTCTAAAACAAGAACAAATTCAATAGCAGATATCATGTGACAATTTAGGCGCAGTAGTAGAATGCTTTTAATGCAGACTTACATTGAGAAAGGTTGTATCATTCCAAACAGCCCGTTGAAGAAGACGCTTTGCTTTATGGCTGACATATAATGGGGAAGAATTCATGTCATTCACAAAGTTCTGATCCAAAAGAACATCTCCAGCACCATCAGCAGCAGAAGTGTAACGAGCAAAAAGAGCACCTTTAAGATCATACTGGCGAGTAATATTTCGATTGTAACTAAGGTTTTCCATCACCATGAGATCGTGTTTAACCTCTTTTCCACTTTTGATATGTCTATTAGTAACCTGCATGGAGATTGAAATTCTGAGAATTCCATGAGGAAAGAAAATAAAACAGGAGAAAAAGTTGGCAAATGTTTCCAAGATATATCCCCAAGAGATGTAGAGAGTAGACACACCAACCTGATATATTCCCAAGACTTTTGAAAGACATGTTTGGCTCCCGGACTCGAATGACTCCCTCATGTGTTTGAAATACCGAGAAGAAAACCCCAAAAATGAATCAAGTTCTGTCTTCTTAATTTCCTTTATGATGAACCTATCATCAAATGTTTTTGCAAAAAAAGACTTGCTTTTTCCACCTTTAGCATCCCAATTCCTACAGCGGCTTAAACAAGCAATATAATCAAGCTCAGATAGGCAACACAAATTCCGAAGTTCACGGAACTGGTTAACATAATGACAAGTCACTGTATATTTTTCCTTCCCAAGTGATTTTGCATACCCCATAGCAATCTCTACGCCACTATGGTTTTCTAGAGAACGAGAGGATAGTGACTCTTCTGAAGAAGTGCTTCCTGTAGAATGCACAGAATCAGAATCTGTAGCACTTGAAAATGTGTTTGGAGAAGTTAAGGTAGCACCATGGATAAAGTCATGCAAACTTTCTATTGATGTTGAAGTACCTCCATTTTCTCTACTATCATCTTCATCAAGTTTTCTCACCGCATATGAATCTTTTAAGAAGGCCAGTGCACAGGCAATGATACTTGAGGGTTCACCCTCGTAGTCGGAGACAATATGATTATCTGTCCTGAGAGGGATGTGCAACCTTGTACCTTCCTCAATGATTAATTGATTGGCTGTTGGTAGATATTCTATGATAGAGCTGCTTAAAGATTCAAATTTTGACAACAATATTTTCTGGAAGTCCCTTACACCTATCTGCCTAATCTCACCGAATGGCTTCCAGAACCATTCATTTGAGTCCTGCAAAATGGAAACTGGTGAATGCAGTGAAGCACTATTATTAACTAGAAGGCTGCTTTGAATGTCTGTAGATTCAACTTGAAGATGGTTCGATGTGACAAAATCCTTTTCCAGGAGATTGCCACCTTCTGAAGGGGACTGGGTGAAAACATCAATACTCAAGTTCAACTTCTTGTCAGAAGATCTCCTTGACCTCAAATCGTCAACAACCGGAATCTTCACATTCTGTGGGACATCCTGTTCACTGCCCTCGAGAAGTGATACACTTATAGGAATTTCCTTTATTGGGAGTTCATTTACTTCCAGAGATGTGTCCGACAAGATTTCTACATTGGCACCCCCATTAATATTGCTATTTTCCATTACATTACCTGTAGATGCAATTTCTCTCCCAGCAGTGCCTTCCACTTTTGAATAACCATGTTCTTGCATAACTTTTTCAGAGACATTAGATTCACTTCTTAAACGGTCATGTGAGTGTAATGAGTACAAGCGCCGATCCCACACACATGATTCAATCAGAAGATCCCACATCAATCGGTTTAGACTGAGCAGTTTGAAGGCAGCCTGGTCTGGATCCCCTTTCTTAAAAACAGCATTCTTGATGTTTACCTATTATCATGAATATGCAAGGCATAGAAAAAGCATGTTAGTATTCACACTAATTGCAATATCTAAAAGCATTCATCAGGATGAAAAACATGAAATCAAAAGAAATGAAAATCTAGAACTAATGTATAATGTGGAACAAGTTAAATATTTCCAGGTTACATTTTACACAGTAAATTAAATCTCGCATTGGTATAGAAACTTCTAATCAGCGCTTTAGTACTAGCAAATTAGCAATATCCAATTTTAAGCTTGCATCCTCTATGACAATTTTTTCGCTCCAATATACATTAGTATATCTATTTCCTGTACTGTTAATGCATACAAGAGAAAAAAAATCCAGTGAGCTACGGCATGTCATATATTCCTATTTAACAGATACATATTGTTGAATTTGAGGATTTTAGGTAGGAAAGAGTGGAGAGATAAAATAGAGAATTATAATAGTATAAGATTGATATTCGAGTGATATGTTGAGGTTATTCAAAAGTACACAAGATTGGTCCTATTTATATGCAAATAGAAATAACAAAACACAAATAGAATCCTAACATAATTACCCATAATGACAACTGATCCTAACATGATTACCTTTAGTAACAGGGTTAATCCTAATGAATCCCAATATGATAAACATTATGGGATATTTCTAGGTATTCTACCACATATGAATCCATAATGAAAGGAAACACTAGGAAAGACGAGAATCATATTTAGGACTTGCAACTTTCAAATTGGATTATGTTGGTTCCATGTTACATAAGTAAGTGTCAAAATCATGTACTGATAGAAAGCTAACCTCAAATTCTTCTCGCTCTTGCTTCAACATCTTCTCAACCTCAGAGAACTCTCTTATTGATCCTCCAAGGTTCAAAGTTGATCTATCAAGTCTTATTGTCTTCAAACAGTTCGCAACTTCTGTGAACAGCGATATGCCTTTCATGTACACCTTGAAAAAAGAAAAAGAGAAGTTAATTTTAGTGCAAAAAATGCCTGAGAATTAAGAACATGACTATTGCTCAACTCATATATTATAGTTCAGCCACTATAAGTCAAAGAAATATCTACATAAAAATAGACAAGTCGGCAAAACATACTTTCTCAGTTTCTTTCGAAAGCCACTCTTGTTCTATGGTACCACTGAACTCTAGCTTATGAGGAGGCATGGACACAGTATAAGTGGTGACTGGAGAATATCTGAACATTGCAACCATGTGACCTAATCTGCATGATAAGGAAACTCTCAAGTTAATAAGGGGCAAACCATGGAGCCTATAAAGATGAAAATAACCACTTAAGCGCGGAAAGGTTTGTGCCTAAATATTTAAAACTAATTTGGTGGCACTTCAATTTTTCAATTAGTACAAAATGAAATTAGACTGAATCTTATGCAAAAGGACTACTTTAGAATCATTAGAAGTCAAGGCAAAGATGCTAGCAAACAAACCACAATTCGAGAACATCTCTAAATGTCAAATATTAAACAACATGAGCATGAAGTAGAACCATAGCTGTTTTCTTTACACAATTCAGATTCCATCCATCTAAATATAAAATGTTCAAACAACTGAATTTTATTCCATTTGAAACCCATTCAGTAAAATAATTTAGAAAAATGAAATATTCTTACAGAGTGATGATATAGGGTGAAGCCGGGAACCTTTCAGGTGTGCCAACAGTGCTCCCAGACTACCTCCATGCAAGGCACCTAACTTGGGCCATCAAGAGGCACTAGGTTTCACCTTGAACCAAGACTGTGACTTTTTTTGTAAATTTTTTCTTAAAATCAGAAATTTATTAAAACAAAGGGGGGTGTTACAAAGAGAAAGGAAGAGTAGAAAATAGAAATCATCCTTAACAAAAGTACAAAATTGAACATAACAATCCAGTTGACCAACTTATCGCCCAACAAATCATTTGTAAGAAACTCCTTTTTTATTCGCGTTCTTTGTTTATTATATTGTTTCCATACTTCTTGGAACAAGCAGAAAAAGGGGTCTGGATACACAAATTAACAGTATATTGTACTATAAAAGGGGATATGTAGTTCGTCATACCCAAAGTAGTAGAGAAAATCCCTATCAAGAGAATGACCACAGCTAAAATTTCTGGTAGAAGAATAGCGAGAAAGGCTAAGCTCCAAAAACTTTCCAAATGATAGACTACGAGCAGTGGTGGATATCAATACTCGCTTTGTTGAGTTAGACTTGCATTTTACACAACGGCTCCACATCCAAAGTTTCCCTTCTGCCTGTCCGGGCAAACATTTTTCCTGAGGCAGTCGTTTGACTTGTATAGTAAGCTGCTTATTATGATGAGCATAATCATAAAAGTGAGCTTCTGGAAATTCTTGGCAGGTGTCGCAAAGTCTTGTCTGCATACACAGCAACAACAATCAGTTAAAGCATAAACCTAGTTCAAGTCCAACCTCGCTTGGCAGAGAAAATACACACACATGCATACAAACATATATAACGCATATAAAATTGTATTACATTGGAAAACTTCACTCTTGCCATGCTTGCTAATTCCAACAATACATTCATGAATGAACATACAGAATAACACACTGTATCATATAATTAGCAATTCAGCATCATTCAACCAGATAAAGCAAAGAACTGAAAGAAGCAAGGAAGGGAAAAAGCAATGAAAACCTGATTGAGCAGGTTATCCTGAAGAAACTTTCCAAGTGGAATATCGAAGTTCTTGTAAAACATAATGTGAGAAAAATGACTTTGCTGGCATACGGTGCCTTTCAAGGCGTTCCGGGAAGACATCAAGACCAAAATACTCTGAGAATCCAACACAGCATCGATATCATCTTTACTTTGGATTTCCTTTCTATCAATGTCACCATCTTTAATTTTACGGGCGTTGGAAGCAAAATGCACAGACGTGGGCAGGGATTGTCCACCATTAAGTATCTTCACTCCATTAGAATCATCTTTTGCTTCGATCTTGGTATTTTCATCTACCTCCAGAGAGTCTAGAATGGAAATTGATTTATTGACCTCATCATTGGGTTTCCTTCCATTGAAGCCTAAGTATGCTGATAGAGACTGATAAGGAGCAGAAGATGCAAAGGGAAAGCTGTCCCCCATAACTTTCTTCATAGAAGATGAGATGGCTGAGAACCCAGAAAACACAGCTGGATTATATGGTTCAAAAGATAATGGGGAAAACTCTTTTGATTCTAAATTCAAATCATTTGTACTTTTGTCATGAATTCCGTTGCACATAGGAATATCAGTACTAACTAGTCCATTTTCAGTAGAATACTCAAGAGATGGAATGATTGAATCAACACATGCCCGACCAAAGGATTCCTGATTGGCTGGCAAGATATCTGCTAATTTCACAGCAGGAATGGTAGAGAACATTGCTTTCTGATCAAAGAGGAAGGAGGTTTCAAGGATTAAGTTATATGCCATAACAACCGCACACCGTGTGACACATTTGATCTTCTTCAATTCATCACTGTGAGTTCCTTTCAGTAAAATCTGAAATGTCAGGTGATGCAGAAGTTAATAGCACCAGAAACTCTAGAAGAAAAACCATAAGCTATAACTTCACATTCATATAATGGTAGCAAAAATCAAAGAATACTTGGCATCGGATGCCAATAGAAGCATGGGGTAGAGATAAATATCTTGTAGGGTGTGTGTGGAAATTAAGAATTACAGCTCAACTAAGCTGATAATAATGAAGCAGAAATAGCTTCAAATTCCATGTTCATCAGAGCCAATTCTCCTCAGGCATTCATAGTATACTGATACTTTGAAATATGTAATCATCCAAAAAAATTGGAGCATGATGTTTTCAATGTTCACCAAACATGCATCATAGTGTACAAGTACCATTTTTTTATGCAGTTTATTTGCCTCTAAAGCAGTAAAGCATCAGTACAGTAAGCAACGCTTATTAATTATTGAATTGTCAAATGCTAGTGTAAGTGTTGCGATGTTCTCAAATCTACATTAATGCTTCATAGCACGCTAACTTCAACAACAACAACAACAAAATTGGACACCCAAGCTACAGACACTTGGTATTCAAGCATATGTGCTTTAAAACATATGTCAATAAACGCAAATACAAACTTGCTGTGTCATAGAAGATGAAGAATACATCTCAAGAGTTACAAGTAAAGGCATACCGTACAGCCCAAACGTGTAGGACAGCCCTCAATAAACATCAAAGTTTTGATGGGCCTCTTTCCTCCGTCACCAGCACCATCATGTTCCTCCATAAACTTCTTAAAATAAATGAAGTTGCAGTGTCTTAGCTTTTGACCATTCAAATTATCACATGATAGAATTGGTGAACCAGTACAAAGAGAAATTCTTTGCAGACGATGAAGCTTCATATCAAGCACCAGTGTCATTTTCTTAGCCAAAATGGACTCTTGTATATCACGAGAAACCGTTTTCTCCACTAATATAACATTTGGATGACACATTTCTATAAGACCCATTTTAGATTTCAGACACTCTTTCTCCTGTGAAGAAGCAAATAATCAGCTAGAGAATGGTATACTAAAAAGGGAAGAATCCAATATAACTTAAGTTACCTGATCCATGAAGTCAAATGAGGACAGACCACTAATAGAATGGCCAACATCGCCACTAATCAGTAACAACCTTGGATTTTTGTACTCGGTCAGCATATGCTTGTGAGAGGCATGTTTTTTGAAGACCAAACCTTTGACGAGTTCACTGCAACACAAAATATTTGCTTTAAGATTTGCTATTATGGCACAAAAATTTCATGCTAAATACTTATATGTTCAATTTCCGCCGATAAAAAAAAGCTTATATGTTCATTTCCAGTGGATTCACAAAAGTAGGAAAATAATACCAAGGTAAAACAAGTACAGCTAAAGGAAATGTAAAATGGAAAAGCAAAGAATAATTGAATTCTACACGTGATTGAGTAATACAACATGCGGATTTCTGAAAACAATCATAATCACAGTAACCATTATGTAAGCAGAAATTTCATTTGAGTAAAAAGCCCAGCTTGTTGGTAATGGTACACAAACAATAAATAGCAGTATGAGAAAGTAGATTCTTACTTAAGAACTATTTTTACCTTTGGCTACAAGAACCAGTTGCAATGCATTTCACTTTAACGTATCCATCAGGATTCATTGCATTACCTCCAATAGTACCAGGCTTCAAAAAAGAAGCAGCTTCCCAAGATAAAGACATAACTATGTCAACCCAACTCTTATCACCTTCATCACAAGAGGAAACTCCCATAGATTTAAGAAGCTGACCTACAAGTCCCTTGAATTTCCCATTCATTACTTCTTCCATTGCTCTTTGTTTTTCCTCTTTGAACCTCACTTCATCCTTAGAACTACTCATAAAGGTTGGCTCACCCAAGTATGCAATCCCAATGCCCTCATCGTCGTCGTCATCATTACAAGTCACACTATTTTCCATATCATCCTGTGGATTTTCTGGCTCGGGAGGTTCCCAAGTTTGGGTGTCCAAGTCATCAGGAAGAGAATATTCAGTTTCTTCGGCATAGGATGCAGTAGTGTTTTCAGAACCATCAGCTTTTGCTTCGAGGCAGTTGTTTCCTTGTAGGATTTCCACGTCTCTCATCGTATACCCTTCATTGTCATTATTGCTTTCTTGGGCATTATTTGCCACCACTTTTTGTGATTCCCCATTCAGCTTATAGTTGAGATCTTCCATAACACCTTCAACTGTACTTTCCTCTTGACTGATTCTATTAGAGAAACAAGCAAAATAAGTATTTGAAGCATAGATCAGTTAAGCATTATACATTTATACTCAGTTCTGTGAGGAAATAATTACCTGTCAGGTGAGCTCACATCAACAGACAAGTCACCTAAAAGATCACATCAAGAGCAAGTTAAAGAATTTTTTTCAATATAACCACAAGACTAACATCATCGACGTATAAAAAATAAAAAACACAGAGAGATAGTGATTTACTGCAGGTTGAGACACAGCTATCAGTACTCGTCAATGATGCAGTTGGACGGATATTTGGTGTGAAATGTGGACTTGTACTATCCCGTTTCACATTTTCTCGCTCTAACTTCTCTCCACAAAATTTACAATAATTCTTGAGAACTTCACCATTCAACTTTAAACTACTATCATTTCCCAGCTTCTTGTTGGCAACATTTGATTCTGTCAAAGATGCAGCACAATAATGGCACATACTACACATCCGAACCAACACTTGTCCACAAACTTTATTACAAAGAGACCTGAACTTGATCACCTATTCTGGTACAAGAAAAAGTATATTAGTACTGAATGAGTTTCTAAATTCTGTTTCCCCTTATTTATCTACTACATTAATTAAACTTACTAAAAGGCAATATGATAATAGTCTAATTCCATTCTACAAAACAACTTCAATAAACCAAATCCTCCCAACTAATAAATTATAGGCACATAAAATTTAATCTCAGTTTACTTTCCTTTCAGATCAGACCCATATTTAGCCAAAACTATATATTCGAATTAAAATGTCAATGTAATAAAACAAGAATAATCAAATGCAGACAATGAAATGAAAAAGAAATTCATCATCCACCTGAATAAACCCAAAACTCACAAAGATGAAAAGATAGTTATTCAAAAAGATAATAAAAGAACCAAACGATGCTTTCTAACTGTTTCATGCAATATAAAAACATTATAGAGATTATTACCTTGTTCAATTTTTTTACTTGGTGTAAAACACAAAATAAAACAAATATATTTATAAAAAAAATAACAGATAGAGAGAGCGTAATAAACCTCTTGCTATAATTTGCCGGTGTTTTATGTAAAAGAAACGTGATACTTCTATGACGAGAGTCCATTTTCTCGCCCAAAAGGTGTTGCTTTTCATGGACTAAGGGGAAAAAATCGATTAAGAAGTGCACCAAACACATGAAAATAGTACTTTTTGTGGATTGGTACAATAACCACCGGAAAAAGCTACAATTTTACAATAAGATGATTCAAACAACGCTCGAGGGATGGAAATCTCAAATTTCATGAAGGGAAAAAGAGAGAGTATATATGAAGTCTAGACAGTACACAAAAGAATGACCAAATCGGGGGTTTGTTGGTGAAATTAATTTTCAAACAAATGGCAAAAACATGTATTCAGGATCAAAAGAATTAGTACAAACAATAGAACAGGCCCAGATACATTAACCACCTAAAAAATAAGTACATAAAAGTATAAAACTCAAGCAAGTGCTAAAATTGAAGATTCAAAACAGGTTCAGATATCATATACCAAAAAAGTGAGTTTAGATGCCAATTCTCTTAGGCCAGCAACACAACAAAAACCCAAATTTTTTGAATTGGAAACTTCAAAATTGCATTCCAAACACTACCAACAGCTAGACAGAGCTTTGTAACAATGACTAAATGGATCAAAGCTCAAAGCAGATAGCAATGTATTAAAAACTATATATATAACCACAATAACACTGATCCACAAAAATCAGATGAAGCTCTCAATCAAATCTTCATTTCTTACATAATAATCAAATAAATTACTCACCTATAAGATTCAGATTCAACAATAAAACCACCATTTCCAGCTCTAGAGTAGGTTTAAAATAAGAACACGTAATTTAAAATTTAAAATATATAAAAAATTGAAAAGAAATTCAGAACTTACCGTCAAAGCAAACCCAAGAACAAAAAGATAGATGTGACCTCCAAATCAATCATAGCTCCAAATCTGTAAGGGTAAACCACTTCATTCCACAAATAAAGCTCACTATTTTATGAAATAAGCATAGAATTTGGTATGGAATTTGGGTCACAAAATCAAGCCACAAAGACAAAGTTGTGAACTTTTTGAAGGTAATAGAAGAGGGCAAGCAATAGAAAGAAAAGATATGAAGATTGGAAGAATTTTTGAAATCTCAAAATTGAATGAAAGAATAGAGAAGAAAAACTGAGTAAAAGAAGAACAGTGTACTGAGAATAAGAAAACACAGAAACAGAAAATTTTGACATGTAGTGGGCCCCACCCTATTTAATTGCTTCAGAAAATATCGACAAAAGTTTTGAAAATAATAATAATAATATTTTATTAGAAAATTTCTGATCCAAAGAAAAAACTGATACGTTGTTGTTTTGCATTACAAGCATTTATTGTCTTATAACTTGTATCATTGTATGTACTACTAGTTTATTATTAGTTGAAAAAATATATTTAAGTAAAACAATTAATAATTAATTATTTTTCTGACCAATCATAACAGATGGCATATACAATAACACAATTTATGGGACAGTAAATATATCCTCATATTATAGCTTATACTGGCAGCTACATCAGTTAGATTTTGGGTAACTTTTGTCGGAATATATATACCTTAAAGGTATTCTTTGATTTCTTTCAATATCATCACATCTTTATGGTTAGTTTATGTCATAGACAAAGCTTATTGGATGTTCCTCTTCAAATTTGAAATTAGACATTCATAATTTATCTTTCATAAATCTACCAATATAGTATATTTTTCATCAACTCCTACCATTAATTTCTGATAATAAAAGGCAACAAACTGAAATGTAAAATAAAATAATAATGAACCAGGTAAATATATTTATATACTTATAAAATATATAGCCAGACATTAGTAAAGATATTCGATCAACAAAATGTTGATTTAGTAGTGTAAAACTTCATTAGATCATCGAGATGATCAAAAAATCAAAAGTTTAATTTCCACAAGTGACACAAGTTGGAAGAGACAAACACGTAAGATATTAGTTCCTTATCATCCGAATGTGAAAAGATATTTTTTGTTAGTGACAAGAAAAATAAAAATAGTGGAGGAAAAGATAAATATAAAAGAGAAAACAAATATAGTGTTTTTTTGGTTTCTTACATGTATCATCGCATTGGAGGCAATCCTGACCGAGTCGGGAACATCCATAGGTACGTGGGGCTAACTCTCGCAACGGATATTTTTTCATCCACAAGACTCAAACATATACAACTTGAATTAACGTCATTGGTAACAAAATATAGGGGGTTGCATAAGGCATAAATGAATTTGAAGGCTAATAAAGGGTACTTAATGATTTTTAAGGTTTACCAATAAATATTTTTGTTAGCCTGTTGCATTTTATTATCCATCCCCTAGTCCATAATTGTTTGTGTTACCTTGTAAAGGTGGAGGTTAAGAAAATGTTGAAAGGCCTAATTATATATTATTAAATGGCCAACAACATAATTGATGCCATTAACTTTGTGAAACATCATAAACTGCATTAGTTCATTTGAGATATGTGTCTTTCACAATAAGTGTCGTTCCTAAAAATTGAATTATTAACTTTTTTATTATCCAAAATATTTAGCGAGATCTTACACCACTAAGTCAACATCTTTCAAGGTTGTGTGACACCATTACACTAACATGATAATAATTGCTATTATTTTATTGTTTCCTTGAGAAAATAAATATATGACCTCAATTTTTCTTCCTTTATTATTATATAACACAAAAAATATGACCTGGATTTGAATTATTTGAAGCCACGTGGTGATGAGAGTTTGTGAAGAACATGATTTTAGATTATGAGATGGAGCAATATGATTGGGTGAGAAAATGTTTTCGTGTATTATATGGAACCCTATTATTATTGCACCTATAATTCATACTTCTAGTATTTTGCCAATTCCATTCCTAATTTTTCACCTAATTTCTCATTCTTTCTTAATTAACCAAATTAATATAATAAAAGTACATTTAAATAAAATTATAAATTGGGAAGATTCTCACTTAATCTCATATCCAATGGACAATACTAAAGTACGACCTGCAATTCTTCATTTATAATTTTTTTCATAGATAATAAGGTTGCTATGTCAATTACACCATTACTTGAACTTTCGATTTTGTGGATCATAAATTGATTCTCTACCAAGTAGAAAACCTTCTCTTCACAATTCTAACTAAGTTTAGATTAAATAAATATTGGGTACAACCAATTTTTATACTCTAGCATCATACAAATTCACCTTAGAAAAGTTTCCCTTGATTTTTTTTTTAATATAACGTAGGAAAATAGACATAACCCATGACGGATTCTAAACTACTAGGGATAAAGAAAGTAAGGAAATTAAGGAGATAAATGTAATTATAAACTCACTTTATTATCTGTAACTATGCCATACAAATAAATGTGACATATATTAATGTAAAATTGAATTTAGAAGGAGCGGTATATTTGAAAAGTGAAAAGAAACCGATAGTAGCAGCAATATATTAATATTTGAAAACATTAGTCAAATGATATATAGTCCAAATTTGTATTTTTGTGAATCAGATCTGGGTCCTAATTAGTGTAACCAGATCTGCTTATTTTAAACTTTGTATTTCAAAATCACATGGGAAACACAAATCACTAAATCTATTTAACATGGCAAAAGGATTATTAGTTCTTAAACTACATATTGGGTTATTACTACAAGAATCTCATGTTTCTTTGATTTAAACTTGAAGCACATTCTAGCATTAGAATGAAGAAAAAAAATAACATTTTACTATAAAACTTTATATGAAAAAAGAACCTTAGACTATAGATAATCAACTATGAAGTTGAATTATTATATGGGTACTTGCAATGTTATTACACATTTGAGATAGAATTAGCCAGATACTCAAAATAATACATGTCTATAAAAATTAGGTGCTTACTATAGGAATCATTTTGGCATTGACAAAATCTTCCAAACACAAATGTGGTTTAGCTAAATGTCAACAAACTTTATCTTATGCAAGTGGGAAACTTCAAACTTGGAACTTGTTATTTTGTTGTATTGGATTGGGAAGAATATCCAAGTTGCAAATAATTTATAGGCAAAATGTACTATGGAGGTTGAATTGTTATGATCTTGACAATGAAGCAAATTGTAGGAAAATATCACTTTGTTTGCTCTTTATAATTTATTTTATTGAGGTGTTAAACTAAAGAGTAAATGTTAATTTAGTCCTGAAATTCGCAACCATAAATTTGGTCTTTTTTTTTTTTTGTTTCCCACAGCTATTCTCGCACTGGAGGCAATCATGTCCGAGCCGGGAACATCCATAAGTATGTGGAGCTAACTCTCCCAACGAGTATTTTTTTCATCCACAAGATTCGAATCCGAATTCTTGCTTAAAGAGAATCAAACATGTACCACTTGAACCAATGCAAATTGTTAATAACACAAAAAAACAACTTTAGTCTTTTACTCTAACTATCTAATGTAGTCATTAAGGGTTAGGTAAATTAAGTATAACAACATATCATGAGATATGGTTTTGTTTCATATTTTATTAATAACCTACCAACCATGATGCTCATGTTTCTTGGAGACCAAGCAGAAAGTTAAATTTATGTGAAAAAAATAGACTTTACAGCATCCAAATAGTGGTTAACTCATAAATATTGGATAATATACTTACGGTATAAGAATCCTTTACATTATCAATGTATTTTCTCATTTTTAGATTTCATTGTATTGAATTTAAGAATTGACAAAAATTGAATCTTGCATTTAGAAAGGGAAGGGAAAAGATGTTAGAAACTTTTATAGTTACAAAATAAAAAGGATGGCCCAAGTATAATCTGAGGATGATAGATATAGACAACTTTATTTTCACACAAGCAAAAACACTGATTCTACGGGTTTGACCTCATGACCTTTAGTTCACAACATAGACAAGGTTACCATTGTGTCGAGACTCACCCTCTTTATAGTTAAATTTTTTTGTCATAAATAATTTCATTCTGTTTGTTTAATGTTTTGGTGTATCATGAAATAGCTGATTGCCTTTTTAGAATAGACGAATATAGAGGGATTCACTTATTCTCCATTGTATCTATCAGGAGATTAAATTGTTTATTTTAATTAGTGAGTAAATCTAAATTATTAGATATTTATAGAATTAATGATAAAATAAAAGCAAAATTTAAATTTTTTTACTTTGGAGTAAATAAATCCTCACTCTTCTTATTTATATAACTCACTCTTCTTATTTATATAATTCACAAATATCTGCTCACTGCCAGAGAGTACTCTTTTCCCTCTACATCAATAGTATTTTTTATATATTTTTAGCACCGTTTTTATATGGCTTGAGTATATATAAATAAAAGAAGTGATTAAGATGAGAACATTATTATTGTGAAAAATAAAAAATAATAATATAGATTATTAAATTTTATTTTTACAATTATAATCAATAACTATCTTTTATTCTTAATCATTCATTATTAGATTTTATTTATCGTTTTTACAATTTTTATATCACAAATTAATTACATCATAGTTAACATACTACCTCCCTAAAACTTCTATAGTAAATAATATAAAATACTAATAATAAAATATGTTATAACAACAGCTAACTCGAAACAAAACAAAAACAAAATCATAAAGACCATAGATTGTCTAAAATAAATATTAATATTTATAAGTGAAATGTCACTCCCATTTTACTAGTCCAGAAAAAGTTTGTTGCTAGGAGTTCAGAATACAGTACATTTCCATCAAATAAAATTTCTCCAACATACAATGTCATTAATTAATAAGTGTAATATCTATGTTCTGTCCATATAATGACTTATACATAATTATTATATCATTCACCTTGAATTTTGAAACGTCAACGATAAATAATGCAATGACAATATATAAAACTCATACATTATCCTTACTACATTTGTTTTCCTCTTATTTAATTACTTCCAGAAGGGACCAGGACACAAGATACTTATTAACAAATGAATGGTGAAAGATGCGCTGATAGTGCATACATCGTTATACATCGTTAAACTGTCAGTGCAATTTACACATCAGAGAATGTGACACTGCTCTCCAAGTTGATCCAACCAAGACATTTAACATTGGAGCATAAAAAATGAAACTACATAAAAGACTTAGATTAACTACTTTAACAACTTCACCAAAATTCTGGTTACTAACTTACCAATCCGCCACAAATATTCCTATAAAACTAACTCCCTTCTCTTGAACCAAGATATATATAGCCTTGACTTCAATATTCACAATGAATAAAGTTTACTTTTTTATTTATTTTCAGAATATGTTAGAGCACTACTGTTTCAGTCATTCTGAGAAGATCCCAGAGAATATGTATATATATATAGCAGCAAAACTTGGATCGTACATATTTAAGGAGAGATGCATCTCCCCAGAACTCGTAAGGTTCCAACAGAAATCCACAAGAAAGCACATAAAGCAATAATAATTGGGAAGGAAAGGAATAAAACCCTGTTTCTGCTTGCTCTCTTTACAGTTGGTGTGTCTTTACCTTCCCCGGCAATGTTAGTGTGTTTGTGATTAATCTTCACCCTGCTGAAGCTAGACATTCGACTCAATGCCCGGTTCACCAAAGCATTGTCCGCAGCCGATGCAGGAGTGGTAGGTATTGACTCAACAAATGCCCAGAGAGCGGAGGAGAATCCACTTGTAGCAACATCTTCCACCATGCTACTTTTATTGTCATTGCCTTCAGCCAGAAAACTGGCAGATTCACATACAATACCTAAATATGACCAGAAGAAACTAGCATATATTAGAGATAGCCTATAACAATTTTTTCTTTTACAGAAAGCCACTTGAAACTGGCTCGAATGACATTTTCCCAGAGGGAATGTATAGTAAGAAATCTTAATTTAAGTTTTGAAAGCTCTCAAAGATGGTGCAAAATTTATACTCCAGAAAGGTTTCTGCCACGCATAAGATGGCATGTGAACCCCGGGAGCAGTAAAGTGTGAGTTCAGCACAAATGAGATTTGAAGCTTGCATCTTCATCCAAATCAAAGACAGTAAAAATCATTATTTGAGGCTTGAGCCACACTGTAGCTTGTACTGATAAGTATACCTGTGGTTGGTAGAGAGGAAGAATCAAAAGAGACTTCAGCTTGAATCGGGGTATTTCTTTCACCATGCATCCAGAATTCGGCGCCAGTTAGATTTGCATCATCTGGATTGGGCTGCCAGTGATAATTTTGACTTTGAACATTGCTGTGTAGGGAATTCATGGATGCATGTGAAACGGTAGCCTGAGTGATTGATCCCAATTCGGGAAGAAACATCTCTGCATCTTGGAACAGATCATATTCACTTAACCCATCTTCAAATTGCAGGCTCTCAAAAGGGTTTTCCACATTTGACAGTGTAGGTTCACTACCAATGAGATCATTAATTTCCAAGAAGTCTTCCTCACAAAAGTGGAACTCTTCAATTTGAATGTTGGGAGTGGAAGTAACCTCAGGTGCTTCAGAAACATGCAAATGAGAAGTAACTACAGATTGGTTGAAGTCAAAGCTAGGCAGCAAATCACGAGGCTGGCCGACCGAGTGAAAGATACCACCACTTGGCTCAGGGAATACAGCATCAGAGAATTGATCCACCACAGTACTTTGTGTTTCTTCAGAAACAACCTATATGGTTCATTAAAAACTTCAGTTAAAAAGGTACTCTTCGAAACAACAATATCAGAATTAAACAAGCAATTGATCATTAGCAGCTTTAAAAAAATTGTAGAAGGGAAGAGCGACATTAAAATCAACAAATACTGAAAAACAGAAAACACGAGTGTGGAGTTAAAAGAGAAACCACCATCCTGTTTTCTTTATTTGGTAGAGATATTCAAACATGGTATTATTGTTTTCTACAAATCCGGAATTGGAACTACAAATTTTCAAATTTTTTTACTAAAGAAATAACATTACCAGTAAAACCCGTTCACAAGTTGCAATTTTTTTGCTGTCAAATGGATCAGTTCACAGGCACCATGATTAAAAGTTGGAGAAGTGGAAATTAAAATTTATTACATTACATGGTGCCAAATAATACCCTTCCTTCCTCAAAATAAATAAATAGAGAAGCCAGAACAAAATTAATAAAAACTTGGAAGAACTTTTGGGAAGAACACGTACCAGAGGAAAGCCAGGATGATCAATCACATGTTGCTGGTCAAGGAAAAGCTCATAATCCAACATTCCGTTAATAACGTCCCCAATTTCATCATCTAACAAAGGCTGCAGCTGGTTATAACTAACAGTGGCAGTATTGGGAATATCAACTTCACGATCAGCTGAGCTAATGCTAAAATCTACAATGTTGTCATCAGCCCACTCTTCTTCTTTAAATGGAGCGCCGTACTGTTCACCATTTTTAGGACCAGGTCCACTTTTCTTGAAAACTTTGTAGAGAGCATAATAGTCCTGATATAATGAATATAAATCAAAACCCGAAGTCATGAAATAATACTCTCTCTCTCTGTTATCAAAATGAGTAACTATAAGAATAAAACAAGAAATTTCAAGGAATAAGGCTACTTAAAGGTGATACCTCAACACCCTGGCATCTCTGAAGTTCACCTTCATCCATGGTGTATTCATGCATAACCCAATCAGTCCGCTCACCACTAGGAGCTCTTCCTCTATAGAAAACCAGTGTCTTTTTCACTCCAACTGCCCGATTATTGCAGGTCACATTACGATCTTTTCCTGTTGCTTTCCAGTACCCACGTCTAGTTCCTCGATTAGACCTTGCACCATTAGGATACTTCCTATCTCTACGACAGAAAAAGAACCATTGCCTATCTCCAGTTTTTAGTACAGAAAGCCCTGCAAAATATCACAGACAATAAGCAATCAAACAAGAAGAAAGTTTGTATATAATAATATACTAATATATCAACAAACTGAATCAATATCGGGATTAAAATTGTCAGACCGGTCGTAATATACCAGCATCTTAGCCTATCTTTATAATTCATTTCCATAGGAGTAACTGCAACTTTAGAGCATCAATCAAAAACCACAACTCCAATAAATGGTTATGTTACAATAGCAAATGTGATTAGCCATTCAATCCTAATTACCAAAAAGAGTATCATTTGCAAATTTGACAAATAAAGTAAGAAAGCTACAATTAAACCAAATTTACAAACAGATCACCAAATCATGTTTCTACAAATCTACCAAATATTGACAACACTGAAACAAGCTTCGATTGATGAGAAATTCCCACCATATCACCCAAATGATCTAAACAAACCCAAGTATATAATGCTACATCAATAAAATCCAGACACAAAAGTACCAGAATTAAAAAAAAAGTCTTCCATTTGGGATCAACGCTATGTAAGGGTAACTCATAGAAACACTCTACCCCCTGAAGATCAAAACATTCAGATAAAAAGCAACAACTCCTAATCAAACAAAGCAAAACAAAATTCAATAGAAACCAAATAAAACACAACCTAAAAAACTGAAGCAAACACAAGTCAACGCCACAACAATCAACAACAACAAAAGATAGAAAGTGGCTTAAACACAAGAGGTTCTTAGAGGAGAGAAAAATACCAGGCAACTCCTCAGGATCACACTTGTACACATCAGTTTCGTAAATCACATCAAGCTTCAACCTTTTCCCACAAATCTTCCTCTTAAGATAGTACATGACAAGTTCCTCATCAGTGGGATGGAAACGAAAACCAGGCATCGACGACATCACTTTGCTCAAACAATCAGCAGAACCAGATTCTAAAGCCGCACCCATTTTCGATCAAAGGAAAATTAAGGCAAAAAATCCTAACCCAACACACAAAAATAGAAACTTTTTGATTGACAAGTGGCAAAACCTAAAACCCAGAAATATATGATACGATTCGAATATTTGGGTATCCAGAATCGAGGATAAAACCCTAAATAAAAAACCAGGTGATGAAATTTTACAACCAGGGAAAAAAACGGAACTTTTTTTAATCAAGGTTGTAAAAGCAGAAACCCAGAACTACATGATAGAATTATAACAGTCTGGGTATGAGAATTTGGAGATTGAAAAGTTAATCGAAATTGAGAAATGTGTGCGTGGAAAAAATGGTTTGAGGGAAAGGGTGAGGATAGTGTTGTGGTCAAGTCAAAGAAGGAAGCGATTTGGAGTGGGTGGGTACTAATAGGAAACTTCATTTGATTCAGTGGTTTGAGTGAAAATGTGAGAGTGTGAGCTCAATTGGATTAAGTGTTGCGTGAACATTAAGTTTCAATCAAGTGATGATGGTTGAAGATGAGCACAGGCTCTATGTGAGTTTGGTTGTACTTGATAGATTTGGATTGGTTTTAATATTATCATATTCCACGTAAGGTTTTTGGTTTCCGACATGTATCCTCGCACTGTAGGCAATCCTGTCTGAGCCGAGAACATTCATAGATACATAAGGCTAACTCTGCCAACAGACATTTTTTCAATCCACAAGACTCGAACCTGGATTCTTGCTTTTCTTTTGAATAGAACTAATTTCTTTTGGGTTTCGTGGTTTCCTCTTGTAACAAATGTCACTCAAATGAATGAAATTTTTTACTATGAAAATTTAGTAGTGTCTTACATTACTAGACTAACACATTGTTGACATATGATAATAGTTTTAACTTATCTTCACATTCAAATCATTATAGCATTTTTTTATAAGCCAAAATGTATTAGAAGAGAGTATTAAGATACTCAACCCAATATATATATATATATATATATAAAAGCATTTGGATTATGATAAATTATGAGTTCTTCTGCATTGTTGGAAAAATTGATAGCATATTGTTTGCAATAAAACTGTCATTGATTGATAAAAATGTAAAACTGAGTGTTAATAGTTTCATCCTATTTCAAATGATAATTACATTGGTATTTAATATCTGTTCTATATTAAATATAATTAATTTTAACAATTAGAAAATTTGATAAAAAGTAATTATTACGTTCAACCTTATCAAAAGGTTTAACAACTTTGCATAAGATTTGTTCTGAACAATTAATAAATGGTTAACACTTAACAGATTGATTTCTAGCAAGTAGAAATTGAAATCTGAATTTTATGAATGAAAAAGTATTTGGTTAAAGGAGTTAGAGAAAATCGCTGGTTAATGAGGATTACCATATATCTTTTGTTATATTTAATTTTAAATTGTGCTTAAAGCCTTTAAACATGTTATTTATAGATTATATGGGAAATAATTTGAAGGGTAGTGATTGAAGAAGAGGTTGATCATGATGATAATATAGCAGCACGTGTATTCATGACAGCCTCCATTTTTGAAAAAAAGACAAGACATAAACAAAAGCATGTAGGTCATGGTAGTTGGTTCTTTTTCTCTTTGTGGGGAGGCAAAGGGAGAAGACAAAAGCCTAAAAAAGGAACAAATTCTTAAACTTTTCAACATTTTCCAATCTCATAACTCTACCCACTGTTTATTCTCTCACACTAATTAGGTCCTAGATCTGATCCAAATATGCATTTTTCTAAAGGACCAGGGTTTCACTGTTGAACCTGTTTCCATCATCTGTTTATCCTGGTAAGTCATTTTTGTCACATTCTATTATGGGTTCTTCTGCATTGTTGGAAAGTTTCATGCTTTGTGATTAATTTTTTGTTATGTGTTGGAAAGTTTCAATTTTTTGTTTTTTAATTCTTAGGTTGTGTGAATTCAATATGGTCTAATGCAAAGATTGTTGCCTCTTAATTTATTATTTGTTTTGCTTAATTTGGGTTTTCTGAAGCTTAATGATGATGCTGTATAAATATGGTGGAAGCTGTGTTTTTTCATTTAAATTATTTTCTTTCTTTTTCTGTCTGCTAAACAACTTAAAGTTTTGATTTTTCCTTTTTAGGGTGTGAAGGAACTTGTCCAAATTAAGATCTTTATCTGTAATGCAGCTTTGACTTGCTGAGTTTGATTCCGGGTTCGGTTGTTTTTGCTCAAAGTTGATTTGTTTTCACTTTTAAATTCGTATAATGGTTTTCTGGGAAGATTATGTGAGTGATGAAGTGATGGGCACATTTGCCCCTATTTTGGTTTATTGGATATATGCTGGGTTTTATCAGTTGCTGCCACCTTTAGATAATTATCGGTTGCACACTAAGAGAGACGAGGAACAGAAGAATTTGGTGCCCTTTTCAGCTGTTGTGAAGGGTGTTTTGCTTCAGCAGCTTGTTCAAGCAATAGTTGCACTCTCCTTGGTCAGTACATTTCATTTAATTTCGACTAGTAATATATGTTCTCACTTTTGTTGGCAATCTTGTTTTTGTTTAAATTGTTACTCCATTTTTCTTATGTATTCTACCTAGTTTGTTGTTGCTTTTGTGCACATTTATAGCTAGTAGCATTTTAAGTTAAAAGGTTATTTCATTCTCTAGCTTCTATTATATATCCCTGAACCCTGATTCTTGTTGTTGCTTCTGTAACACCAACTTTTCTTCTGTATTTCTATCTTCATGTTTCTGTTTTTATTGCCCTTTTGCTATGACTTGCAAAATGTTGTGGGATCAGTTCCTTCAAGCTATTTTTTTTGCATAAGATGAACAAATTTTTTACTTATAATATTTTGAGCAAAATTGACAGAATTAATTGATCATCAATGAAGGTGTTAAGTGACATGAACGGTCTCTTCGTTAAATATAGATATGCATTAATGTATGTTTTAGTTGCTAGTTTATTTTGAGGTTTAACTTACATTTGAATTAGAGTATTCGGATTTTCATTGATCGATGCTCCATTGATGGGAACTTAGGTTCATTTTACTCTAAATCTTGGCCTGAACTTATATCCTACCTTTTTATCCCTGATAAAGGAACAATATCATGAGGAAGAAAGGAGAGATAGTATATCTGGAGGGAACATAAGAAACTCTTCTAAAATGATAAACTTAATAGCTAACCAAAATGGGTCAAAATAGAACAGAGCTGTGCAATCTCTTTTTATATTAGAACAGAAATTCCCTTGAAACATCCATGACCAGAGCTCCAAAGAGAAGCCATATAAATATAATTGTACTATAACAGATGGGATTAAAGATACTCCAAGCTTAACAAAGTGTATTTATTCCTGTATTTTAGGACAACTATAAGACTTCCAATCAAAATCCAGATTAGGAATGCATGCGTTAGAGAGAAGGTAGTATAAACTAATGCGTCAAAAATTGTATAAATATGATGACAAAAATCATATTTATAAATAACATGAATTCATTGTTATGCATAATATACTCATTAAAGGTATAAACCTTGTTGTGCATGATATACTTATTAAATGTATAAACTAATGCATATTTACCAAAATATATGGTGTAATGTCTTTCTTGCTTTTCTATAAAAAATGTCCGATGCTAGAGCACAGAATTTTCTGTAGAAATACTCTTTAGCTATTGTTGGATGACTAATATGCTTGCTACGATTCTGCAGTTGACTGCAACAAGAAATGCATCAGAGGATGTAGTGCAGCCTTCTATCCCCAGGCAAGTTTTGCAGATCCTTATCGCGATGTTTGTGATGGACACATGGCAGTACTTTGTGCATCGTTACATGCATCAGAATAAGTTTCTATACCGTCATGTCCACTCTCAACATCATCGACTGGTAGTTCCTTATGCAGTAGGAGCCCTTTACAACCACCCCATTGAAGGTCTACTACTTGACACAGTAGGCGGCGCCATCTCGTACCTTGCCTCGGGGATGACTGCAAGAACAGCTGTTGTATTCTTCTGCTTCGCTGTGGTGAAAACCGTCGATGATCACTGCGGACTTTGGTTGCCCGGCAATATCTTCCATTTATTTTTCCAGAATAACACAGCTTATCATGATATCCATCATCAACTGCAAGGTGTGAAATACAATTATTCTCAGCCATTCTTTTGTGTATGGGATAAACTTCTTCGGACATACAAGCCCTTCAATCTTGTAAGACGGCCTGAAGGAGGTTTAGAAGCAAGACCGGTAAAGGGTTAGAGTTAAAGTGTAATGGTTGAAACTATCCATTTTTCCTTAGAGGGTGTTTCATGAAGGAAAAGCTTGTCACTGCATTACATTTCTCAAGTTGGATTGAGTGGCTTGACAGTGTTTTCAGTTCATCTTGTGTCACAGTACCTTTTGCCAACCCACCTTGTGTAGCATAACTATGATGTGCTTAAGTAACTTTTCTTCATTAACATTTTTTTAGTTGTAATTTATTGCTAAAAGTGTATGAAGATTTTACACTGCCAAATTTGTTATTTTTTCCGATTACTGATTTACTTACATTGGTAAGGTGTGTACCATTTGTTATTACAGTTTTTTAGCATCCTAAGGCTAAACATGTGGTTTATTTCGGGGTTGCAGTATTGTTGAAGAAATCACTTCATTCCGTTGTTAATTTTATGATTGAATTAGTTTGTTGTGTTCAATGAACTATTTATGTGTTCAAAGTAACTTAATGTGGTTTTTGAATTCGTTTATTTCGCATGGGACAGTCTTATAATTTTGTCTTTCAACAGATGGCCATTAAAGTTGAAGGAAATCAGTTTCTGCAAATAAAAACCAGTCTTGGAATTCTAGCTGATGTGCTGGAACATCATTTCAGTAAAACAACAAACATGGTGCTAATCACTACAAAACACAAAAGTTTACATTCAAACAACAAACAGAACTGGCTCTGCAAAACATAGATCATCCCAAACACCAACTACCACATGTCTTGTGAAGTGAAACTACCTAATTCATATGTTGTGATACATTACATGCCAATTAAGCTTAAAGCATATAAAGGAAACAAAGTAATACTTCTATCGGCAACGCCATGTAATCGCAAATCAGCTCTCAGGGATTCTGATCTGTGCCACTTCAGATGGTGGTCTTAGAGTGCAAACCATTTCTCTTGTTTTTCCAAAGTATACCTGTAATATACATAATGATAAACTATATTTATATTGCGTCCGTCCTCATTTGAAATGTCAAAGCCAAGAACGAACCAATTATTAAATTTGATTAGTTCCCAGAAGGCGACAAGATCTTTAGTCCCCACCCTCCCCAACCAAAGAACAAGTAAAAGAAAGTAAGAAGCTGATCTTGAATATAACAAATATACAGTTGTATCATGTAATCATCAAGAAATACCTGATCTAGTGAGTACCTCAGCTTACTCTCCATTTCTTCAATCATCCTTCCCATGTTACAAAGATGTCCATCAGCAACTGATAGCCTCATAGTCATCTAAGATATGAGGAAAACTACTTTAGGATTGAATATACCAAGTAAAGAAGCAATGTGATCAAAGCAAGATGCAATAAAGCATATCATATAAGTGCATACTATCCATAAATTTAGGATTCAGATGGTAAGTGAATAATCTGAAGGCATTGTTACTAAGTGATCAATAATCAGCTGTAAGAAGTATTCCGATTTGCCATGAGTCGGATTGTCATATGGCTCTTCTAAGTCTTTTTTAAACATCAACAAAGATTTCACTGCCTGAATGATGGATGCTATTCCACCTAGGCTAGCTTCTTGGTACTTAATGTAAGTCTAATACTAATATTTGGCATCCTAATCATTGTTCCTACCACTAATATCAATATCAGACCCATTTTCAACTAGTAAATTGCGGGTGCACATCTGCTCTCCTACACTTAGTGTCACTCCATGTGCCATGACCTTATGATTGGTTAGGAAATTACTTAAAAATTAAAGTTTAACTTAAATATATTTTTTTCAACCAATCACATGGTCATGGCACGTAGGGTGGCTCTAAGTGTGGGACAGTATATGTGCACCCGTAAACTGCACTGATTTTCACCTTGATCAATTTTTTGGAGGTTGCATTTATTGGTCTGTCATCTGTAAGCTAAAAATAAAAATATACAACACAATGGCATGCTAAAAAGACAGTATCATAGATATTACGCATGTCCAAAATAGCAGAAAAAACTATAATGTAAATAATGCTGGTTTGTATCAATAAATACTATTGACCAGCTTAAACAGCTAAAATGAAACACTATACACTAATAAAAAGTTGAGAACTTGCCTGAAATCGCAAACGGCAGGAGATTTAAGATTTAGAACAATGACAAAGTTATGAATTGAAATTAGTAAGGCGTATTTAAGTCAAAGCAGGGAAGACATGTGCATAGCCTGTTCTGGAACTTATTAAACATTTTTTTCCTTGACTAAGCAAGATTTCAAAGCTTTCATACCTTATGGTAATTGAATGTTTTAGGGATAGAGCCAGCGCTTCAGGGCACTTATTACATTAGTGACTACCCTAATATACCCAATTTATTGGTAGTTATACATCTGATGGGTTTACAAAAAGTTATAAAGACTTGTGCAATCTGCATTGCTTACTCAACCAACAACCATGTAATTAAATATTTAAATATTCAATAAAGGTGCATTGTTCATGACATGGCTTCTCCATAAAGAAATAAAATCAAACTCATGCAATTACTAACTAACATCTAATTATCAATGTGAGCAAATTCCATGTATAAAGTACCTGCCGTCTAATTGATCCAGACAAACTGAAAGTCCCTGATGATTCATTGTTTGTAGTCAAAGTCAGCATAACTGTACTGGTTAAACGATAATTGGTGTTTTCTTCTTCCTCTGGTCCCACCTTAATTAACATAAAAAAGAGCATCACTAGGAAATACCTAATCAACTTGCAAGAAAAGAAACTAAAAAAATTAGAACTAAATATATGTTTTAGTTTTCCAAAAATAAAGGCAAGCCTGAAGCTGCAGGTCCGGATGCTATGTCTTCCACACAAAAAACATCATACCTCTATAACGTGTATAGCATCCCATGATCCTTCCTCTAGATAGCCTCGTCGACCTTGGCCTGTCTTTGAGCCATCTTTAATCATGATAAAATGCATACATCAGAAACATAAAAAGGATGTGAAGTGTAGTCCACCAGAATATACTCCAAAATACAGGCTTACCTTTCTTTATTAGAAAACAGGCTACAAAACCTTCATTGTCATCTTCCCACATGTAAACTGATGAAATGCCACCTTCATAATATCTATGGCATTATCGATTAATGGCACTTACTTTTTTAAAACAAAATAAATAAATATATTAAGGTAGATAGAAAGAAGAGGACACACAATGATCAAATTCAATTTATTTTCTTTGCATAAAACAAAAGTTTGGTAAGGTTGTATACATCTACCCAGACCCCACTAGATGGGAGCCTCGTGCATTGGGCCTTTTTTTATAAAACAAAAATTAGGTAAAAAGTTACTAGGCATAAAAGTTTCTTAATATGAAAACTAAAAAAACACATTAGCTCAAAAAGATGCAGCAAGTAAAGGACCTCACTGGTCACGATATATCGCAAATATGTCATTTGCTTCAACTTCAAGTTTCCTCAATTCTAAAGAAGGGAGGGACCCGTCTTCTAATGATGGGTGGTATTTATTTGACCAAGGTGATCTGCAGAGAGATAAAATACAGCCATAAGTTTAACATGTCCTTCTCTAAATACAATAAACATCAAAAGAAGGGATAACAAGACACGAGAAATAACTTACGGATCTATCTATAAGAAATAACTCCATAGCATTAAATGTCTGTACTGGTCTCCAATTCAAGTTCAAGTTTTTCCTAAATTATAATGACATTTTTAATTTTATAATCACTGCCATACTCATAAACATGACAGTAAAATTTATTTGGGGAAAAACATAGAATTTTATTTATTTGATTAAAAAATGTTAAGTTAACCATACAATTTTGCAGTAGCAGAACTTTTCTGCAATTATCTGCTCTTACTATGATTTTCTCATGCACTAACAGCTTGCTATATCTATACCTCATATATATAACAATCATGTCAGTGTTTTAGGTTTCAGGCCCAATTAGATGTTTACTTCAAAACCCCAAACTAGGTTACATAAATAATCTCAAGTCTCATCCAGCGATATTTTCCTTCATAAAAATCGACTTGATTATGCTTCGATGAAGTAAAAATTACCTGAATATTAAGATAAGATAAAAGGAAAGAAATAAAAAAGTGTAAAATGTGGTTGACAACAAAAAAAGGTTGATCATGAATAAGAATATTATGAACAACATGCATAATTAACCTGTAAGAATCAGCATCTCTGTTATATTCACACAATATGAACTCCTTCCCAGAATCCACATCACACAAAACCTGTTTTGTCATCAAAAATTGACAAGAGTAATTAAAATTGAAACACAATAATACCTACAAAAGAAAGAGAGAAATGGAATGATAAATGATCAATTTTTCTTGGCAAAATGACCTGAAGGGGTTGATCGATTTGGGAGAGAAGATCGGAAGAGTGATTAGGCATAAGGCTCAGAAGCGCAGAGAGTGCTGTGTCTGTGTGCTTCGCCGGAATCCTTCGCATCAATCCCATTGCTGCTTCCATTCTCTCTCTCAATCTCTCTCTCTCTCTCTCTCTCAATCTCTCTCTCTTCCTTTCACTAATCAACAAGAACAACAGACATTTTTTATCCACATTCCCATTATATACATTTTTTTTTGTTTATACTTCAGAAAAAAAAAATATATATATATATATATATATGTACCGATATGAATTTTATATGCTATCACTATATCATTATGTTTTATTAACACTTTTAAGTTGAATAAATTTATTGATAATATAATGATAATATATAAATTTTTATAGTAGAGTATATAAATCTTTTTAAATGTCATACTCATAAATACTACCCATAACAATATGTTCAAATCAACTTAAAGTATTTATGAAAAGCATATACTCAAATTTACTGTAATGTTGATAAAATAAATGATGTACTTTAATAGGCACAAAATGTTGTAAAGGTTATTCTATTTGTAATCCTCACTTTTTACATTTTGGGTGGATGTGGGTTCTACTAACCAATCATTGTTAATGGGAATGGTTTTTAATTTAAATTTGAATTGTTTGGTGTTAGAATGCATATCCATATCCATGGATCCATACATATGATAACAAACATAAGGTCACTATTGACCCACTAAGTTTCACATTGTCTATCTCATTGTCTCGTGAATAGTTTAAATACGGTTAGCCTACTCCTCTCATTACCAATTGGTTTTGAGATGAAACCTTAATAGAAAAAGTTTGAGTTGTTTAGGTGATTCAACATTTTCCCACATGGCTATTGACAGGTTAGGAGGTGTTTGTTAGAAGGCACCTGAGATTGGAGACATGGACAAGCAAAGTTTTGGGAAGTAGCTTTTGTTTGTTTATTAACAACAATGGTCCCAGCAAGTTGAGTTGAGTTCCACATAGATTGAAATTGTTTGTCTGAACTGACAATGATGTGAATTTTGCTAAAATTTGTAGATTAAAAAATGCTATTATTTGGTGAGATAAATATAAGTTTTTTTTAAAACAGAGACCCAAAAAGGATTTTAAAAAACTTAGAAAATGACCTAGCTTACACTTCCACATTTGGCAGTTTCATGTTACTCATCTCAATGGATAATCAGTCATTAAGCAATGCAAGCGAGCATAAGCTATAAAGTCAATTCCAATTCCTTATAAAAAGATAAAATTAAGTGAAATAGTAGAATTTAAGGATTCGTTTGCGACTTGGATTCTGGAGGGAAATGGAAGGAAAAAAAGACTTCAGAACTATATGATAAGTGTATTTCATGGCTCTCAAGCTTTCCCTTTCTCTCCATTCTCTTTCAAAATCCAACTCAAAAACGGACCTAACTGGAGGTTTGGTTAGAGTAATTTGCATCACCAATTAAATAGTTTTCTCTGGCTATATAGCAGTCAAAATGAACAAGAAAATCATGACATGGGCATCCATACAAATTCCAACTTCAGAAAAGGCTTCTAATCACTATTACCATCTGGATTGGGACTTAAATACCTCGAAAACAAGTACACTCTACATCAAAAACCAAACCCAGAATTCAATAAAGAAATAAAGTGATCACTTAAGAATACAACCTATGTATATGGCCTAGGTAATTGAGATGACTGGTGAAATAATCTTCATGTATTTGAGTTGAATTTGGCACGACGTTCTTCATATGATGCTGTTCAATAAGATTAAGAAGTTGGTGAGACTAAAATGAATGGAGTTACCAGGATCAGGAAGTATATATAGTCTGAGAAAATTAGTTGGTGGGGAACTTAGGAGAATACAATGCATCCACATTCAACTTAACAAGAGATTCCAAACAAGCTTTAAAATATTTCAGGTGGCGGAACTCACGCTCAGTTGGTCGCGACATAAGAGGGATATGGGAAGCTTTCTTCTTGATTTCTTGCATAGGCAGCGAGCTTTGATCTGGAAAAGGAACAAGTGTCAGCACAATAGGTCAACGGAAACAAATGTAAGCAAGGTGACTGGAAAGGAATTCAGCAATATGTTTACAGCACCATCTGATAGAGGCACACAATTAAGAACAGCTTCATGAAAGATTGCTGCTTGAAGCTGGTAAATTTGGCATTCATTCGCCAAGTGTACTCGCAGCGCTTCTCCTGCATCAACATGTGTAATCAATGCAATGAGTTGAAGTTATCAAAATTTTCTAAGTAAAATGACCAAATATGCAAGAGGAAATTGGAAAGGTGATGTAATCAAAGTTTGTGGCTTTGATGTGCTTAATAAATAGTACCTGGTGAACACATAAACTTAATATCTTCAAATTCACAAGACTGAAGAACCAATGGAACCTCGGAAGCCATAATGTACTGGGGTTTCCTTGGGATCCTATTAGTATCTAGTAGCATATCAATCACCTACAAATTTAAGGGTTAAAAAGTGTATCCAAACTACATAATAAGAAACCCATATGCAGAGATGAACTGTCCTAAGATTTTAATATTACACAACATATTGATGCTAATATAAAATAGAGAATAAATATATGTGAGACAACGTGAGACCAAAATAAGCAAGAAGGCAATACGATAACTTAACATTTTGAGAAGTCTGTCCTCTGGTGAGTAAGTTGTACCCTCTGATAATGCGGGATTCTAAAAGCATAGAATAGAAACACAGACATAGTAATGCAAGACGGGAATGCTTTCAAAGAAAGGTCAATCCCCATGATTGATGTGCAAATACTCACGTGCTTGACAGAATTTATTATAAAAAGCGATTATGTTCTACAATAGTAACAGAATTTATAAAAAGCAATTATGTTCTACAATAGTAACAGAATTTATTATAACAGTGGCAATTTGTAAACCTTTGCAAAGACAGAACACATGCATTTAGTGAGTGTTGCCTCTACTTGGCCTACAAACTTCCTAGTAAGCGTACCATCATATAATAAGGGTGTCACTAAACAAATTTTCAAAAAAACAATTACTTATAAGCATGTCAGGTACCCACATTTGGAGATTCGAGACCTTTGCCAACCATGAACAGAACAGCAACCATGCAGCGAACCTGATGCCATAGAAAAGCACTACCTCTAATTTTAACCACACAAAGTTGACTACCTTTGTACCTGCAGGTAAATGGTAAATAAAAGTGCTCATGAACATCATGGATTCAAGTATCATCAAACATAAGTACCAAGTATCATGGCCAAGAGCATATGCAAAAGCCCACACAGAGAAAAGAGTCAGGGAATTTTTCCATCAACCTTAACCTCACATAAGTACATGAGATCATGAATAGTCATGGTGCACATTTGCGACGTCCAATTTACATAATTTTCAAAGTGATGAGTTGGTTCCTACATATTTCTTGCCAGCAAGCATGCATGAACACAGACATACACAAGGGTCAGGAAAATAGTGTACCAATCTTAACCTCGTGTCTGTAGGAGAGATCTCAAATGATGTAATGCGCCGCCTATAGTTGTGCACATTTGCTGCATCCATTTTACAGAAGTTTCTAAAGTCATGTTCTCCTACGAATTTCTTCGCAGCACTTTCCATGGCCTAATGGGACATGAACCAAAGAAAAGTCTTAAAATTCACATGCCTCTCAAATATTTGATACGATTGGAAATAGAGTAAAAGAAAGAGGAAACAAGGTTAATTGCAAAGCAAATGGTTTTCCCACCAGGATATTCAAATTTTCTTTCCAAAAGAAATATTTATACTCCCTGCTTAAACAGCTGAACCTGTATCGACAAAGCAAGTGAGGAACATAGTTAAAACGTAGAATAGTTTAAGATATCAAGCTTCACTAATTAATACAATAAGTCTAGCTTATTGCAAAATCTTTGCAATATGGAGGTTACTAAAAACGATAGCATGTTTACACACCATATCACATTCTAGGCTGTTAAAACGATTGAATTGCAATCCAACGTAGCCTCATCATCTAATGTTATTCATTCAAGTCTTTTCAACCCTCATAATAGCTACTGAATACTATGCCTTTTTTTTTGGTTCCGTCTCCTGATTCAAGACTTGGACCACTGAACAGTTCTAGTATCAGCATTGATAACAGTTTAGAATATTGTTCTTTGTTTCCGCTCTGTTTTATATTCCACTTCCACATGAAAGTATAGCTACAATGTTCTGGGATCCTTTCAACACCAGCTTAAGATTTTCAGAAACAGTTGCTTATCAAAACAACTATCTTCAACATGTTCGAAAATTCAACAGATGATTTGTAACTTCCTCTAATAGTATAGCTATGAACACTATAAGGATCTTCAGTAGTCACTACACTGGTTTTTATATCAACATAAATAGCATAAGCAAAGGTTGCCTACCCTTACGGTAGGATTATACGTTAAATTGTGATCCCTCTTGCAATCCGGATCAGTCAGCATATATACATATTTACATATTGGAGTATATACATATTCTGGTTAAGTAGCTTTAAATTTATGAAAGAAACAAAATCTTAGATCTCACTACAGTCTACAGGTGCCCCATTGTAACCCAAAAGTATTTTGTTAGATGACTACATCCTTGACTACTGGGAAAGTAGTTCCCTTGTCTAGTGTTGCAAATTGCTATCACAAATTATCACTATTCTTTACATAATTTTACCATCGTATTAGAAAGGAAGGTTAAAAAAATCAATGGAAACCTTGCATGGAAATCAACAGGAACAGGACACCAGCCCATAATTCGAATATCATTTGGAAGGACTCGATTTAGCACCCTCACATAATCAATTTCCCCTTCTGCGAAATAAAATGGTTGGTTTTATGAAACGCGAAAGAAATCTGTATAACTTTCCATAAGATGTAAATGATATATAGGATATAGTAACAGTCAAAACTCAAAAGCATGGTTTGGTGGTTGCAAAACTGCCAAAAGTTAAAAAAAAAACAATACAACTTTGTATTTACATCAACATTAGGCTAAAACCATATGACACCTATCATTTTTGCATCAGCAATATTCAACTCAATTAACATGAATCTGAACAACACCCTGTGACCTGCTTCATTTCAAACTTCATCTATAGCAACGAATCAAGCTGACAAATAATCCTACTGAAATCCATATAAGGCACAGAATATCTTAATACTAGTATTACAAAATTTGAATATCTTCACTTATCTTATAAATTCAAGTCTGCATTTCATGATGCATAAATTTTCAGGCATGAAAACCAATACCGTACTGTATATATGACAAGAAAAAACCAGGATATGTGAAATAAAGAAAACCAAAACAAGAATAACTCAAGCGAAAACAGAGGATATGATGAAACTCAGAAGCAACATCAAAGAAGGAACAAACAAAAAAGTTCAATCTCATTTATTTTCGAAAAGATTGTTCTGCTAACCATGCCACTTGTCTAAAACAATTTCTCCAGGACTTCCATTATTTGCTTCAGATATCTTGAGATTTGATCTTAGGAAAAGAGCTACCACCTGCTTGAAAATGTTGCCATCATCAAAACCAATTAAATAACAAACTAGCACAGTATGTTGGTCTATAAATCAACAGTAGAATAGTGGGGACCATGATTAGAAATTTGATGCTGACATATAAGATAAACACTGCATATAATTAAATAACAATGATTCCGGACATTATAAATCATTAAGGATTGCATGATAAAACTGTCCTTATTTTTTTGGGTTTCATTGTCATGTCGGCTTTATTAATCATCTTATGTATCATTTATTGCTAAGAAAACATTATTTTTCTTTTCTTTCACCCCTTTTGCACCAACTTACTTGTCCAACAGCAGAAACACCTTTGTCTGTTCTACCACATCTTGAATACTGTGAATCCTTCCTATCACCTACCAACAGTCTTGTTTTCTCAAGAGCTTTAAAAATTTCAGACTGCAAGAAAATGATTGATGATAAATCAAAAAGAGGAATTCACTAGCAATGCATAATTTTACAAAAACTATCCACACAGTGGGCATGCAGAATACTACATCCAGCATAAATATTATGTGATGACTAGGGAAAATTCTGCTTCTTGGTACTCATGGAAATTCATGCAGATTTTGAGTATTACTTCCTCATGTATCTGTGAAAAAACAAACCTCAACAGTTGGCTCCATTTGCGCCTCTGAAGCAAAACCATAGAACCTGTATTTAGCAGATATAAAGAAGGCCTTAGTGTTTATTATCACATGGAATCTTATCATGCTTCTAACTGAATAAATACGAAAAAAATTGAGACACCAGAAAATGGAAAACTCAAGATTCTTCTACTTCAATGAAAGGAAAATCAAACGGTCATGGGAATTTCAGATTAAATGATCTATCAAATGTCACCTCCAAAGCAAGGCTTGGAGATGTATAATTGGAAGCTTGCAAGATGATCATGATATGAAATCAAATATATGAAATATACTAATCCGTCTTTTCAGTATAGATCAGCAACTTAGCAGAAAAATGACATGAGAGACAACAACGCCAGATAAATAGTGAGTTAGTGACAGTATATACCTTTTTCCAAAGTACATGACTTTTAAAGCTATATATCTCTTGCTGTGGTGACTCATAAACCTCGTGTAATGACCTGCACCAAAATGTAATTTGAGAAAAAGAAGACATGTCACATGTGCCACTAGTCCACTACTAGCCCCCAAAAGAAAATATTGGAGAAAAAAACCTGGCATTTTTTCTATCTTATCTCCTGACTTTCTGTTGCCTTTTTTTGATTGCATGCCTTTTTCATCAGGACCATGTAATTTGTTCTCTATCTGCATCACATATTTACATAAGTTTCCTTGCAGAATGTATCCGAAACCTTCTTTTTTTCTTTATCCTCTTTATTTTTCTTTGGTAACTATTGATGTGCTCCAATAGCCAAGCAGATACAATATAGAGCTCAAAATGCTAAGAACTAGGAAACAATTTACTAGCTAACCTCACGACTGTGACAATCAGCAAGTAGAGATACTAGCTTTGCATTCTCGGCTTCTAATTCCTGATTATATGAATCACAAATCAGTAACAATAAACACAGAGGAAGTCATAAGCTACACTTCATGTCCAGATAAAACCCTCGTTTCTGTAATAATTAAATTAGCGCAAACACGATAACAGCTGAACCTTGAGCTCAATTCAACGTTCGAACGTCAACAACAAAAAATAATAGTTAAAGTGCAACACATTCAACCCAAATCAAGTCTCACTCTTGCTTTTAATGGTCCTTATGATAAGCAAGCATTTCCACACTAGAAAGTAAATAACCACAATACAAAAAATGCCAACATTTGGGATCATATTAAAGCATGAGATCTTGAACACCCTAACATCCAACATTCGAACCATAAAATGTAAAAATACAGGTATAAATTGAAGTAGAAATGAGTTCATTTCACGATTCAAGCAAGTGAGAAACGCATCAAAGTGTTAGTATTTCCTTAGGGATAGAGAAGTAAAGAAAATACCTTGACCCTGGCTTGCAACGTAGCGATGAGTTTGAGGTCATTGTTGTCAACATCGCTCAGTTGCGTCGCCATGGTTACTCCCAATTCAGCAGAGTGTGCTAATTTGTGAACTTCAAAAATGGAATTCAAATTGGAGGAACCAATTTATTCCCTCCGATTATTATTTTTAGAACAAATTTACTCCATGAAAAATAAATGTAAGAAATAGTTTCTTCCTATACAAATTAGATCTTTGGATGATTATTGAAGTTTTTTCTAACATGTTATTTCAAAACATTAAATGTTCCATTTATAATGATGACACTCTTGGGAGGTCATGCAACCGAAATGATTAATTTCTTACCCAGAGGTAATAGAATATCTTTGATAATACAAAGAGAAATTGTCTGAAGAAAAAATTTGAGAGTAATTAAATTATCGTAAAAAATATCTCCACCAATATATTTTTCTTAGGGGATCAAATTGTGGTCGAATAAAAATTCAAAAATTGTTTGGGGACATTTTTTAAATTGTTTGGGGACATTTTTTAATATCAAATTAGATTGAGACCAAAATAAAAAGAAATTGTGATTGCATCTCTCATATTTGAATTAAAAATAGAAAAGTAAACAAAAAAGAAATTGTGATTGCATCTTGTTGAAACATTATATTATGATTCCATCTTGTTGTATTCATAATAAACAAGACACTTGTTAACAAATGTTGATTGTGTTAATAAGAAATTAGCTCATAATCCACAAAGTCATGAATTCAAAATTAATCATCAACATGTGAATCTTGTTTAATTATTCCATTAAGTATGTGTTTGATATGATAGGAATGATGTAATATTAGCTAGCTTATAAGATTCACAATGCAAGGTACAGACATAAAATCTAAACAAAACAAATCATATTACATTCTAATTAGATAAGCTTTTGAGCATGAAAAATAAACTGTATAGAGATAGAGGGGGTATATTCTCAGAACATCCATTAAGCAGTTCATTAGAAAAGCGATATTACAGATTATTAAACCTATACCATTGAAGATGATATAATGCATCGCCAAAAAAATATATCATTTGATTCATAAAGAGAAACATGTGAGAAACCCTATTGCAAAAGCATCAACCCCATCCTTTACCAACCAAACTTTCTCAGCAAATCTTTTGTTCTCTTCCTCATGCGGGTGAAAACAATAACTACACAAGCCAAGATCCATGGAGGGAAGTTCACACCTGAAATATTAAATTTCTTGAACCATACTGGAGTTTCCTTCGAAAATAGTAAGATCATAATTGTTATTAATACCACCCCAACTATAATCCTGGTCACTGGTTTAAGTAGTGAGTCCTGCAAAATAAATTTTTCAGCAAATCAAAATATTACAATGGGTGAAAGTATAGTTTTTTTCTCCATTAACCATAGACATGTACCATACTAGTATTGACACAAGAAGACCATAGTTTTTTTGGTACTTTGGCATGAAAAATGTGGCAGTGCACTGGGAGGCATTACTTATATGGTTATGAATCTTCTACTGGATCAAGGGTTTTCTTTTATGGTTATACTTATGTAGTTATAATAAAGTGTTATGGTATCGTTTGATCAAGTAGCCGACCCCACCAGTGGGATTAAGGCATAGTTGTTGTTATATTTATGCTTATGTACAAGACTTTTGGTGTATCCTTTAGAATCCTTTCCAGTGATTACATGGTTATATGAATCAGATACAGATAAATCTCTAATCATCCATTAATACTGTTATTATGCAGAGTACTCAAAAAACCTATATGGATGTCATCAAAACCTCTCTGAGCAACGAAACTAGATCGAGGACTAGTATTGAAGAAGAATCCCTGGCTAGCTAGCATTATAAGTTATAGCTCAATCAACTTCAAGGAAGCCTCAGGTAAATGGCCCTAGCTATCAACAACAGCCATCCTCCCATTCTTCTCTATCCTCCAATACAAAACACTAAGCAGAATAATGTCAACGATCATCAGGTTCTCTCATTAGCCCGACTTATCGCATAACAAATTTACCATACCACGTATAGGATCCACCTAGAAGAAAACTCAGTAATAATAATATAACAAGTTAACAACAAACAAACCTTAATCCCATCAAGTCCTTCCCCTATGGTTTTTCTCTAAACCTTTTCTGGTCCTTTCGCCTATGGTTTTTCTTGGCATCCTCTAAACAGTGATAAATTACGTACTCAAATGAACTACGAAGTACGAACCTATACCCATATCACATACCTAATAACATGACACTAGAGCTAGAGCAGCATAGTATGTTATTCTCCTTACCATCACAATCCATATAATTCAAAACCAAAAAAGAATTGAAACATAATCTGAGAGTCCTATTTGCAAAGAAATGAACACTCCAATCTATATAAAGAGAATTAAGAATTATTGTTTTGTTCCGAATGAGGCAAGCAATTCAACTTTTGTTAAACTAGATCACTCATACAAAATCTTAAAAGTGTTGTTAAAATTCAAACAGTACAGTAATTATATTGGTCATGCAATCATACCAGTCAAAACCACCGATAATACTGGTTATTGGTCATTTTTTCAATTGAATCATACCGGTCATACTGTCATACCGGCCGGTTTCTGTTTAAAATTAATTTTTTAATGAAAATATAAAAAAATGATTTTTTATTGATTTTTCGACATTAATGTTAATATATTATACATATATATCTAATTTAGCCATTATACGGTTTAATTGAGTGAACCATCTATTGAATCCCTATACTAAGGAGTTTGATGACCGATACAATATTAATAACACCCTTAAACGATGAAATTGAATTGAGGAAATGAAAAGGGAAATGACCTTAGGTTCACCATCAACGTAAACGACGGCGCCGTCGCGATAAGTCAAGATAGACCTTCCGTTTCTAGGGTTGAATCGAATTGGAACGCCACGACCAGATCCAGGGTTAAAAGCGTAAATAGATTTGAGAGCATGGAGTTGAAGTATATCATGAACTTGAAGCTGATCTTGTTCCCAACCACCGAGTTTGGACTTAAACACAGAAATGGGTCCACGACCTTGATGGTAGAGTTGGATCTCAACCTCAGGAACCTTGTTTCCAACGTTCTTAATATTCTCTTCTACTACTTCCTCTATTTCTCCTCTCAGTAATGATGCTTTCTCTTCCTCCATTTATGCTTTTCTTCACCGCTCACACACGAATTTGCTTTATATATGTTATTTCAAAGGTTTGTTCATCTATATTTATTACTTTTTTTCGAAGCAACTAGTTAAGTTTTATATTTTTTATTTTTGTCCATTTGAATTTTTTTTTCATATTTTATATTGTAATTTTTAGCGAATACATTTTATATTATATTTTTTGTCTTTATTTTAACTAGTGTGTACAGCCACTTCGTACCTGCCGATGAATATTGTGTGATACTACATATTCAATTTTTATATATTATATTTTTGTTTTTTTTATGATAATGTTTAATTTAAGGTGAGATATGTGGTTAATTAATGTATATGTGATAGTTACATGATTATATAGTTTTTTTTTGTAAAAATTAAATAATGTTAAGGGCAATATAGGAAATGAAAATTACACCATGAGAGAAGTTATTTCAAGTTTTGGCTTTATATATAGTATAGAAATAATGGTGAAATTAAGATGAGAGAATTGTTAATATATTGATATTAATTATGTAATTTTTTTTGTAAAAATTAAAAACTGCTAAGAGTAAAATAGTAAAATTATATCATGATTATTATAGAAGCATATATGTAAAGAGTTTAAAATCTATGCACTGACAGTATAAAGTTTTTTACACTGTCAGCACATCATCTACCATTGATTTGTAATATTTTTGTTTCAAAGTCAATACTAGCAATCAAATGAATGGTGGAGATTTGCTGACAGTGTAAAAATCACTTACACTGTAAGTGTACATATATTAAATCCATATGTAAATGTTTCAGATGTCATGTTTTGGTAGAAGTGTTCCAACCCATTTTTAGGCCCACCGAATTAAAACATAGTTTTTTTATATTGTCAATAATATTTTTTTCATTTTTTGGATAAAAAATTAATCAATTTTTTCAGTGTGCATCTATTTTTCTCAACATATATCGCTATCATAAATAATTAAAAGTCATAATTTGAGACAACAAATATTTATTAACCATTAAAACAATGGGAAAAATGAACTTTTTTTTCTTTCTAATGTGTAACAATTGGTGTGGAAATTTTGGGCCAAGCCCACATGCCCCTATGCCCAACCGCTAGTCCGCTACTGCTAGTTGAAGTGTTGAACATTATAAAAAAGGAAATAGTTATATCACACATCTATCTATACTATATATAAAGATAAAATATAGTATAACTTTTATTATAGTGTAATTTTCACTTTCTATTTTGCCCTTCATATTATTTAAATTTTTAAAAAAAGCCAAATAATCATAATCAATCACCATCAACACATTAATTAACAATATTTCCCACCTTAAACTAAACATTATTATAAACACATAAAAATTATAATATAAAGTACAACAAATATATTTTAATTATGAAAAAATAAAATATATAAAAATTAAATACGTAGTACCATGAATATTGACTGACATACACGAAGTGTCTCTACACACGGTTAGAGTAAAAAAACTTTTGTCTTTATAGGTTTAGGTAGGGCCGACAATGAACCGAACCAACTCGGTATTCGTTCGAAAATCGATTTATTATTTAGCTCGATAAACTTGGCTCATAAACCAAATGAGCTGAACTTAAGCTGGAAATTGAACTCGTTAAATAAACGAGTCAAACTTGAGTTGGATATAGTTCGACTCGTTTGGTTCATGAGCTGACTCAATATATATATATTTTAAACTAATTTTAAGTTTATTATGACCCATATATTATTTTTTATATTTATTGATTTATATATATAAACAAAATTATATTTATATATATCAAACTTTTTTGAAATATTTTTTTTAAAATTTAATTAATCATTTGAGTTGTCCAAATGAACAGTTCAAATTGAACTGAACAGTTCGCGAATTTTAACCGAGCCGAACTCGAGCTAAAATAATAACTCGTATTGAACTCGAGTCGAGTTTCGAGCCAAACCGATCCTTATCGAGCTGAGCTCTGATTTGACTCGGTTCGGCTCGTTTCCCACTCTAGGTTTAGGGCTTCAGATGGTTTAACAAAATGGTATTTATTTAAGGGAATGAAATATCTCGTGGTATAAGGTATAAGAAGATAAGTTATCTCCTTCTGCTAGTGAAATCATAACATATATCATGTTTCATCATTCTCTATAAAAATATTTTTTTAAAATAAACAAAATAGCACACATGTCATTTGGCATAAATTATCTGAGGAGATTGTTCTCTTTATTTAATTAGTTGTCATATAAAATTATTGAATTAATTAACGACTGTAACTATTTACAACTATCTTAATCACACGTTGGGTTTCTTTCATTCGATACTCTGAAACCTGAATCTCTCTCTCTCTGGAACGAGGTTTAAAGTTTAAGCTTCTGCAACTTTTTTCTCTGTTGCAGCCTCAACTTCCATGGTTTTTTCCTTCGCATATCTCAAAATGAATCAACGTGCAAAGCTCTCACTTTTGAAAATGTTCTTCAGACCCAGATACCCTTGTCATCAATCCCTAAAACCCACTTCACCAATTCCCTTTAATTCACCGATTCCCACTTCAAAGTTGCACTCTTTTTCCACAATCACGACCACCCATTTCACCATTCCTCATAATTTCAGGGGTTACAGCAGCGTTGGTGGGTCTAGCGAGTCGTTGGATCAGAACAAAGAGGTGGATACCATAAATCTGAAGTTTGCAGAAGCAAGGGAAGAGATAGAAATGGCGTTGGAATCCAAAGACACTGTTTATTTTGATGAAGAAGCTGAGTGTGCTCGTGCTTCTGTTAATGAAGTATTGGACTTGTTTGAAGGTTTATTGGCTAAGTTGTCAGAGAAAGATAGAGCAGCTTTGCAGAGATCTATGGGTCTCAAGATTCATCAGTTGAAGGCTGAACTTCAACAATTGGATGAGTAATGTAAGAGGAAGAGAATTTTAAATATGCTCTTATTTTTCATATGATTCTGAGTTTTTATGGTTGGTTATGGTAGTTATTCATAATAATCATTGTGTTAAGGAATGTATCTGACTGATTTTTAAAGTTCTTTGTTTTTTGTTTTTAATTTTGAATAAATGCATTGAAACTTGGAACCCATGTAGCTAGTGGTGATTTATTTGTGGGTAATTGTGTTCTTTGTATTTAAAGGGCTCTTGTTATTCTTTTGGCATTTTAGTTGTAGCATTCACACTTGTTTTACTGGTATGGTGTGAGTTTCATTACATCATTCAATTGAATGAATCGATTCCGAATTCCGGGGTTCTGTGATGGAGAAACTGGTTAATTTATATGTTTATAAGACAATCGGAATGGATAAGTTGAAAGTAACAATGTAATGATGTTCTCACACTCTTTCCCATTAAACAACTCCACTTGTGGTTTGTATCTCTCCCACCTAATATGAGATGCTTCTTTTAGTTGTGGGATGAAAAATTGGATAATTTGCTTATATGAGTATTAAGCATTTGTATCTAAATGTAGATTTCAGAATATATAAAGAAAGCTGATCCTGTTTACCTTTTGAGCTTAAGTCTCCAGTCTTTCACATGAGCCATTACCTTGTTCAGCTACTCAAGCAATTCAATGTGATGGTTAACATATTAACATTTTTCAAAGTTGTGGGAGTCAAAAAATTTGTGTTATGTGCATAAATTTTGCAATCTGGTGATACCCTTCTCAACATAACATCTCTAGGACTACAACCATAGTAAATTTTTGCCGGATATTATTATAATAAGAAAGAGAAGTGTGATTAACATTAAACCTGAATCTGATTTGAGTTCCATATAATTTAAGCCGTTCCCTCAAGCACTGAACTATAGCTGTTGGCCACAAATAGTCTTCATGTCAACAAACATATGACCTAAGTAATGGATCTGACTTCAGTTTATTTTGGCAGATGCTACTTGAACTGGCTTAGTTTATGGACTATTGGTAATTGCTAACATTTTTTATATTAACCACGTGTATCCCATCAGATAAGAAATTAATCTATTTCGCTGTGTGTGCCTATCCTTCCTAGCAAGTGTCGCTTCATTAACTGAACCTTGGCCTTTTGCTTATACGATATTTGAGGGGTCTAGTTTTGCTAACAACTAGACTAACTCCTTGTTGGTATATCAAAAAGAATTTAATTATGATTTCCTATTATTTGTTTGTATTTCTATGTGAGTTTATTGCCGTGAAGAAAAATATTAGAGTTAAAAAACAAAAGGGAGAGCAAGGTCATGGGATTGAATGCCATAAAAGGTCAGTTAAGGAATATGCAGTGTCTCCAGCCCAGTGTGGTCACGAATCACCAGAAGTTGTATTCATGTTTTTATGGTTCAGTGCAATCATTCAGGAATTTACATTACAGCTCTTCTCTTTTGTGTACAAAGTGGATTATTTGCTACTTTAAGATTAAAACACACACACACACATTTGACACTAAACAGCAAATATAGTTGAATGAAGTTAGTTTTTTTAATATACCTCCCCATGAACACATGTTAAGTATTTCAATAAACACATCCAATGTTTTGGTCAAATAAAAAAAACATTGAATACCTTCTTTATTAGTTGTAAGAGAATTTGTATATAGGTGGACATTTGCATGCGGATTTAGAAAGGAGAATGAGATAGGAAACAGATGAACAAGTCCATTCTATTTTTCTCTGGACCAACACTGTATGAAAATAGAAAACACTGGTATGGATAAGTAGGTGCAGGAATAATGTGAAAAGGGAGACAAATCTAGTGCCTGCTAAGGCATGTAAGGGAAGATGAGGGAAACATGGCTTGTTTCCTTTTGTCTCCTAACATACTGCAATTTTTGTAAGATGCATGCATCAATCATTATTGTTCCTTACTTTATGTGGGAGATTCAATGTTCACTTTTATATATTTTATGGTGGAACAGTAGTTTACCAGTCAGAAAAAAGCATTTATTTTTGTTTGCAGCCTATTGTTGTTCAAGGAAACTTCAGGCCATACAAAATGTTCAATTTTTCCTGACAGACCCACACCTTTCGGCTCTCTTTTTCTTGTCCCTTTCCTATGTGAGAAATAAAGTTGTGAACAATTTCTACAGAAGAAAAAAGAGTGTAGAATCTGAATGAAATTATCAGCAGAATTTTAGGCAGAAAAACTGGTGCATGATTACAACATGATATGGATATGGATATGTTGATGCAATCTCAAGTTGACATAGCCATCCCAAGATGCATAAATAAGACATGATGCAGATATGTTGATTATTATTATTTCATAGAATAAATCAAAGATATATAAATTAAAACTTTCTAAAAGGATTGAACTATACAAGGTTGAACAATTCAGTATGACAAGGATTAGCAGCAAGAAAACATGACATGAGAGAGCATGGTTATTCAGCACTAAAATGTGACAAAACATGAGTGCTACTACTTCACATTACATACTGCAGATAACTGATATCTATATTTCTAAAACTGTTTAAACATCAGTTCCTCTATATTCCTACTCTCAAAGTTTCCACACTACACTACACCATGCTGTTTTCATCTAGAGAGATGAAAATCAATCACTAAACATTGAAGGTAAAAGAAAGAAATAAGAAGGAAAGAAAGGAGGGGAAAATCAACATTGAGTTGAGGTCTGTTTTATTAGAGGTTGAGAGGTTTTATTCAATTCTTCAGGTTGACTCTTCACCTCCATTAGTAGTGCAATCACTTCCTTCATGGTGGGGCGCTCGGCCGGTGAAGAGTTCACACAGAAAATAGCAATTCCAAGTGTTTGGAGCATCTCTTGCACCATTTGATCTGGTAGACATTGTAGCTTTGTATCTAGTATTGATACTGCTGGTTCAAAGCTTCCCATCTTCCTCTTCACCCACTCAACTATGTGTTGCCCATCTACAACATGCGATTCAACAGCGCTACGGCCGCTTAGTATCTCTAGCAACACCACTCCATAACTGTACACATCACTCTTCTCAGTTATGTTCATGGAGTAGCCATACTCTACATTAGTGATAATAACTCATGGTTAGAACTTAGAATATAAACCAGCAACAGTAAATAGTAAAATATGGATCACCCTATATTCTTGATCTGCCATTGAAAATGTGCATGTTGTCACTACTTCAAATGTCATAAATAACTAATACTCCTCAGGCAACTAAAAGTAAAATGAAATCTACAATTTCAAGGGCATGATTTTGTAAATTATGTAAACGGTGTAAACATGTAAATGAGGTTAAAGAAAGATAGATATACATACCTGGGGCAATATAACCATAGGAACCAGCAACTTTGGACATTGCATGATGATAAGTTGGTGAAATCATTTGCTTTGCTAGACCAAAATCTGCCAAATATGCTTCAAATTTGGAATCTAGGAGTATGTTATTGCACTTAACATCTCTGTGGAGAATTGTAGGGACACAATCATGATGAAGGTAAGCTAGTCCTTGAGCTATTCCAACAGCAATCTTGTATCTAATTTCCCAGTCCAAGTTCCTGTTCCCTTGCAAAAGCTGTCTTAGATTACCATTTGGGATGAAATTATAAAGAAGAAGCTTAACACTTCTATTAGAACAATAGCCTAGAAGCTTCACAATGTTCCTATGCCGGATGTAACCGAGAATCTGAATTTCCGCAGCAAAAGAATCTACAGTTTCATCTTCTTTGTTAGCTTTCCAAAGCTTCTTCACTGCTATCAACTCTCCATTAGGCATCTCAGCCTTATACACAATGCCAGAGCAACCTTTTCCAATCACATTCTCATCCTTCAAACAATCCAAGATGTTTCCTATGCTGAAGTTTAGCTTTTGAAATGGAATGAAGGTCCAAGGATAAGAGAAATCTTCACCTCCTGATGTGGAACCATATGTCCCCAAAGTTTTTTCAACCTTACACCTGTGATTCCTAGTTACTATAATCCATGACACAATGACAATTATAGTAACTGAAGCTATAATTACCAAGATCAAAGCTATGGTTTTACCAATTTGTAAACCGTTTCTTCGAATGAAACTTAAAGAACATGTAGTTCCATCAATAGACTGACATAGATGGTAGTTCTGAATGTATGAATCAGAAGATAGAGTTCTGAAGAATGGAGTTACTGGGATAGGACCTGAGAAGTTGTTGTAGGAGATGTTGAGGGAAGTGAGACTGGTGAGAGAACCAAGAACCTTGATTGTTCCATGAAGCATATTATTAGAAAGATCAAGTGATTGTAACTGTGTCAAAGCAGACATCGAGTCTGGGATTTCTCCGGTAAATGAATTTGAGCTTAAGTCCAAACTGATGGTTAAGCTTGTAACATAACCAATCTCAGGTGGTATACCACCAGAGAGGTTGTTGTAACTCAAATCCAATAGAGTTAACTTTTGCAAGTTACTAATGGATTTTGGAATTGACCCTGTCAGTAAATTATTGTTGAGGATGAGCTTGTCCAAATAACTTAAGTTTCCAAAGCTCCAAGGAATTTCACCTGTCAAAATGTTTCTACTGAGATCAAGTTGCTCCAAATTTTTAAGTTCACCTATCTGAGATGGAATCTCTCCAGTTAAGTAGTTCTTGTGCACATCCAAAAGCTCAAGAACTGTGATATTAGCAATCTCCACTGGTAAGCTACCAGAGAATTTATTCATGTACAAGTCAAGAAACACCAGATTCTGAAGTCGGCCTATATCTTTAGGAATCTGTCCTGAAAGCTGGTTTTCTCCAACCCTCAACCTCACTAAAGACTCACAATTTGCAACACTTGATGACAACCTTCCGGTTAAAGAGTTTCCAAGAAGTAGAACCTTACTCAGCTTCTTCAAATTGAAAATCTCTTCAGGAATAGAACCCGTGAGCTTGTTCCTCGAAAGGTCAAGTGCGTAGAGTTCAGTGCAGTTACCAAAAGAGGATGGTATGGTTCCAGAAACTGAATTACCCCACATGAAAAAACTCTGCAGTAACTTCAACTTGCCAACCTGCAATGGAATTGTACCTGATAACTGATTCTTGTCAAGCTGAACACTTGCAAGGCTTGTGCAGTTACTCAACTGCCATGGTATTTGACCTGTGAGTGAATTGTCTGATAGATGAAGCTGTTCCAGAACCACTAGCTTCCCAAAGTCCCTAGGTATTTCACCAGAGAGCTCATTAGAAGAGACATCAAATATAACAAGTGATGAGCAATTGGAAATCTCAGCTGGGATTGGTCCAGATAATGCATTGCCCCAAAGAAGCATGCTAGTAAGTTTTTGCAGCTTACTCAACTGAGGAGGAATATAGCCACTGAGCTTATTCATGTGCAAATAAAGATTTCTCAACTCAGAACAAAACCCAAGTTCTGGTGGTATAGAACCAGAAATTTCAGTATCATAAAGTGCTAATGTTTGGAGATTGACCAAGTTACCAAATGTAGATGGAATAGAACCTGAAAGTCCAGTAGAAGCTGCACCAAATGTGGTGAGGTTGGAGAGTAGGCCTAACTGTGAAGGAATTTGTCCTGTAAGATATGGATTACCACCTATCCTAAACTGCTGAAGAGATGTCAAAGATCCTAACTTTGAAGGGATTGAACTGTTGAGAAGATTGTCTTGAAGGCAAAGAACCTGAAGTGAAGTTAGATCAGCAAGTTGTTGAGGAAGAGTTCCTGTTAATCTGTTTGAGTTCAAGAAAAGGAACTGAAGGGAAGAGAGTCTACCAAGTTCATGAGGAATGGAACCAGTGAGAGAGTTTGAGGAGAGGTCAAGGATTTGAAGATGTGAGAGTTGGCCAAAAGAGGGTGGAATGGAGCCAGAGACATTGGTGGAAGAGAGATTGAGAAGTTGAAGCATTGATAGAGATGAAAGCTGAGGAGGCAAAGAAGAAAGGTTGAGGAAAGTGTCTGAAATGGAGAGGGAAATGACTCTACCTTGTGGAGAACAAGTAATGCCATTCCATGAACATGGTGTTGAGCTTGAAGGGTTCCATGATGAGAGAACAAAAGGTGATGATTTAAGTGAAAGAAGAGTCTTTCCATCAAGTGAAAGACAAGTTATTACTTCTACCTTAGTCATGGTGAGGTAGAACAACACTAAGGAAAATAACACAGTGGTAACACTATTAATATGAGGAGCAATATTCTTCATTTGCAATGTGAAAAAGACTTGGTGGTGAAGATTAAGAACAAGGGGTTTTGCTTATAAGTTCACTATGTTAGTCTTTGAAAATGAAACAGAAGGTGAAGGTAGAAAAAAAGTCCACTTTAGGAGACAACATGCATGTGTATTGAGTTAAGATGCTTAAGATCCACACAAACTTTTCAATACTAGCATGTGAAGCAAAAGATACAGTATCTTCAAGAAGGGAGTTAATACCCCAATGAAGCAAAAGCCAATCTTTTTCTTCTGATGATGATGATGCTGATATTCCTGTAGTTTTGGTGCTATGTTGATAATGGTAGCATAGCTATGAGCTATCTAAGTTGTAGCACTTTTGTGTGAATTCTTAGAGGTAATGAGTTAAGCTAAATGTTTGAACATTGAAGTAAGCTTTTTTGCATTAAAAGCACTTTGAAAATCTCTCCCTCTTGGTTATATCTTGAGCATTTAAATACTAAGGCTTCTCTTTTTTTCTTCATTTTTATATTTCAAGTTGGTTTGGATGCATTGGTTGATGTGTACATGTACCAAATTGACCTTCATTATTTTTTCAGTTAGTGGTGGAGGGAGTGTAGGAATAGGGACAATATTGAAAAGTGCACCCTTGCCCTTCATTATTTACTGTTTAGGGGCTTCCATGTTTGTTCTTGTATCTGATGCAGTTACTGGATTATCAAACCGAAAATTTATGTACTGATAATGTAAAAAAAAATTATACTATTATTTGAGTGTCAATAATGGTTAACAAATTAATGGTAATTAATGTACTGACAGTGTAAAACATATTAAATCCTATCAAACAAACCAAATTTCTGACCTCATTAGTGATTTCCAAATTTCTGACCAAATCTCTAATATGTATTGAATGTGTGAAAGCTTTACAAATTCAGTAACAGTGATTTACTATTAGTTTATTGACCATTAATATTTAGGTTCCTTATGCATATGATACAAGAGTTCAATTTTTATCCCTCTTATTGAAAATACTTGTTTGGTATAAACAAAACTCAATTGAATGATTTGCAGTATATCTAATGCAAGGATAATATAAATGGAACAATCAAGGATACAAACATAAACTTCTTTGTAGAAAATATTACAAAAATTATGATTAAATAATGTTTTATGAATAAGGTTGCATTCTTGGGAACAGCTTGGGATAATATAAGGAGTGAGCCTGCCAGCTTAGGAGACTGTGAAAAGTTAAAGGGTTGAAGTAAGCAAAATAAATTCATTTGGGCAAAATTTGATGAGTTAAAGAACATATAAGTGGATAAACTCTTAGATTTAATATTTTAAAGTTTTTGGTCAACATGTAGTATCAAACCCACTTATATGATTCTTTCACTTAACCCATAAAAAATGTTGTAACCCTTGAATAAAGATAAGCATCTCTTTAAACCTGGCCTTATTTATAAATAAAAAAGACATGTAGCATGTGATGTGGTTGATATTTGAGAAAGATTAAATTTTTTGTGTAAATTTTATGTTTTACTTTGTTTGTTTATATAATTACTGATCAGTGTTGTGAGAGGATGGAAATAACATGTTAGAGTGACATGGTTTTCGAGAATGAGGAGGTGGGTTTGTTTTGGGAATGGAGCAAAAGAAAATTGTACCACCCATTTTTATTTATTTTGAGGGGTTGAGGAGCTTATAAAATTTTAATAAAATAAGAGTATTTTTAATTTATTTTTCATTGTGTCATTCTTATTTCTCCACTTTTATTTTTAAATAAGAATAATTTTTGGTTATTCTTAACCAAAGGAAAGTGAAGAGAGAAGCAGATAATGTGAAAAAATATAGATATTGTAGGACTCAAATAGAAAAGAATGATATTTGTCATTGTGGAAGAAAAAGTAAATATTATTCTTATTTCATGAGAAATTATAATAAATTATAAAATAATATGTGAAATTCAAATAAAAATAAAAATATTTTTCTCTATCGGATATGCTCTTATGCTTCATGCTAACTAAGGTGGATGTTTAAAGTTTAAACACCACAAGATCAACCACTTACTTCTTAGTCTTCCTTAATATGTAACACTTTCCTTATTTACCCATTTCAATTAGTTAACTTTTTGTAACACTTCTCTTATTTATTCATTTCAATTAGTTAAAAGTGAATGTATATATATGTGCTCATTCTTCAAATCAATGAAAGTATAGAAAAGATTAAACAATTAATGCAAAGACCTTTGACATTTTCAAGATGAGATTATCATTTATACATAAAGAGATTACTTGTGTCAATGGTATATCATTTTCTGTCTAGACCACTAAGATACTGTTACATGAATAAAAAGAAAAATTTTAATAATAAAAAATAACATTTTGATTAATCCATAACAGAGAATGGGACATCGTTGGAGACATGTGTGACCTATTAGGAGAATTGCAATCATCTAAGTAACAGGTTGAACATCATAGGAGTTATGTCATCTATGTCTAGGTATTTCACCAGAGAGCTCATTAGAAGAGACATCAAATATAACAAGTGATGAGCAATTGGAAATCTCAGCTGGGATTGGTCCAGATAATGCATTGCCCCAAAGAAGCATGCTAGTAAGTTTTTGCAGCTTACTCAACTGAGGAGGAATATAGCCACTGAGCTTATTCATGTGCAAATAAAGATTTCTCAACTCAGAACAAAACCCAAGTTCTGGTGGTATAGAACCAGAAATTTCAGTATCATAAAGTGCTAATGTTTGGAGATTGACCAAGTTACCAAATGTAGATGGAATAGAACCTGAAAGTCCAGTAGAAGCTGCACCAAATGTGGTGAGGTTGGAGAGTAGGCCTAACTGTGAAGGAATCTGTCCAGTGAGAAATGGATTACCACCTATCCTAAACTGCTGAAGAGATGTCAAAGATCCTAACTTTGAAGGGATTGAACTGTTGAGAAGATTGTCTTGAAGGCAAAGAACCTGAAGTGAAGTTAGATCAGCAAGTTGTTGAGGAAGAGTTCCTGTTAATCTGTTTGAGTTCAAGAAAAGGAACTGAAGGGAAGAGAGTCTACCAAGTTCATGAGGAATGGAACCAGTGAGAGAGTTTGAGGAGAGGTCAAGGATTTGAAGATGTGAGAGTTGGCCAAAAGAGGGTGGAATGGAGCCAGAGACATTGGTGGAAGAGAGATTGAGAAGTTGAAGCATTGATAGAGATGAAAGCTGAGGAGGCAAAGAAGAAAGGTTGAGGAAAGTGTCTGAAATGGAGAGGGAAATGACTCTACCTTGTGGAGAACAAGTAATGCCATTCCATGAACATGGTGTTGAGCTTGAAGGGTTCCATGATGAGAGAACAAAAGGTGATGATTTAAGTGAAAGAAGAGTCTTTCCATCAAGTGAAAGACAAGTTATTACTTCTACCTTAGTCATGGTGAGGTAGAACAACACTAAGGAAAATAACACAGTGGTAACACTATTAATATGAGGAGCAATATTCTTCATTTGCAATGTGAAAAAGACTTGGTGGTGAAGATTAAGAACAAGGGGTTTTGCTTATAAGTTCACTATGTTAGTCTTTGAAAATGAAACAGAAGGTGAAGGTAGAAAAAAAGTCCACTTTAGGAGACAACATGCATGTGTATTGAGTTAAGATGCTTAAGATCCACACAAACTTTTCAATACTAGCATGTGAAGCAAAAGATACAGTATCTTCAAGAAGGGAGTTAATACCCCAATGAAGCAAAAGCCAATCTTTTTCTTCTGATGATGATGATGCTGATATTCCTGTAGTTTTGGTGCTATGTTGATAATGGTAGCATAGCTATGAGCTATCTAAGTTGTAGCACTTTTGTGTGAATTCTTAGAGGTAATGAGTTAAGCTAAATGTTTGAACATTGAAGTAAGCTTTTTTGCATTAAAAGCACTTTGAAAATCTCTCCCTCTTGGTTATATCTTGAGCATTTAAATACTAAGGCTTCTCTTTTTTTCTTCATTTTTATATTTCAAGTTGGTTTGGATGCATTGGTTGATGTGTACATGTACCAAATTGACCTTCATTATTTTTTCAGTTAGTGGTGGAGGGAGTGTAGGAATAGGGACAATATTGAAAAGTGCACCCTTGCCCTTCATTATTTACTGTTTAGGGGCTTCCATGTTTGTTCTTGTATCTGATGCAGTTACTGGATTATCAAACCGAAAATTTATGTACTGATAATGTAAAAAAAAATTATACTATTATTTGAGTGTCAATAATGGTTAACAAATTAATGGTAATTAATGTACTGACAGTGTAAAACATATTAAATCCTATCAAACAAACCAAATTTCTGACCTCATTAGTGATTTCCAAATTTCTGACCAAATCTCTAATATGTATTGAATGTGTGAAAGCTTTACAAATTCAGTAACAGTGATTTACTATTAGTTTATTGACCATTAATATTTAGGTTCCTTATGCATATGATACAAGAGTTCAATTTTTATCCCTCTTATTGAAAATACTTGTTTGGTATAAACAAAACTCAATTGAATGATTTGCAGTATATCTAATGCAAGGATAATATAAATGGAACAATCAAGGATACAAACATAAACTTCTTTGTAGAAAATATTACAAAAATTATGATTAAATAATGTTTTATGAATAAGGTTGCATTCTTGGGAACAGCTTGGGATAATATAAGGAGTGAGCCTGCCAGCTTAGGAGACTGTGAAAAGTTAAAGGGTTGAAGTAAGCAAAATAAATTCATTTGGGCAAAATTTGATGAGTTAAAGAACATATAAGTGGATAAACTCTTAGATTTAATATTTTAAAGTTTTTGGTCAACATGTAGTATCAAACCCACTTATATGATTCTTTCACTTAACCCATAAAAAATGTTGTAACCCTTGAATAAAGATAAGCATCTCTTTAAACCTGGCCTTATTTATAAATAAAAAAGACATGTAGCATGTGATGTGGTTGATATTTGAGAAAGATTAAATTTTTTGTGTAAATTTTATGTTTTACTTTGTTTGTTTATATAATTACTGATCAGTGTTGTGAGAGGATGGAAATAACATGTTAGAGTGACATGGTTTTCGAGAATGAGGAGGTGGGTTTGTTTTGGGAATGGAGCAAAAGAAAATTGTACCACCCATTTTTATTTATTTTGAGGGGTTGAGGAGCTTATAAAATTTTAATAAAATAAGAGTATTTTTAATTTATTTTTCATTGTGTCATTCTTATTTCTCCACTTTTATTTTTAAATAAGAATAATTTTTGGTTATTCTTAACCAAAGGAAAGTGAAGAGAGAAGCAGATAATGTGAAAAAATATAGATATTGTAGGACTCAAATAGAAAAGAATGATATTTGTCATTGTGGAAGAAAAAGTAAATATTATTCTTATTTCATGAGAAATTATAATAAATTATAAAATAATATGTGAAATTCAAATAAAAATAAAAATATTTTTCTCTATCGGATATGCTCTTATGCTTCATGCTAACTAAGGTGGATGTTTAAAGTTTAAACACCACAAGATCAACCACTTACTTCTTAGTCTTCCTTAATATGTAACACTTTCCTTATTTACCCATTTCAATTAGTTAACTTTTTGTAACACTTCTCTTATTTATTCATTTCAATTAGTTAAAAGTGAATGTATATATATGTGCTCATTCTTCAAATCAATGAAAGTATAGAAAAGATTAAACAATTAATGCAAAGACCTTTGACATTTTCAAGATGAGATTATCATTTATACATAAAGAGATTACTTGTGTCAATGGTATATCATTTTCTGTCTAGACCACTAAGATACTGTTACATGAATAAAAAGAAAAATTTTAATAATAAAAAATAACATTTTGATTAATCCATAACAGAGAATGGGACATCGTTGGAGACATGTGTGACCTATTAGGAGAATTGCAATCATCTAAGTAACAGGTTGAACATCATAGGAGTTATGTCATCTATGTTTTATAATGACATATACAATAACTTCACCACCACTACTCTTCTCTACCTCATTGACCATCCACTTTTGCATTAGTAAACCTTAACCTTTTTGCTTTTCCTATAATCTCTTGATTGAATCAATGGCAGAATCTCTGCAAGTTGACTCACACAATTCATTCTCACTCGCTGGGTTCAAGTGTTTTCCAATTGATGCCAATACATGCTTCACTGATTTCTCTCTCACCATTCCAATTCCTGTTGTATCTATAGCTCAAAAGGTATACATACATACATATCTATCTATCTATCTATCTCTTCTACTCAACCATAGTTGCTAATATATAACATAATATTATAGGTAAGATTGGAGTTTCTTAACTTTTTGGATAAACTATAAGAAATATATTTGATTATGATTCAAGCCACATGGGACAATATTCTTCTAGTTGGTCTTGATACAATTACTCATAGGATGTAACAACCCATTTTTCACTAATGATTTGTCCATATTGCTTGCATAAATTCAGAAACAAAGTTCCACCCACTAAATATTATGAGTTTATATATGCTTACATACAATCGGTTAAAGTTGATCACTATTTTACAAAGAAGCTAGGAGTATAGAACAAGTCAAAAACCAAACCTTTAGGTGGGGTCGACTATGTGAATCGAATGGCCTCATAATGATTTATCTAACCTTGATTCATTCCACATAAGCCTGTCAAAATCAGGCGAAGGATTACATTTGACCCATAACTAAAGGGTATGTTTTGGCCCATGACAACCGGAAAGAAGTTGGACTCTGACTCTGATACCATGTTAAGGTTTCATCTCAAAACCAATTGACAATGAGAGGAGTAACCCAACATGTATTTAAATCATCCCCGAGACAATGAGATAGACGATGTGGAACTTACTTCCCAACATGAGCTTTAGGTTCATCCCTATTGATATCTTGTATAGCTAAAAGCAAACTTGTGTTATGCATGTCCAAACAGATAGGAGCAGAGTTTGTGGGGACATTCATATTGATATTTGCAGCAGTAGCTGGACCAATAGTGAACAATAAATACAATGGAGCAGAGAGTTTGATGGGAAATGCAGCATGTTCAGGACTAACAGTGATGTTTGTGATAATCTCAATTGGTCACATATCTGGTGCACATCTTAACCCATCAGTAACCATTGCTTTTGCAGCATTTCGGCATTTCCCTTGGACCCTTGTTCCAGCATACATAGCTGCACAAGTTTCTGCATCCATTTGTGCAAGTTTTGCACTAAAAGCTGTTTATCATCCTTACCTAACTGGAGGAGTCACAGTTCCTTCTGTCACAGTTGGTCAAGCTTTTGCAACTGAGTTTATAATCACTTTTATTCTCATGTTTGTGATCACTGCTGTTGCTACTGATACTCGTGCGGTGGGTTCATTGACTCATTGAAATTCATGTTCTTGCTAAGTTACTTTACTTATTATTATGGATTATTTGATGGTGCCATGCAGGTTGGTGAATTAGCAGGTATTGCTATTGGCGCTACAGTTTTGCTCAACATTCTCATAGCAGGGTAAAGATCCTTCTATATCTACTTCTCTTTTATATATATATATATATATATATATATAATGAGAACAACACTATTGTGAAAAACGAGAACACTTAGTATGAATTATTAGATTTTGATTAAATAGTTAAGATGAAAAGATACATGTATATGACTATCATATAATCAATAATTAACTTTTAATCATGACTATCGATGATTATTTGCAAGACACAAATCTATTGTTCTCACAATATGAGAAATTGTATACAATTCTATTAAATGAAATAGGATAACATGAACAAAAGTGCTTGTAATATCTCCTTATTCAAAGTTTGTCAAATGTTATATATTTGGTTGTTAATGAAATACGACTAATATATTGACAATGTATGAATATTACATGTTAGATTTATTTTATTAGTTATTGTACGATAGTGTTGACATGGTGTATTTGATTACATAGGCCAACAAGTGGTGGTTCGATGAATCCGGTGCGGACCTTGGGTCCAGCCGTTGCAGCAGGAAATTACAAACATATATGGATCTATTTTGTGGCACCACCACTTGGTGCTCTCGCTGGTGCAGGTGTTTACACTCTCATCAAGCTCCGTCACACCGGAGATGAACCACTACGACGGTGTAGGACCTTTCGTTGCTAGCTACAATATTAATGCTCCTCTTACTCCTACTCCTAATGTTTCGATTTCCATATTTCATATTATTTTATGACATTTTAATATGTCTATGTTTCAACTTTGGTTTATTATTTTAAAGATATTTTCAATAATATGGAATATATGTGTTTGTTGTTGGCTTCACTTCAAAATGCTCTCTTTATATTTTTATCCTAAAGTTTATTTTAAGGGCTTAGCAAAACTCTAAATTTGAATGGACCAAGTTAGAGTCAACTCTAATAAAAGGTGGAGATTGGACTTTGGTAGATAAGGAACATGTTGAGCAACAATTTTTTCTTCATAAAATACTCATTTTAGTCTCTCATGTTTTTCGATCTTAACAGTTTAGTCTTTCAAAGAAGAAAAAATCTAAAATGGTCCCTCAAAATTTCAAATGTGAGTTAAATTAGTCTTTTTAGCATGTTTTATAACACTTGATAGGACTTAATTTGGCCATAAAAATAACTAATTTGACACACATTTGATATTTTTTGGATCATTTTAGATTTTTTGAAAGACTAAATTTATAAGGTCAAAAAATATGAGGGACTAAAATGAGTATTTACTCTTTTTTCTTTGCTCTTCATCTCACTATCAACTTGGGTTAGCACCATTTACACCTTCAAACAAATGAAAATAGGGAAATTAAGCATCACCATCTCATGGTTCTATATATGTGAAATATATGTAGTTTGCTTTTATAAGTGATTATGCGTTAATACTCGGATCACATCTACTGTCTCATAATGTGTGTCACTCAATGTATTAGTAATTATGATTAATTAAAAAATTATTTAAATTAAAATTTTAATAATTAATTATTTTTCTAACCAATTACAAGCAGTAGCACATAGAATGGTACATTCTTTTGGAACAGGCAGATCTCTACCCGTTAATATTATAATTGGTCATGTCAACAATTTGTATGACACATGTTCCATGGTGTTAGCCATGTTATTTTTAGAGATAAAAACCGAACATCCAAAATTTTAAGGGCCAACATCGATAAAAAAAAATGGATGTGTTAATATCAAAACTTCGTCAATTTTTAGGACTAAATACATATTTAAACATTTTAATTAAAATGTTAAAAAAGCATGTAGCTGCTAAACGAAAATGTCATATGTGTAGTTAAATTTGATTAATTTCTCTTTAAAAAAAAAGAAGTATCCCTAGTTATCACTTATCAATATACTGAGATAGAGTACCATCAAACATGTATGTTCATGTTTTTTAAGTATTGAATTAAAACATAATAAAAAATCTGGACTATTCCACTTTTTTGATAGGAAGTGTCTGAATCTACTAACAATATATTGGTATAGTATTATAAGGTTTCGTTCGATCCCTCTAATGACTAAAAGGTCAATGATTCAATTTTTATGAGCGATCCTTGTTAGAAGAGGTAAACACACACCAAAATTAGTTTTTAACCAATAAGTGAGATACTACCATTAATAATATAAAAAAGTGTCATGGACTCGGTAATGGACCCTTGAATAACCCACCAAGAAAAATAAATAAATAAATAAAGTAGAAAATGGCGATGTAAGAGTATAAGGATGGGAAGTTTTCTCAGGTTGTTTCTAATGCATTTGACATGAAGTTGAGAGATGATTTGGAGAGACTCAAGAAAATCAGGTTGTTACTCTTTTCGGTTTTAGATTTTTAGCTTTATTTCTTTTTTTAAAAAACACCTCTTTAGTTATCATGTTTTTTTAACGCATATACCAGTATCATATGCAATTGATTATGTAAAATCTTTTCACCATATTTACATGTCTACAAATGATTCACAGATATTTACATATATATTATTTAATGTCTCAAAATACATCTATAACAATAAATAATACTAATAATAATTCTTCCAAAAATATAAGAAAATTCGTTATGTTTTGAATAAACCTTTAAATATGGTCAAATTTGAGATAAAAATTTATCAGAATTATTATTGAGGCAATGGTTTCACCCTTTCCCCTTTTCAAATTCAAGCAAAACACCGAGAGACGTTTACATGTTTGATTCCCCTTACGTAAAGTCTTGGATTTGACTCTTGTGAATGGAAAAAATATTTGTTAGAAGAGTTAGCTCCACATACCTTAAATGTTCCATGTTCCCGGTTCGGACAAGATTGCCTCCAGTACGAGATACCAGTCGAAACCAAAAAATTGAAGCAAAATGATCACGTGCCTCGCATACCCCATTCGACTTACCAACATGTGTCTCTTCCATTCTCCTCTCTCTGTATCTTCGTTTGCGCCATTCATATATAAACCACAAAGCCACCTCCTTTATCCCTAACCCATGTTCTTATTCCTCTTTCATTTCTACCCCACAACCGCTCATCGGAGAATTTCCGATTGCCGGAAAACCCCATTTACCGATCTATGGCCAAGAAGAGAAAATCGATAGCGACACGCTTGGACGAGGTGGATCGAACCATGTACACGTCCTTTTGCAACGCTGCTAGTTCTCTTTCTCAGCTATACACTCACGCCACCAACCACCAGAAGCTCTCTTTTCAAGACGGTGAACGCCACGGCCTCGTAATTCTCCTTCTCTCTCTTTCCTATTATCCAATCCTTTTCGTTTTATTCAAAACCAATCAAAATTCGAACTTTTTCTATTTTGTATTTTTGGGGTTTTCATTTTGCCATGATTAGGTTCGTTTAGCTCATAAAAATCATTTTTTTTTAAATATTGAAAATGCAAAACAAAGCATTTTCATATTTCTGATTGTTGATTGTGTTTTTGGTTTTTTTGTATAGGTTTTGCTTTTTAGTAGTACCTTGAAAATGAAACCTTTGGGTTGATTGATATGCTGTGGTCAAGGATGGAATTTTGAGAGAAATATTGTCATGATGGAATGACATGACTAATATATCACAATTAGAACATTAGGGATTTGCTTTGCTTTTTTCTTCATAGTAAGGGGTTTTCCGTGTATATGATCAAAGCTATTAGTTAATAGCATCTTCACTCTATGAAAATTAACTAGATAACAGTAACATTGAATGAGTGTTGATAATTTTGGAAGAAATAAAAAAATCATTTAAGAGATTTTGTTACCCTCTTCGTGTTCTAGGGTGGAATTAAGCTCAGACAGCATGATAATTTTTACCGGAACCTAACTTGCAGATATTTGAAAGTGTCAAGTTAGTCGATGTGGATTTAATTCTAATCGATATTTTTTTCTTGTTGCAGTTCATTGTTTGCTGTTTTTGTATGTTAGCTTGTTTGGTTGTTTACATAGTTGATTTAACTTTGTAACTTTATATTGGTATCTCTTGATGATATGTTGCTGACTCTATTGTCAGATATCAGATTAATCCACTATAGATTGATGCTTTCTTTCAGATAACAGTTTCTGTTTTTTGTTTTCAGTATTTCATATTCTCTTAAATATTTTCTGAACATTGATGCTTGCTTTTTGAAATGTAAACCATATATGTCACTCAAGCTTAAGGAAAAGTTTTATCGCACAACTCTAAGATTAAGACCACAATGTTGTAAGAGAATGAATCTTGGACGGTACAATGCCAACAAGAGAATAAACTCAATGTAACAAAGAAGAGAATGTTGCGTTGGATGACCAACATACTAGACAAGATAGGATTGAGAATGATTGCATTTGAGATAAAGTTGGGGTAGCTCCTCTTGTAGAAAAGATGATAGAATCACGCCTTAGGTAATTTGGGCATTGTGGAAGAGTACGTTAGAAGCCTCATTAAGGAGATTAGATCAAATGGAGGTTACTTCAATTTCTAGAGGCAGAGGTGGCCAAGAAAAACCATAGGCAAAACAATTAAGAAAGATTTAGAGATCAATATTCTATCAATGAAATGGATATGATTTACGATAGAGTATTATGATATCATTCAGTCCATGTTGTAGTTCGATCTACTGGTTGCCTTTTGGAGGGTTGTTACTCTTATGTAAGTGTATCTTTGCTCAATTTTTTGTCTGGGTACATGCCCCATGTTCTTGCCCCATATTCCCTTCTTTCAATCTTTTACAGCTTGGGTTCTGATGTGTCAAATTTGATAATTTGTGCAATCATTCTTCATTTTTTATAACCAAGGGTATCCCCTAACTCTATGGGTAAGGAACTAATCCCTTTCGGGGTGTGTGGCTGCCCCTCCCAACACGTGTGGCTCCCAGGAATCGAACCTTAGACATTTTGGTCATTCTGGGGATGAGTAGGACCCTCCATCACTAGACAACGCCTTGGTCATCTTTATGCTATATTTTCATATGTGAAAGTCAAATCCTTAAGCTGATGATTTGATATATTTTGGACTTCCTTTTCCTTCTTTTTTGGCAATCAACCTGTTATAATAAAACTATAAAGGTCGCCGTCTAATATATAGACCTGACCTCTATTTTCAGTAATTAAACATGTCTTGACGTTACATTAATGTTGGACGTCCTTGTGATTTCAGGAAAAACTTTATCAGTGGATCTGGAGACAACAAGAGGGTGGATCAAGAGTTGCAACGGTGGACATACTTAATTACATTCAGGTTGGCTTAGTTATTCTTTGTTTTGTGTATGTTATAATGACATTTACATATGCATACATGCTTCTGCTGATCGGGAGTGTCCGAGGGAGCTGTGTACATGCAAACAGGCCGGCACATGCAGAGAAAGACTATAGCAGTGGAAGTTAGTTGCAAGAAAATGCACGCGCATCATATATTAAACTGCTAATTAGCACTAGGGGACTGTTCACCTGAATGGGTTTCCCTTGTGAAACACACGTTGACACAGCCACGCAATAAACATGGACACAACAAACTTTAAAATTTGTTGGACACAACATGACATATATGTGACTGTACAATATACATTAGAAAATTTAAGAAAAAATGGTTCACAATTCATGCTTTAATTTATTCGAGCAAGGGAAGTTAAAAATTGTAATTGGACATGTGTCGTACAAACATTGGTGTCCATCCTTTGTCTGTCACATGCCGTGACTCCAAACAGGTGTGCACATGCTTTATAGATTTGTAGGATTAATAATTTCCCAGAAATTGAAGTGGAGAATATGGTTTTGTAACTTGGTTGTTCATGTGGCCATTTAGATATTATCTTGCAGTTAATATTATTTTGTGACTTGTGTTTGCATGAGGCTATTTACATTTCATGAAGTTTTGTTGAACAAAGTTGATGGCATTATAGTAGTATAGTTGGGCTGCATGAGAACGGATGCATCTATGCTTCAAGGGCTCAAGGCTATTTGCTATATATTATTGGTTGCATCGGCATTTATTGAAGCTCCTCCTTGTGCTTGCAGAATGAGCTGGATTGTTGTGGAGAGGAGCCATCCATGTCACCTAGAGCACCGCCCCAATACCAACAGTCACAACCAGTAATGCATGTTGCAAATTCAGGCTTCCCTTTAAGTTCAGAATCTTCTGGCCAAACGGTCACTGGACAGGAACCCCGGCCTGAGCAATGTGATAATCAATTAAAGAATTCCGTGTTTTCAAATGCTTTATCAAGCCCGGTTTGTCGGAGTCTTCAAAATTATCAAATTGGCGAGGGAGGGAACTATCCTAGCGGTCTCTCCACAGGGAATGCAAACCGGAACAACGAAGCCAGGTTTCTTAACCAACAAGGCAGGGATTCGACTGCATTCAATTCCAATGATTCTGCCATGGACATGCATGCAGACTAGTCATGCCAATTGGTTTATCTACTCAACATCCATGTTTGTTCATCCTCCTGCATTTACCTGCAAAAGAAGTTAATCAGAATCACCATTGCAAATGCATATCTGGTTTTGCTTGCTGCATCCTACAAGAAATAGTGGCAGGTTGGAACCAGTTCAATTAACCTATTAGTATATGCTTATGTCATCTCAGTCACTAGTTTGGATATTAAATGCTTCATTGTACAGATTTTTTTGGTTCAAGTTTCCTATGTAAATCTGTCCTTTTGCAGATTCTCTATATGGCAACTTACAACTTCAGGAATCTTTTTGTTGATACATGTGTTTTTCATTGCCATTTTGTTTTCTAGTGTGTTCTCATTCTTTTTCCTTTTAAATATAGCATGGAAATGGAAACAGTAGAATATGATATATATTTTGTTGGAACCACAATAATGTGAAAGGTTGAGATTGGAAAAGGAGGGACATGAAAAGAAAGATGCTTGTAATTGGAGGATGGATGATATGCAATTACTTGTGTTGTCCTTATGTGATGGCAGATAATTATGAAAAGCTATAAGTAAAGTTCAGCCCACTAATAAATAAAATAGTAATGTGATTTTAGGTAATAATCCTAGTAAAGTGATGTATTCCATGTAGTGTGTTTTTGAAGTTGTGAATAAACCATTAGAGTGAATAATTTTGTTCACATTATTAACATCTTCCACTTTAATAGACATTCATATCACTCCTACAACAGCCATATTCTCATTTGGGATTTCTTTTGTTTTAGATTTGGTTGGTTTTTGGACAATAATGCAGGATATTTTTTGCAAAGTACTAAAAAGTTATTGTAACTGTTAGCTTTAAGGAGAAAGTCATGCCAATCCAATGATAACATATAATCATTTTTTAATATATTTCCTCAATAAACTAATCTTTTTCGATGTGTTTGACTGTCACTCACACCAAAAATCAAATATTGCTTATATGAATTGAACTATTAATCAGGAATTGAGTGAGACTTTATATTACTTATAAGTTGTAGATAACATATATTCACTATATAAGGAAAAACATTCCCAAGTAAATATGTAATTAATATGGCAAGACAAAACTCAAATTGGCAACCAATTCAGTGGTGGTGCTGGTGGGATGCAATGTTGAAACCATGTGTGCTTATGCTATGTTTCATTTTACGAGGTCATAGTCTATGGATCCTGTTCCATCATAGCCAAAGGGATGTTACTTTTCATTTACCACTATATTTTTCTAATGTTATTATTAAATGGGAGCATGTTTTTTGTCCACATTTTATGCCACACCATGTCCCATTACCTATGTTTAGTTATTTAAATTAAAATTATAATTATTAAATATTTTTCTGACAAATAATATTTCTTAGTATATAGAGTGATACAGAACAGTAAAACAATATATATATATATATACCTGTATTTAATGAAATCTTGTACAAGTAGATTAACACATTCGTAAATATTACACTATATAATAAAGAAAGAAAAAGTAATTGCAAAAATAGTAATAGTTTTGTTAAAAACAATACAATTCAATGATTTATTGGATAGAATTAAAAAATGCATGCTATTGTGCACATCGAGAAATAGGCTCAGTAGCTATCATACACCGTGTGCGTCACTGTTCCTATCTCCTTTTAAATAATTAGAACCAGAAAAAAAGAAAAAACTTCAAACCGTTTTTTTCTCTGACTCCGATTTTTTCGTGCACGTGGCGATTGCATATGCTACTACTCCTCGCCGTTGATCCACGCGCCGGTGACCTCCATCTTTGATTTTCCGGCACTGTTTTGGTACAAACTCGTTCTCTATTATTCTCCGATCTAAGATTTTCTATTTGTTTCCCGATATAGTCAGCGATAACCGACACTTTTAAATTTCGCTTTCGATTTGAGTGTGCAAGTTACTGGAAATTCTCAATTTCAGTGTCATTTCAGTTTATTCTTTGATTGGTACTTATGTTCTTATGCATTTAGGAGAAACTTTGTGTGTATGGCTTTGATGGTTTCATTTTTTCACGTTTTTTTGTTTGTTTTCACGAAGCTGTGCTTGTGTTTGAGAAATTGCTTGCTAACAATAATAATTTGTTTTAACGATTTCATTTGCGTTTTTCTACATGTGATTTATATTAAGATGGTTGAGAGTAGTGATTTAGTGAGTCTTGTTTTTAATGCAAAACATATTTCTGTTTAACTATTTGGAAGGAATTTCATATTTTGAAAAGAAAAAAATGCGTAAACTCAATTTCTCTGTGACCCGTTTACAGATATTACAGTTTTTAAACAATGTATTCACTATGTTTTTAGAGCATATACATGTGTAAGTCATAACGTGGTTTTTGTCCTGTGAGATGTGCTTTTTGTAGATGTACTGTTGTGTCAACATTGAATTTGTTCAAATCAGGCATATTCTGTCTTTATATGATTGAAAAGAATAAGTGGAATGGAAAATTCTGTTAAAAAAGTTATGGAAGTTACAAAATGAATGATTTTGAAACTATGGGGAGTTGTTCTGATCTCTGTTTACTTTTGATTGAAAAGGCTGTAACTTTCTATTTCTGAGGAGAGGGAGGCATATATAAAAATCATTTTATGGTACGCCGATGAGCAGAACTGATGTTATTTGCAGCAGAAGGAGGAGGGTTCTTCTCTTCTTCAGCATCAGGATACAGTAAGGGTCTGAGCCTTCTCCTCTTAGGTCAGAGGAGTGAGGATAAACCCATGAGAGTTGCACCGTGGAACCACTACCAGTTGGTAAACCAAGAATCTGACCCAGAGCTCCAGCTGGATTCCACAAAGAACCGGCTCTCCCGCGGGTGTGCCTCCTTTGTTTGCTTTGGTCGCACTTCCGCAGGGTCTGATATTCCATCTCCTCTTAAAGTGGGCCCTGCTCAACAGCAAGATTCACCAAAGCCCCAGGTTTCCAACAGTGGAAAAGATCCTTCTGCTCATGTAGATGGTGATAATGATAACAGAAGGCTTGTGCTTAAAAGTAGCTTAAAGAGGCCACCAGTTAATAAATCAGTTCCTTTTGAGGCTGCTAATGAACATGAACCATCAGGTGGAAAAGGGATTGATGCTACTGGTGGTCAAACAGAGAGAAGGAAAGTGCAGTGGACAGATGTTTGTGGCAGTGAGCTTGTTGAAATACGAGAATTTGAGCCCAGGTATTTGAGTCTTTTGTTTTCTATATCACTTATTTCAGCCGAAGGATCTCTGGTTGTTCAATTGCAAAATCTAAATGTTTTATTTGTCAGATTTTATCATTATTAGCTCCTAATACTTTAAGCTTGATTAGTGAACCACATATGCTTGGATGAACTTTATGATTTTCCCTTTCTTTATTATAAATTATCTATATCTGTGATATTTTACTGTGATAAATGATGTAACTTGGAGCACTTTGGCTTGGGGATCACTTCAGTGAAACTGATTTTCATTTTTGTGATGTGAATTGTGATTAGAGAACGTCCTTACATTGCTTCTGCAAGTCCTAAGAAGTTTTATGTTTTGTTTACTTTAATGCTTTTATGTCCAACCAGTTCAGTTAAAAGTGGGTACTGTACTTAACAGGAGTGCAAAATGTGGGATGCTTTAAGACGTGCATTGTGTTGAATGACTATTGTTTTTGTTGCCTTCCGTTTTCACCTTATCAAGCATGTCCGAAATAATCAGAAAAGAAAGGGAAAGAAAAGTGGAAAATAATGCTTAGCTCAATCATATGTTCAGGAACTGTAGTAACATTGTTTTTAGTATATGATGGCATATGGAACACTTGGAAAATCATTTTTCAAGTGATTTGAGCATTACTCACCATTTAGCAACCCTCCCCTATGACACAGATTCCTAACTTTTAGGGTGGAGTTAGGCTCAAATATTCTAATGATTTAAGAGCCTCTCACGACGTTGGGTCTCCTGCGCATGTCTAGTCTTAGGCGTTTGGGTTGTGTTTTAACTTTTAAGTGTTATAAAGTCCCACATCAGTTGAGTATATGAGAAATGAATAATTTCGGCAATCCTCCCCTAGGAGCTAGCTTTTAGGGTGAAGTTAGTCTTAGTTATTCTTAGCACACATGTTTTACCCTCTATTATGGTGTTATTATTCCATTAATTGATATTGTCTGCTCATACAATATCTGGTCGAAGTTCTTAATTTAAAAAAGAAAAAGAAAAAGGAAAGGAAAACTCTTCGATTGTGCAAAGATTGCATGTATATCCACATGAGGTTAGCCTTTGCTATTAACTCTTTGAACCAACATAACTAAAGCAACCTGCAACTAAATATGTGTGTGTGTGTGCCCTTCTTGATTACTAAATGGGAAGAAGAAAAGTATTGTATTACATAGTGTGTACATTTTAGATGCTCTAATGTGCTTTACCCTGGATACATTCACTGAATCAAATCAAATTTGATTCTATCTAATCAACGGAACAACTTTCAATAACCAGCATTTTCTATTTGTTTTTTCTTTATGACATTTGAAAAAATAGTTTGAGTAAGTCATGCTAACCATATATCTGTAGTGAAACTTCTATTCAAAATAGGAGTTGCTTAAAAAAAAGTCAGTCCAATGCACGAGGCTCTGACCCAATGAAGTTTGGGGAGGGTAGATGTGCACAGCCTTACCTTCACAAGTCACAACCACTACTACTGTTTCCATTTAGTTTTTTATTTACTAGTGTAATTAAATAATATGGAAATAGTCTCTCAGCTTGTGGGGGTAAGGCTGCATACATCTATCCTCTTCAGACCCTACTAAGTGAGAGCCTCGGGCATTGAGCTACCCTTTTTTTAGTGTGATTAAATAATGAAATAATTCTCTAATTTAATCATCTAATAATGAAATAATTCTTTAGCAAAGATTGGAACAACGAATTAGGTGTAATAGTAAGTTGATAGTAAATTAGTATTGAACCTGCAGGTTCCGGATTAATAAAAAAATTATAAATGAAATATTATTATGTTCTTTGCTAGCACAAGGAATGTAATTGATGTGTGAATTTAGCAATGGGTAAACAGCTTTGCATGAGTGAGTCAAACTATTTTCAAATGCCGTAAAAGAAATAGAAGATATTAGTAGTTGGAAGTTATTGTTTTGTGCATTAGATAGAATCAAATTTAATTTGAGTATGTGAGTGTGTGCCGTAAAGGGTGAGCCTCGGCGCAACAATAAGGTTGCTTGCCTTATGACCCCAGACGTCATGAGTTCAATTCTTGGAAACAACTTCTTCGCTTGGGAGGACATGGCTGCATACTTCTATCATTCCTAGACCCCAGTATGTGCCATTGCAGTTCATATGTCCTTTACAAAAGAACATCACAACATGCAAAGATAAACACTATCTGATACAACATGAAAGAATTGAAATCAAAGGTTGATCTCAATCGGCATACAAGTATGTCTTTGCACAGTCAGAGATTTGTATTATTTATATTTTTTTATTAATCAGGAACTTCACCTGGGTATTTATACTTGATTTTACGCCTTCAATAAATTTGACATAAAGTAGATCTTGTTTTACTTTGCTGTATGTTTGTGAACACTGCATAGCTCCTGATTGTATAAAGGCTTTTCCAGGTTTTGGTTGGGAATATTCTGCTGTTTGGTGCTGGGTTTTATTCCAAAAGCTTCAATTTTATGTTTGATGATTTATTTTTGGTGATTAAAATCCGCAGTTGCTTATGATAAGCAAGTGATGGGGATGTTTTTCAATGCTGCATGTTTGATGAACTTGAGAAACATAAAAAAGAAAATCTATGTATAATTATTCAACTTCGCAAATCTATGCTTTAATGGCCCTTTGAAATTACTCCAGAGGTCAAATTAAAAATGGATAAACTTATAGGAACTCAATCACAAAAAACACGATATGTATTTGAATGAAACAGGGGACTAAAAAATAATAACTAGGTCTTCTTTTGCTCTCCAAATACCATCTAGTATATTCTAGTGACTGGAAATATTGAGAGTTAAGACTATTTCTATTTCATCATTTTTGTGGATATATAATTTTATTCATAAATGAATCCATACTTCTGTTAGAGCATGTTGAGATCTACAATGAAGGCAATTGGTAAATTGTGTTTGCTAGATAGTATTTATTGTTTGGTAATGAAAATAGTCAGTACAATCATCTGTTATTTGCCTGTGTATGGTAATTTTTCTCATGTCCCGTACCCTACTAGGTTCCCAACCATCATTTTGATGGATTCTGTTGAGACCTTTTACATCTAATGAGCTTGTTTTCATGAAATTTTATAATCTTTAACCTTGTCACATTTCTTTCCTTTTTAACATTGCAGTGAAGTAGATGAATCAGATGATGAATTTGATAATGGAAATGACAGAACTTGTTCTTGTGCAATTATGTAAATTGGAGTTTCATAAAGATTATAGGGTGTTCATCAATCATGAGGTCATTCACTGCTAACACAATTCATCACTCTGCATGAAGCAAAGGGAGCAAGATTTCAGACCCATGGAGATTTATACACCATCATCTTGCTGGAGTGATTTGTGTGTGTATAGTAGCTTGTTGCTAGGGCTTTAAATTTTGCTCCTTATCAATTTGTTGTATAATTCTTAAATGTGTGAATTCTTTGCCTTTGATTCTTCATTTTTATGCTACTTCATGTTCTTATTTATATATGGATTGACAAAGTTTCAGTTCTTTGTTCTGTGGGTTTCCACAAGGTAATACAAATGCAGGGTTTTGTGAATAATCAATGTTGTCATGATGGGGAAGTGAACTTATGGCTATACCATATTTTAGAGCGTTCCAAACTTCTGAATTCGACTCAGGTTTCAAATCTCTAGGATAGATTAGCTGAGCTTTATCTGTTGAAAGTACATAGAAAAGCTCATGTCATTGTAATTGCTTAAAGCTTTGAATTGAGTTAAAGTAATTGGATTATGATTGGATATTTCATTGTTAGAGTGATTAATTAATTTAAGAAAAAATGTTCAATTGTTCATACAGAAATAGTCTCTTGTAATGGGTGACTGCAAATATTAAGTTTCGGATTTGATATCCTTACATTTTAATCTTGTAATTATTTTGTATTAGAGAAAATGATATGTACACTGATAAAAATTTTTTTACATTGTCATTGTATTATATATATTCTTACCCAAATGTGAAAATGTTCAACGTATAGCTTAATTTTTTTGGAAAGGAACTAGAACTGAATTGTTGACATATTTGCAGCATTTTTTATTGCAAATTGTAATAAAAATCACACTATAATGCTTCCTACTTTTTTGTCTTACTCCTCTACCATTTTTATGCTTGATAATCTATTGATAGAATTCGTGCATTGAATTTGGATTCATGGATTCCAAAAAATGCAGAACAAGGTGTTAGTGTTAATCACTATTCTTGGTTCCATCTGTTGAATAATGAAACTCTAATAGTAAAATCCAAGTACAAATTTCCAAATTATAACAGTGGCAGGTTTGTTATGCATATTTAGCTAGGATCATAAGACTTTTTAAGATCAATTTCTTGAGGGTATTTGCAGGACTATTTACAAATATGAAATACCATCACCAAGAGAAAAAGGATGAAAACTAATTATCAAGCATAAATGCAAGGTAGATTAATATCATTTTTTTTGTACAAGAAGTTAAGAACATAGAGCATATATCCAAAAGAAAGAAAAGAAGTAAAGATAAGAAAACAACTTCATTACCAATCTCAGTTCTTGGATACATCTTGAACTTTTTACTTGTTTGATTAAGCATGCTAGTTCCAAGAATCCATTCATAGCAGAACATAGATTCCAACATATTCACTTTCTTATGTAAAATATATTCCCTTATAAAAGAAAGCTCTTTGGTTTTCTATACTCTCTTACCTTCAAACCTGAGATTACTAAACACATGCTACTCCACTTTAAGCAAATATAATAGTTGATCATAGTTCACACATCATAGCCAACCAACTTGTTCTTGATCCACTTATAGCTGTTTCTTACACTTGTTTTAAGCTTCCCTTCCAATGTGAACACATTATAGGCCTTGATTCTCTTCTTCCTCTTAATCTCTGCATCATTTGCTGCACAAAACCCACTTCCCTTCTCACTTGGCCCATTGAAGTTATATGAGTTAGACCTTTCTTTGAACTCAAATTCAGAGTAAGAGCAAGAATATTGAGGGAATGACTTGCTTTTCTCCATTGGCCTAATACTCTAACCTTTCTCTTTGGTCTCTCACTGCATGAAATGTTTGTATTATATGAGAAAACATTGGACAAAGTGGTTATGTGGTTTTGAAGTGAAGGGCTACATCATAATCCATTGTGGGACCACCCCATGTGTCCTTTTGGGACATACCTCTAGCAATATGTAATGCCACCATCTAGTGAAATTCCTAAATAACTCTATCATATACACATTTTATATATCTAATATCTAAATATTACAAACAAAAAAAAGTTTGACTAATTTGAATTTGACACTACTCGATAAACGTTTAAAGTAGCTTGTAGCTTTTAGAGTCATTCCAAAAGCTATTATAGGCGTTTGGTAAACAAAAATTGAAGATAATTTGAATCAGACAATTAGACATAGTTATTTGGGCAACAAAATATTACGTATTAAGTAAATAAATAAATCCACTAGCTACTAGAGATTACACAACATGAGTTCACATGGTAGGGGTTTGGACCCACCATTTTTAGTGGAGGGGACCAAGTTGGTTACATTATTTATTTTCTGATACTGAGATAAGGCACTAAAGCCTTTGCTTTGAACAAATGCCAATTTGCAGGCTATATAAAAATGCACATTTATATTATTTGGTTATGTGGAACTTCTAGTGTCCCAACCATTTTCTTTATGAAAAGAAAACAAGAGCTATCTTCCATTTTATGTCAAAATCAGTGGCTTAGTGCTGTGTGGGCCTTGGAATTTCATGCAGATCAAAGATTGCCTTCATCTCTTTGCTTTAAGAAATAAATTAGCTAATGCAATTATGATTGACCAATTTCATATCATTATTAGTTGAACATATTGGGACACAAATCCATTCTGATCAAGTTATTGTTTGAAGAAATTGGTAGTGTAAGGTCTCACTGGATCATCATAGTCGAATGTTGGATTCCTAGGAGCGAAATTATTATCAGGGCAGACACGAACCTTAAAAGGAATTAGTTCATTACTCAAAAAGATAAGAAATATCCTCTTTAGTAGTACCCAAAAGAATTAATGTTTGAAGAATGAATATTAGAAATCAGTTTCACAAGAAACTGCTTATTATATCTCATCCAACATAATGAATTTTAACACATAGTTGAAGGAATCTTAGGCTTTTGCAATCACATGTTGAAATCCAATTCTCATTAATAGAATATGTGTGATTTTATTGATTACATAAGCTTAAAATGAGAGGAAATTAAAGACTAATATGATAAATGTAACATATAGGCCCACATGTATAGCACCAAGAGTACCAATCCAAATGGGTCATAATCTTTAGAGTTTGTAAAATGAAAATAATTAACATGTGTGTGATCTATAGGCTCCACATTCATGCTCCTATTCTCAGCATGATTACTTCTTTGTGTAAAAGAATATATCAACATGTGTGTAATCTATAGGCACAGTAAGACTCGAATCCACAATCGTCTGATTAGAAGTCAGACGTCTTATCCATTAGGCCATGGGCGCTTTTGCAACGTTTTCATGGTAATAATAGGAAAAGAAAAGGAAAAAGGACAACTCCATCCATAAGATCATGAAAATTTTGGATATGTTTGATGAAAAATAAATGTAACAACTCAGGTGATGAGATTTATAACTACAAATCCTTGAATTCAACCCAACATATTATTCGGAGAAAAGTCAATAGTCTAATTTATTTATTTTCATAAATAGTTATATGATGCAAGCCAATTGATGTTGCATGAGAAATGACAAAGTTATGAAATGGGGTTGTTGACCATTAAGGTACCCATAAACCATGCTGCATACTAAGTGATATAGGATAATCTTTGATCATCTGAATCTCCATGATCCAAGCTTTTGAAGCAGAAAGGGTCATTTTAATTGATTCTTATGCCATGGTAACTTTACATAGCTTTCTTGTTTCTTTCATGAGGAAAAGAAATGAATTATGTGTTGGTTGGGGTGAGTAAGGATAATGGTAGAGATCAGTGGTTCATGTGGAAGTAATGACATCGACAACCTAATGCACCAAAAACAAAATGAAAAAACTTATAAGTGTGAAGTCTCATATTGGATATGCACGGAGGAAACTCCGTGGGAGGAGATTGTGAAAGTTAGTACTTAGTCTATCATTTGTGTCTCACTCATTATCCATTTTTTGTATGTAAATTTGCTTATAACATACATTTGTACCATGCAGAAATATGGCAATCTTTTTGAGAAAAATGCCAAAAGTGGGAGTTTTTACATTCAGTCCAACAAGAGAAGGGTCAAGGTAACCCTTAGAAAAGAAGTATAACCTTTACTTTTCAATTTGTTGGTACGCACCATTGTTAATGCCATAATTTCTAATATTTGTAATAGTCATTAGGTACCAAAAACCCTCAGTAGTAATATGGTGGATGTTATAAAAGTATCAAAATATTAATATGACAATTTAGGATTCTCACCATTATGGTAAGAGATTAATCTTCTCCGGGGTGTATTTATCCCTCCCATTAAATATTGCTTTTAGAAATCCATCCTTAATCTTTTGATCATTCTAAAAATCTAGTGAAGTTTTATACAACTGGATCAACACTTCTGATTGTATGGTAGAAATTATAAGAGTAACATTTCTTACCCCATTTTATGGTCATAAGATCATTGAGCCATGATATTTAACCAATGACATCAGCTTATTTAGATGCATATACATCATGTTCGATGCTTATACCTAGTGTTATCATATCATCAATCTCTTAAATACACTTTTTTATTTCATTGGAGCAAATTGTGAATCAATAAAAGTAAAAACAAAAATTGGCATATACCAACTTCATAAATAGCATGCCAGACCTAGACACTTGTGTCTTGTGGATCTAAACCCACAAACTGTTTGGTAAACTAGCAATCACGCTACTACTTCACCGAAGAAATCACCCGTGTCAAGAAATTATGTTTCTTGATGTCTCTATCCAATCAAATCACATCAGTTAATATAATTCTAGTCATTAGGAAGGAGTACATGAGGTTGTGGGTTCAAGTCCCACCATCGACGAAAAAGGGAGTTATAAGGCGGTTAGATGGTAGGGTGTAGGAGTTTGAAGGTGAAGGAGGATGACCACTAATATTTCTACTTTTATATTTTTTTTTATTTAATTCAATGACATATTGTAATTGGTGAGGACATTATTAAGAACAAAATTTGAGACATAGAATCTTCATTACTCATTTCCCACTACTAGGCCTTTTCCTTTTGTCTCTCAAAAAGGTTTGGCTTGAGCCTATATCCATGATGTGCAACATTCTTGTTATATTTATCATAAATTTGTATGACACTATTATAGGGGTTTAATCTTTATACATTTAATTTAAAACTTTTTACACTTCTATCAATATCATACATTATTAACCATCTATGGTGGTAGTGGTCTTATATTTTATCTTTTTATCATGCTGGGGTGTGATTTTTCATGTTGGAAGTTTAAGTTGATATTGCATTCTTGAAAGGGTTGTTATCAATTCTTTCTTTTTAATAAATTAGTTTTTTACCTTTTGGAAGATACAAATAATCTATAATTGCATGATAATACTAGAAAACATTTTTACACAAGAAATTTATGTAGTTCTTATGTAAAAATGTTGTAATGTGTGGATGACTTAATTATATAGTATAGAATATTATTAAAATAATCTTAAAAAGTAATAATGTCAAAATGAACTCCATTTGAAATGACAAAGCACTCACATATATCATTAAGATAACTATAACAATAAGGGTTTAATAATAGATGGTAAGTGTCTTGAAAAATAATGGAAAAAGAGAACAATAATATAATGCACAAATCAATATTCAACATTAATATTAAGAAAGTTGGAAAAAGTAAAAGTTATAACTAAAGAAATGTAGGGCAAATGTGGCATAATCAGAAGAGATTAGGGATATAGATACATTGAAGACATCTACCATAATAGATAATGATTTCTACACTTTTCTGAATCAAACTCAATTTTGCTTTGTCTTTACCTTAAATGTCCTTTAACTTTGGTTTTAAAAAAAACAAAGAAATGGAAGATATAAGAGATTTCAACCAAAGGTGAAGAGAGAAAGATACATAATCCATTTATAATTTAAAATGAAAGACCAAACATTGTGCACACATACTTAACCTAATAGTCTTTAATTTTAAACCAAACAACATATTTTTATTAATATATCTCTCTTTATTCTTCTCTGACTATTCATCCTATTTGAATCAATTTATTAAAAAATAATGGGTGCTCTAAACCATTTAAAATGACAAGGTAAAAAAAAACTTTTTATTCTGGGTCTATCCAAGCAATAAGTAAGGAATGAGAATCCGTTGTCCTCAACTATGTCACCAACTACGTCCCTGACCAATCAGGGTGAAACAAAATTGATAAAATTATGAATATTTAATTTTTTTAACTAAATTGGCATAATAGAATTGGTCTGGGACAGGATTTGGGACAGAGTTGTACATAGTAAGTATATGAAGAAAAAAGAGAGGGAAATAATGAAGTTGTGTATTCCATATCAACCACGTGGAGGAGGATGACCACTAATATTTGACCACGTTGTCGTTGTTGTTGAAGGTATATAATCTGAGCCTCCACCACTTCCGTCACTGCCACCGTGAGAGTGGTCCTCCGGTGGCCGGAACAACCCCATTTGCTGACTTGAAAACATGGTAGGAAATGAAGCAGAGAAGGACATTTGAGAAGAAGGAGAAGAAGATGAAGATTGAAGTGTAGCCATGTGAGAATCATAGAACCATTGGTCAAGTCCATGGTAATCTCCAGAAGCCTTCAACAATTGTGAATATTGCCAATAGTCTCTCATCAAGTCATTGGAGCCGTGAAGTGGTGGTGGCGCCGCCATCTGCATGAACGATGAAGAGGATAAATGGGTTGGTGGTGGTGGTGGTGGTGGTGGTGGTGGCGGCATTGCTCTAACGTTTTCAGGGAAGTTGAGTTTTGCTCTGTTTCCTCTGAATCTTAAAGCAGCTTCATCATAAGCTCTTGCTGCAGCCTCTGCAGTTTCGAAAGTTCCAAGCCATACTCTTGCTGCTTTGTGTGGATCACGAATTTCTGCTGCCCATTTTCCCCATGGTCTCTGCCTTACTCCTCTGTATCTTCTTCTCTCTTCACTACCACCTTCTTCTCTCACTGTTTCATATCAAAATACTAAGCTTTTGCATTATCATTCTTCTATATTATCGTTGGAAAGTAAGTCCCACATTGTCTATCTCATTCTCTCGGAAATGATTTAAATGCATGTTGGACTACTCCTATCATTATGAATTAGTTTTGAGATGAAACTTTAACAATTATAGACTCAATTGTATATCATGATGTGGTGAGGTGAGATTAATCAAATATTCATTTCATTTATTGATGTGGTCCAACAATACATGATTGATATAGAACTATAGAGTAATGGTTGATTAAGCAAAATTTAGAACATGCAAATAATGAATGATACCCCATTTGGTTATTTAGACTAAAATTGAAGAGAATGAGATTTTGTTTAAAGCAATTGCACCTGAAGATGATTCTCCTTGGGGTATGATATTTTCATGTTCACGCCCTCTTTTGTGTCCAACAGAACAAGACAAACTAGGAGAAGAAGAATAGAATGACATCATAGGAGAACCACTTCCTATGACTATGCTACTACTTTCAGCAGATGCAGAAGGAGTTGATACCACACGTGTCATCCCCGAAACAATGGCACTTAAATCTCCTTCCTCCTCCTCCTCATCGCTGCCGTGCTCCTCCGTCAACTTCCCTGAACCCCTTTGATGCGCCACCGTTATAAAGCACATGTAATCAAAACTCTTGTGTTGTGTAGTTGATTCCTCCTCTTTCTACTTCTTCTCTGATAAAGAAAGAATGAAAGAGAGAAGAGTGAATATATAAGACAAATCCAACTACATGAATAGTAACCTTGTTCAATATATATATATATATAATCATACACCATGCACACAAATATGAGAGTAAAAATACAACATACTGTAATAATAAATTAATATATATTGATATATAATACTGTTGGGTCCTCCCTTAGAAAGAGTCTTTTTTGTACTGAAACTTAATGGAGATGGAACATGGAATTAATGGAGAAAACAGTGATCGTCTTTGAATTGAGTTCCTACACCCAAATCAGTCAAATTTATTTAATAATGTGATTATGTATAGTCATTCTATTACTCCTCTTATCCTTATCATAAGTTTAATGATGTAGTGTGACTCACAAATTCTATGGGATAATAAAATCATGTTTATGTTTTTATGTTTGGTATTGTTTAACATAAATATAAGAATATATGATATTTCAAAATTGTATCACTCCATATCTTATTAAATAATATGATCGATTAGAAAAAATATTCAAGTTTAAAATATAATTATTAATGTAATTGCATGGTCAAAACACTGGTCTCGAGGAACTCAAAATGCAATTTCGTGCATGTTTTTCTCTCTATTTATTAAACGGAAAATACTAATCCTTGCATAAATCTTTTCATGAAACCCATGTCATATGTTATGTCCATCTAATTTTTATACCTAAACCATGTTTAGTTTTTACACTTATTACGTAGTTTTTGACAATTTCGTTCTCACATTTTCTAGAAAAAGATGAGTATATAAAAAGGTGTATGAGTTTAAAGTATAAAAGTAACATTTTTATATGATTAAATATGGTGAGTTAGGCATGAACGAACTGAACAACCAGAGTGTTGAATTTGAAAAGATGGTTTCGTAATTGAACAAATGATGAATCGGTGGGGTTTGTCCTTATAAAGAAAAGGACACTCCCACGTTCTCCCACCCAAATAATTACGTACTAAGTAATATTTTCACACAAATTCATACACTTTTTTTTACATAATTTTTATTATAATTAATTTGACCAATATTTTATGTACATTTTTTTTAATTTTAACGTTGCATACTATATTAGGTAACTAGATGTAAAATGAACATTTTCAAAAGAAGGTTTCTGGTTTTTGTGTACATGAAAATGTCATAGAATCAAAAGTTACACATTCACCTACCCCTCACTTATACATACTTACCTTCCAAATACTATACAAGAATAGAAAAAGCTCGAGTACGTGGTCAAGAAAATAAAATATATCTTTATAACAGTAAATAATTTATTTTTTATAATCACTAGTCAGTATAAATATGACATGTATATTATTTTATTTTATAAATATTTTTATAGAAAATGATTAAATATGAAATATTTCTAAGTTAATAACTGTAATTAAAATCGGACACGACCATTCCATTCGACTAAAATAAAAAAATGGTAATGAACCACAATGAGTACAAAAACTGGTCAACCTATTCTGAACCTAGTTGACCAGCTAGAAATGTTGACTATTGACCACGCGTACGGAAAAAAGAATATGGGTGAAAGGTTAATCTATGGGACTTAGTTTCTTATATTGTGTCTCAATGCATGTTACTTGTAGCACTAAAAGAGGTGCAATGTATGTCAACCCCACTCTCCCGCAAACATACGAGTCAGACTCCTCTTTAAGAAATGACAGTTATATTTTGAAGGACAAAATTATAATAACAACGTAAAGTAAGGGATAATAGTGTTATTGTCTTTTAAATTTTTCATGTATTTTTAACTAACTGACTTAACAGAGAAGACAAGAATGAGTCAAATCGGCTTTGAATTAGTGAGAACCAATTCCATTCAGACAAATTGACTAGCTTGAAATGTTGAATGTTGATCACGCGTACACACACAAATGAGGATGGAACATTAATCTATGAGCATTTGATAGATATATTCTTATATTGTGTCTCAATCTTACTTCTACCACTAAGAGAGGTTCCAACAAATGTCAACCCCTCCTCACGTATATACAAAAAAGAATAAGTGTCTCTTTACAAACTATCATTCCAATTTCGAATTGAGTTTGTGATTTTATGTTTGGATTGTACCAATAACCAACAACAACTTGAGAAGGGAGCATCTTTTGTTTTGTGTTTAATGCGATTTTAATTGAATTTTCCAAACATAGAATTCTAATTCAAAGAGTAAGATGTCAAATTTGAGTTTAGGTAAATTCAGTTTAATGGCCTAATTTAATGACCGATTTCACACATCTAGTCACCATAATTACCAAATATATCATCGATCATTCATTTTTAATCTTGATTAACTCTTGAATAAAAATAATATAAATGAATGATGTTTTGACTGTATAAAAATTTATACAATGTCAACGCATAAATATTATGCTCTAATTTATAAACATTCGTTATATATGTGCATCGAAAAAAAAACTCAATAAAGTGTATCTTAAGGAAGATGATTGGCGTTGCAAAAAATAAAATAAAAAGGTTAATACCCAATAACTTCTAAGTAACATAGCTAGTATGTACATTTTTTTAATAACCCTAATACATACTACATTCTAATCATTATTACATGACTATACATGTAAAAGCACTAACAAAAGCAAAAACACCTACAACAAATAGATTATATAAGTTTTAGAGTAATGATGGAGAAATCATAAAAATTGGCAAAGAAGGCAAAATTTAACAATTCTTACAAAATTTAAAATAAATAGTACTATTAAATATTAATAGTTATGTAAAATCGAATGTAATCAAAAACCAATTATATCATATATTTTACAAAAATAAACATGGTCATTTTTTATAAAATAAAAAAACACAAAAAAAGACATACTTTAAATTAGCCATAAAAAATATTCTAAAAATTTGGTAGGAATATTTGAAAATTTAGAAGGAGAAGAAATCTTATTAAATTTGTTTTTTGGGTTGCTGCCCTTATTTTGATGTAACTAGTTATTTTGTGGAGGGAAACGTCCCAACCCTTAAATCATTTCTAAATATGTGGAATCATGAACCTATTCGACAAAGAATTAGGCAGATAGGTTTTTTCCCCAACTTGAACGATGCAAAATAGCTGGTAGTATAACCGAAAATCGAAGAAACATATAACATTTAGAGATAAGTGTATTTATACTTATTGATGTTATCATTTATAATTAAATTTTAATAATAATTAAACTTTTTAATATATTGACAAGATTAATTTTTTATCTCCATATATATACGTCTTTGTACAAGTCTTTCTCAATTGTTAGTTGATACCTTTCTGTTTTTTTGTTTTATATTAATTGTAAGTGTAGACTAATAACTACACTAGTCATTCCAGCACCGACTGTTCCACACGTGTATCAATATCTCCCGCATAAACTTCATCTTTCATTTTCACGACCAAAGGACCATCTTCGGTGCATTTCATCATTTATCTTCTCCGCTTATAAAAAAGAAAATGATTGTTTTGTCTCATATTTTTAATGATAAAAATGTGATTTAATACTAAATAAAAAGATAAAAGTGTTATTATATATTGTATTTCGTGTATTATTTTGTGTTATTTGTCTCTCCATTAATGTAGATCATTCTTGCTCATTTCATTAATGCAATATATATCATTAATTGTGTTAAGAATTTAAATTGTAAGTTGCTTTCTGATTAATTAAGCACGTGTTTTATTGTGTTGTAATGTACTTTAAAATAAGTTTGACATTTTCTTATTAAATAGGAGTAGCATAGTACAAGAGGCTAAGGGAATTATTTATCTAATTTTTAGTTTTTTGGTGTACATTATCTAATTTAGTTAAATAATGAATAAACATAATAGAGATCAACATGTGTTATATTAAAAGATTGTATTATTTTATGTGATACTTCTTCTGATTGGTTGAAAAATTTATATTTAATTTTAAAATTTAAGAATAAAGTATTTTCTTGAGTAATTAAAAAAGTGATACGTGAAGTGACATACTTTTTGGGATAGAAAATATATATAAAGATAATCTTACAAATTAAAAAAAGGCCTCTTAATTACCACTAAATATTGGTTTAGGAAATTGACGTACGTAGTGAAGTGTGAATGGGATGATTGTGTTATAAGTTTGGTGGGTGGAAGAGGAGATAGAATTTGATCAGGTTCAATGGTCATGTCTGAAAAGAACCAAAACGACAACACATAACTTCATAATCATTAATCTAACATCTTCAATGGGACCAAACTAGAGGCAACCTATTATTCATTTCCAACATGTGTAAAAATGAGGATAAATTATCTCTTTTAAAAAATAAATTTGCGTGTAAATGAGTAAGAATAGATGCACTTATTATTAATTTAATGCAATCTTATTAATATTTTAAAAAATATATAATGTTCTTATGATCATCAACGATCAAGAGTAAACTTGTAATAGGATTATTACAGCCGAATTTCGGTCCAAGGATTATAATTTATGTGAAAGACAAAGAAAAGATATTGGATATGTTCTAGTACAAGATTTTGGCCGTCCAAATTTGGGGAGGATATCTTTTTGTCCGAAAATAATGTACTATTTTATATATCATTACTTATGATTGGTAAAAAAAATATATTTAATTACTAAAAAATTAATTTAAATATATTTTTCAACCAATCACAAAAAATAGTACATAGAATGTCATATTATATCAGATAGTAGATGTGTTCCTCAAACTTTATAGAGTACGAACTCTTTAATTACTCACGCATGGGTGCACAAAAACTTTTGGAGAAGCATATATATCATTGCTTCCCATGCTAGGTTCACACTTTAGGTTTTGAGAATAATGATTACCTTTGGTGAATTTTGATACATTGAAGTTAGATATGCTTTGGGTAGAAGGCATCACTTAACTCAGTTTCAAAAAATTGAGATTTGGGTTGTGTTGGATCCAACCTTTGAAATCTTGTTTTTTTGTTTCTTATATGTATTTTTACACTGGATACAATCTTATCCTATCCGAGAATATTTATAAATATGTAAGACTAACTCTACCAGTGATATTAACACGGTAAATATTTGTATGGCGATTAACATGGTAAATATTTGTATGGCGATTATTTTAAAGTTTTTGTTGGTGTTTTTGGATTTATTATTCCTAATTTAAATGGGAAAAAGTTGGATGTTTGGACAACACTTTCCAAAAAGAAACATTCTTTTCCATTCAACTTTATTCAGAAACCCTAAAAGTTTCTCTTTCTTAATCTCAATCCTCTCCCAACCCTAACACCAAACTAAAATAATTACACTAGGTTGATAATTGACATTACACAGTTTCCTTTTTTGAAAGGCTTCTATATTAATACGCGTGTATAATTAGTCATTTATTTTTTTATAAATTAGCTGCATGCATGAAAGTGATGAAATCCTTTACTAATTTTGTGCATTTTTTATTTCAATCATTAGTTGCTCCGTAAAACTTCAAGTAAAAAAATAAGGCTTTACTCTTTAATGATGATGTATGAATAATTAATATTTGTCATGTTTTTATAGAGAATAATCATCTAACATGAATCTTTTATATGTATCACTTCATGTGTTATTGATAATAAACAGTCATCTCATTAGAAATTTTAATAACTTATTTTTAATAGATATTAATTTATTTTTTAATAGTGACAAAAAAGTGGTAGTAATTATAAATATAGAATTTTTTGTTTCAAATTATCCAAGATATAACATAGAAAAACACCTCATTTTTAATGAGTAAGATGTGTGTTATATAACACCTCAGACATGCGACCCCCGGACCTATGAATACACCAAGCATACTACAGATAATACCTAATACCTGAGTTTTGACATGCGACCTCCTAACCCATGAATATACTGTGCATATCACCTACAAGCTTAGATACTATTGCAGTATTTTATTCCCACAAAAGGGAGTCTACCGCAACTAAAACTCATGACTTCAGAGACAAATACCATGAGTAATACCATGAGTAACTACCGTTAAACTATTGATGTCGTGCTCAGTATATTCATAGGCTCACGAGGTCATGTCTTACATGTTATATGTTTTAAGTTGGGGGATGACAAGCAACCCCTCCTGTTAAGGATAAGACCAAAAGTCAAATCCTATTCTCATAGCAATGCCTAAATAAAGAGATGGCCTATGCTTTGATAGGTACATGGTTTAGGATAGAAACTTTTGACATGCATTGAGAATATAATAAGATGAAAGATAAGTCTGAGTTTGAAAACACAATGTACAGTTTAAAAATATAATCTCTCATTTGATCACACTCCTTTCTATTCTCCAAGACTAATCTAAGGAAATAGTGATGGAGATAAGAAGATTAATGATTGGGAGAAAAAAGGGTCAAAGAGCATGTCTTAGTTATGAGTAAAACATAATAAAGAACTTCATCATCTGCATTAAGAAAGTATCCTTTCCTTTATCCAGAATCCTTCTCCCTAACACAAATATCATATGTTCTGTAGCTGAGAGAAGGAGATCCGGACTACCAAGCCCGAAATCGAGGTTGCGTGCTTGCAGACGAGAGCTTCAGTTGCCTGCTCTTCAGTCTCGAACTGAACAAGAGCCTGCTTTTTCCCATTCATTTCGAAGACCTTGCAGTTCAAAATGGTTCCATGGTCCTCTACTAGGTTGACAATATCCTCTTCGGTTATGTCTTGTGGGAGACTGGATAAATGGATCACCCATGTTGGAGAGCAGCAGTATCGGTAATTCTTTGCAGCATTACGATTGAAACGATTTAGGTTTGAGTTGGCATACTCGCGTGTATCAGCACCTTGGAGTATGGTTGCGTGCTTTGAGAAGTTCACCTCTAATTGTCTCTCAAATAACAATGCTCCCTGTATCTCAGTAAAAATGGTTCGGTGATTATCTTTAAAACTAAAGGAGGATCCAACAAAAATACAATGTATATATGAAATCACTGCCAAGCCAGTATAGAAAATTGAAAAATGCAGTTCACAATCTTCTATGTTTACATTGAACCAAAAGAAACTATCAACTAAATACGCGATGTTTAGCTTATTCAAATTTAAAGAGTGACATTAAACATTCTCATCTCTTAAGGATATTACAGCTATGATTTGTATCAAACATGTTTAACATCACCATCTCAGAAGCATTGGCCAATACTGGTTATTCAAATCAATGCATGCAAAAATCAAACAACAAATAATATCACAGATGAACAATAAATATGAAATACACAATGCTTTTTATAGTAAAAAAATCTTTAGAATAAACAGACATTAATTAAGTTTCCTCTCCTTATAAAATATATCATTCAAGTTCAGTCTTGTTCCATATACAAAGGCCTCGATAAAATATAACCATCAATAAATGAAGTTAATCTTAAAACTTGGGTAAAAGATTTGCATAGACCCTGGTAGACAATGACAAAAGATATGGTAGAAACTTCCATTTTCTTCTAGTGTGAATGTACAATTGTAAGGGTTTGGTAAAAAACATACACTTCAAAATAAATTTGTTATGAACAGAATGCTTACCATAAATTTTCATGGGAAACCCAAATATTCAAGATCAATTAAAAACAGACATGTGAAAATTAAATGCGATTCTGCTCTTATCAAACTTTCCTCAAGTTCAGAATAACTAAGTAAACTTGGATTGTCTAATGCGTAGTGGCTATTGTTGACGAAAAGTATTGACTTAATATACAAAATAATATATAGCCAGGAACAACTATAAATATTATAACAAACAACGATAATTTCTCCCTTGAGTAAAAGATATCACAAAGACCTAGTATATCGGTTATGTATGATCAGCAAGGTATACGTGAAACAAACCTTCAGAAAGTGTACTGCCAACTCAGCTTGGAAACCATCTCCCATCTGGACAAGTGCATGATCTGGTTTGTTCCGGAGAAGTTTAATTCTCACAATGTTCCCATAAATGGAGAACAAGTTGAACAGTTTATCCTCATCTATTCTCTGAAACAAACAAACAAATTTCAAGCTAAATACATACTCACATAGGGATTGAACTTTCTAGATAATGCCAGACAAAGTGCTTACATCGGGATTCAGATTTGAGACAAGAATAGTACATCTTTCATTTTCCCCAGTTATCCCAGGAGGCAAGTTTCCTCCAAAGGCCGCTGTAATGGCATCAGCATTGCCGATCTATAATTCAATAAATAAATAAATAACAAATATATAGAGATCAAAAAGAAAAGAAAAAGAAAGAAGTTCACTTGCATGTATGTCTGCAGTTGGTTTACCGAAAACATCATAGTAATATGCTCATACTATTATGTTGTTTATCTCAAAATGAAAGAAAATCCCACACTTCAAGTAGCAAAAATCCAACAAACTCACAACTGCCTCTCCCAATCACACCCCATTTTGAAAAAGAAAATCAAATTAAAGAAATAAAGCCTTATCATTGAATGATTATGCGGGAAATCAACAAAAAATCCTACAAGTTGGTGGTTACTATGATGTTTTCAGCCGACTTACTGAAAACATCAGAGTAATATGTTCATACTATCATATCAGAAAATCCCACAGTCCAAGAAGCAAAAATCCAACAAACTGACACCTGCCTCTCCCAACTACACCCCAATTTGAAAAACAAAATCAAATTAAAAAATAAAGCCTTATCATTGAGTTATTTTGTTGGAGATCAACAAAAAAGTCCTACAAATTGATGGTTACAATCATACAAACCTGATGTTCTGTACATCCATATTTTAAAAGGATAAGTAAAAGACATCAACCATCATACAAAAAACAAAGCTCGGATGGGACTTCAACTTGGTGCAAAAAATACTCACGTGCGAAAGTCCAGCTGAAAGGGGAAAAGGGGGACAAACGTTATTGAACAATAAAAAAATGCAATATGACAAATAAACCAAACCAGCCAAAGCAGTTTAAAATAAATTGAAGTACCTGCCCTGGCGCCAGACCCATACATGTTTCCTGCATCGAGCTGTTCGACAGGAGATTAAGGGTAAAAGAATATTAGATTGGATTTAACAAAGACCAACAATAAGATTTGATTCATAAGTAGATAAATATGAAACAAACAGAACATACTTGTGAAGGTCTGCCTTTCTGCTCGACAGGAAGATTTGGGTTCGTGAAGTCTCTGTGAAAGATGAGGATGAATAAAGTCGGAAACACGTGATAAGATGTTAAAAAAGAGGTTAACAAAGAAAACAAAAACAGAAAAACAATAACTGAATGAATCACCTTGAACGGTCATTATTGTAGTTCACTTGTAATTCATCAAGGCTGCAATTAAGATGAATTAGACAACCATATAAGAAAATAAAATAAATAAAAAACAAAGAGAAAGAAGAGGAAAAGATATAAGGTTCAGGGTAATATAGACTCAACTCACACGAGCATTACAAAGTTTAAACCTACAAGTGTAAAAATATACAATGAAATCGTTTTGATAAATTTCACTTACTTTGAGAACTGAATGTCCAGCTGACAGCAACCATCATAAACATTGCGTCCCTGGAAATTTCCAAAATTTCAATCACCATTCACAGACAATATCAGAACTAACAAGCCAAGCCTATTAAAGCCCCGGGCTAAAAGGAAATGTTAAACAACCTGAAGTGCATTTTTCGCAGTAACAGCACTCTGACGTGATTGATACTGAATGAGAGCCTGACAGCCTACTCGGTTTGCAAATACATGATGAAACAATTATTAGAAAACACAAACTATATATGCATATAATATAATGATAATTTTACGTTCATAAAAATGCAATCATAGTCCTCAACAATAATAATAGGGCAAAGGCATGACCAAGTCTTGTCCTGCTATACAAGTCGGCTACATGGATTAATCAACACGATTGGGTTCTTTCAAAAATAAAACTTTTAGTAAAAGGCTTTGTTATTTAAATACAAAATGACGGAGTAAATGGTATATCTCAAAATAAATTATTCATGACCAAAATATAATCTCGATCCACAAGGATAAAAAAATAATCAGGAAAGAAAGAAGAGAAAGGGAGAAATATGAGGAGAGCTGACCAGCTGACTTCTGAAATGTTACAATCTTCTCCACAGATCCATGGGGAGAAAATACTCGATGTAGCACATCCACTGTCATAGGATACAGCACGTGATGAATTGTAACTAAGAGAATTCGGTTTGGCTGCGCATCCAGAGAGTTCACGACCACAGAACAGCATAGAGAAAGAGAAGAAGAGACAGAGAAAGGAGAATGAATAGAGAAGTAAATGATAAAGAGTAAAAAACTATGGAACACAAACAATTTTACAAACTGAACCCAGTGAATAGGAACAGTCTAATATAACAATAAAAATATGCATGGATAAAATATCACATATAAATTAAAGGTAAATGCCCAAAAATGGGGTAAATAATTATTTTATGCTTTATTGAGCAATCAATAAGATGAAGCATGCATTATTCAATTAAAAAACATAAACACAAAAAATACCAACCTCATCTCCTCGTCCTTGATTTTGATCCATTGGTGCGAGTTCCTGATGTGAGGAAAACTGGACATAAACATTCCTTCCCCTAGAATAAAACAATCAGATAATTAAGATTGTAAACAAAATCTCAACGTCAATGTGAATCTGTGAAGGCAAGATACTTCAAAAATGGGATGCAATTCTAAGAATCAATGAAAATGTTAGGAATGGGGGAGCCCAATGCAATGCGATATTAGCAACAAATTGGTATAGTGAATAGCCAAATAAGTAGGCTTGCCACCACAACTTGACCCAAAATCTTAAGGCATTAGGCTTATGGGTCTTGCCATTTATATGGACTTGAACTTATCCATTCTATTCCAACGTGGAACTTCTTTCTCCCACATAACTCGCCCTTGGAAATTCCTAATGTTTTCTAACTGAGTTTTCTCGCCCTTATATACAAAAAACTTTTTTTTAATTGAACTAATCATAGCATTAGACATTACTTTAGTAAAGGTGCTTTTAAAGTGTAGGCTATTAGATAGAGCTGAAACTTCTGAGTTGTACGCATGCTCAATACTATGTATATGAGCTTCTTACATGCGAAGAATAAAGCATTATAAATCTCTGAATATGACATCAAAGATCTTTATCAAAACAATAGTCAAGCAAACCATGCATGGTTTTGAAAGACAACTAAAGAGGCTATGAATACCTTATGTTTGGCTGAACATTTTCATAAAATTGTAAAGCACTAACTGCAGTAGCAACATCTTGCATTTGGATCAGAGCCTGACAATTTTGCACATTGTACAAAGAAAAAAAATGACAAAATGAAACACACTTAAAATTCTAAGGAGAACAGAAAGTCTCATCCAAAGGCATGAAAAATAAAACCTGGTTTTTTGCTCGCAGCATTACTAGTTTTGTTATAACTCCAAAAGACTGAAATAGCTGAAGCAAATCATTCTGCAATCAAAGAAGGCAAATATTATAAATCAAGATTTTTCTAAAACCAAGAGTTCAAAGAACATTTTGATGAGAAACTAACCTATATTTGTGAAGCAAACAGCATATATAAATATAAAAATTATGAACTCAAATACTCATCTCAACTTATGCAATGGACAAGGGATAATCCGTATTTAATCTTGATCACAAGGTATCATTTTAGAATCATTCTAGTTTGGGGACAGACACACATTAGAGCAAACAAAAGGTGGTAGGAATCAATCAGGGTTGCCCAATGTATGAAGCTCCCGACTAGTGGGGTCTTTGTAGACAGCCTTACCCTTACAAGCGAAGAGGCTATTTCCAGGGTTGGAATCAATCAATGTAAACAACAGAGAACAACAGTATACAAGATGTTTATGAACAAGTTATTTCTTGAAATAATTTAGGGTTTGTTTGGTTCATGTTCAAAAATAATCTGATCATCATAGTATAGCCAATGCATGATCCTATTATCAAAACAAATGGAAAATAAAAACAATATAGACATCCAACAAGAGAGAGAGAGAGAGTACTTCAGATATCTCCTGCCCCACATTTCGAACATGAATGACCTTGGAAGGTTCAGCCATTGTGAATTAATTAGCCTGTAAAAAGTAAGGACAAAAAAGTCACACTCAATTACTTCAAGTTCATTTTTTTTCTAGCCCAATTTATAGCATCAAACTCAATTAATTATCTACTTTGAATCAATCTAAAAACTAGCAATTGAAGTTGAAATTAACATCACTCATGCTTGAAAATGCTCACTGAAACTGAACAGCACCTCAAAAGCAAGCAAAAGAACATCACTTTCAATTTATCTATTTTTTTGCAAAACACAGTTGCACTAAATCAGAGTGCAAAACCCGATTGTGGGGCTTTCACAGACTAAGTACAAATAGTGAGTGAAGAAGAAAAAAATCAATTTTTTATTTGATACTGAATGAAACTTGCATACCCAAATGGAGAACTGAATCTAGGGAGTAGAGGAATGAGCAAAATCGCAAAAGAGAGAAAAAGGGTATCTTCCAAATACAAGCTCAGAGATATGAGCAAAAGCGATAAAAAGTGAAAAAGATAAAACGAGAAAACATGCCTGAGAGACAGTGACAGAGATAGACGAATAGAGAGAGTGAGAGAGAGTGAAATAGAGGAGTGAGGTGAGGTGAGGTGAGGTGGGTGTGAATAATGATGTCAAAAATGAGATTATGATGCCATATCTGAGTTAAATCGAAGATTTTCTCTCTGCTTTTTTGGCCTATCCACCGCTACCACTGCTAAAAAACTTATCCGGATTTTGTTTTAGTTGCCTCAATTTCTTTGTGCATAATGAATATGGTATATTATATGTGTTTGTAGACAAAATAGATTATCATTATATTTTATTTATGATTACAATTTATAAGATTATAGTCTGAAAGCAAAAAATAGCAATCTTCCTACACTCTTTATTAACCTTAACCTAGTTTATTTTATCCAATGAAAATTAGAACTGGGAATTGCTTCTTGCTTACTAATTTGAGGTTCTTTTATGAAATGATTTTGTATATACATGTCCCATTATGCCTAAGCCTAAATGGAATGGAACAATCCAGGGATTCTTATGTAAAAATAGGATCTATTTAGATACATAAACCAAATTTTCACCTACATTTGAATTTAAACAAAAAGCAGAGAAAGAAGAGTAAATGCTAGAATTAACCTGGAAATTTTATTAGTTATTCGGGATTCACATGGAAAATTTTGCACGCAAAAGTGAAAGGAAAAATCATCAAATCCATGGGTGTATAGTTAATAGTATTTCAATTTGATTTATACATTTTTAATAACTACTCATAATTTGGTGAACATAAAAAAATAATATTTTTTTATAAATAAGAGTCCAAAATAAAATATTACATCAAGAGACAAGATTCAAGTTTAGTACTTGAAAAAGTCCATTATCATTTGCTAAAAATATTTAACCTTTTTCATTCCCTTGACTACATTTTTATTTCATCCGTAAAAAAAACAAAGGTTATCTTAGCAATACTAACTCTAGAATGTGTCTCCATTTCTTCCTCATTACTCAATCATATTCTTATCTCATGACAAGGGAAATAAAAACCCAGCATACATGCATATAGAATAAAATGCAAGAGTATAAGAGAAGGTGCAGAACGATATAATAAAGAAACAAAAGTTGTAAGTACTTGGAGTACAACTCCACCTTGTTGAAAGATTCGACCAACATAAAAGAAATACTCAACAACCAAAATTATCCATGACTTACAAACATGAAAGGAAAACACTAGAAAGTTTTAAAAGATGGTAACAAAATATAATATTGCTAAGTTCAAGCATATATTTCCATCCCAATTAAGCTTTGAGGCGACCAAAGAACTTTTGCTTCTCTTCTGTTGTCTGGAAGCGACCATGCCCAAACTTCGAAGATGTATCGATGAACTTGAGCTTGATCTCCTCCAATGCAAGACGAGAAGTCTGCTTAAGCAACGATTGGCGAAGTGTAATAACCCTTTTCTTAGGACCAACACAGCCACCCTTCACCATCAAATAATCATCCTTCACAATACCATAGTGAGGGAACCCACCCATTGGAGTAATGTCCTTCTCAGTCCTATAGCACAAAGAAAGAGAAAAAATGAGAAAAAATGAATGAGAAAAAATGAGTGACCGTAGTTGTTAATCAGTGAGTCACTGACCTATCAAAATCAGTGACAGCTTCGTGAGACTCTTGTCCAACTTTTCCAAGCCTGTAGATCTTCTTGTTCAATTCAGTTCTGTGATGGTATCCATTCTGACCAGCCCTAGCCACAGTGAAAGAAACTCTAGCCGGATGCCATGCACCAATACAGGCAACCTTCCTCAAACCCCTGTGAGTCTTACGGGGAAGACGGGTGACACCCCAACGGGTAACCACGCCTTCATAACCCTTACCTTTGGTCACACCAATGAGGTCAATCATCTCATCCTTCTGGAACACAGCATCAATAGGAACCTGCTTCTCAAAGAAGCTGTATGCAAAGTCCACCTTCTGTGGAATAGTCCCACCATTAACCTGAATCTCCATGATATGGGCCTTCTTCTGCTTCAAACCCTTCAATTTCCTGATCTGAGATAAAAGTAGGCAGACACAAATATATTAGAAATATATTTAAATAATAACATAATACTAAATACATGGTAATAGCAGACAGTATTACAAATAGCTGCAAAATAAAAGAACAGGTAAATTTTGGTATGGATACAAAAATGGTGTATACATACAACAAAAAACATTGGCTGACCAAATAACCCTAATTACATGTCTCCTTTTTTTTTTACTATATATTTCTAAAACAACATGACAGCTCAAAGAAATTATAGAAATTAGAACAAGTGAGAGTCAGAAATCTCGTGTGGAAAGTGCCGCTCATTGCACCAATTTTTATAGCACTGCGTTAGCACAAAAATATCATCATCCTCATCATAAACACGAACAAATACTAGAGTTTACAATAAACTCAGTATAAAAAGCAAACTATATACATTGAAATGAGGCATACAAAAAAGAAAATAATCAAATACATTTGACATGGTCAAGATACCTGAGTGTGAGCCAAAACACGGACAACAGTTGCATACTTCTTGATTTTCTCAAGTTGTTGCTCAATGTTTTTCTTTCCATCCTCAGACTCATACTGCTTTGAGTACTTGGTAAATGCCTTCTTCTTGGACTTGCTCCAGTTCTTGTAGAACCTACGCTTAATTTCCTCACTCAAATGTTGAGCCCACACTGTGTTCAATGTTCTAAGACCACGGGGAGTTTTCACATAACCAACAACACCAACAACAACCATTGGAGGGGTCTCAATGATTGTAACAGGCTCACAAGTCTCCTTTTTGTGAAGCTCTGACATTTAAAAGATATCACAGAATTAGAATAAAAAAACAGAGGACATGACACCATAAAGATATTCATCAGAAGGAGAACAAATACAAGTGAGCTTAATTATCTGTAAAAGAGTACTCCAAGAACATTATTATCAATATAATTTTCCAAATACCAAAATGAATCAAGGGGTGTGGCAATTCTAGAAATATAAAGCATGTCATTAACTCAGAGACAGAGCTCCTTTAAATTGAGAGAAAACACTTACACAGACAAACATCAATTTTATATACAAAATTGTTAATTATTTCACCACTTATAACAAGTGAAGACATTTAATTAAGACATAATTATTGGGAAAACAAACCATACAAATTCATTTAACAGATTAAATATCAGCGAAAGAGAATACAACTTACTGGATCCGGGTTTCTCGACCTCTCTAACAATGTGAGTCATACCAGCCTTGTAACCCAAAAAGGCAGTAAGCTTTGGCGCCTTGGTTTGGTCATCCTTGGGGAAAGCCTTCACTGCATGAGTGAAATTATATATAATCATAAGGTTAAAACATAAAATCAAATCAATATTCAATACTAAATGTGAAATGCCCTTAATTAAAACAAACCTATGTAAAACAATCTGGTTAAAAACTATATCTTATTCGATAACAACAGGAAAAAAACATTTCCAACATCACAGTTTTCATATAAAAAAATTAATTTGCAAATCCACAAATCATAAAACCAGATATATAAGAAAGGACAATGAATGGAAAAATGTACCTTTTCCTCTGTGACGATTAGCACGCTTCCTTGGAAGAAATCCAAGAGAACCGTGCCTTGGGTGTTCAAACTTCCTGTGAGACATTCTTCCTCTCCTAAACAAACAAATAATCAAAGTAATAATTAAAAAATGTATAATCTATTTAATTTGGACGAAGAATGAGAACAACAAACTAGTAATTCACTCGAGATAACACTTCACAAACAAATCGTTACACTTATAAACATAGCTAGATGAAAACAACAGAGGAACAAAGAAAACATTGAATCTCGTTATAAAAACAAATCATTATAGTTGAAATGGAATTGATAAAAATGAATTGAAATAAGAAAATGAGAATGTGAATATTGTGAGAGAAAAGGAAAACCTGAAGTTGCTCCTGCGGCTACTGAAATGAGAAAGCTCAAAAGCAGTGAATCTAAAACCCTAACTATTTTGTGTCTTTATATAACCATTTGGCCCTTTCGGTTTATTTTATGGGCCCGGGCTTTTCGGTATCTATGGGCCTAATCTCAATTTACAAAATCTATAGCCCACCTCATTATATAATATTAACAAAAATAATATAAAGTTGCAAAAGTAAAAGCAGATTGTAATATCTATGTACTGTCGGTGTAAATATTTATCACAATCACTGTATCATTCATTATTCATTAAATTACTCTTTGAAGAGTCAATTATGACTAAATATTATTTGGGGATAATGTATCAATACATAATTTTTTATTTTTTTCTCAGGTAAGAAAACAAGGGGATCTATTTGGTCATCATAAAAAAAATGTGATTTTGACAATTATGTACATAATGCTTGATGAACTTAGCCATCCATCAATTATTATGTTAATATGTGAGTATTTTTTGTTCTTCTTTCCTCTCTTATCAAGCTGTGATTTGAGATTAATTTTCTAAGTGGAAAATATAATTTAGTTTATTAAAGACCTAGAGGCTGAAACTAGTTTGATAGTTATTATGGTAATAATACCTACCCTTTGCATTCTTATTAAGATAGTAGATAGACCGAGATGAAACAAAAGATGAGTGTGGCAACCAGGTCAAATGAATTAAGGCAATCTTAACATTTCACATATTTTCCAAGGATTTATCTATGCAGGTGTTTGTTTATTATAACAGGAATTTATTCATATTGTTTAAATCTTCATTTTTTTTATACTGCTTTGAAGATAAATATAATAGATCAATGGAGGCTGGGACCAAAAGGATTAATTTCAGATTACAAATGGCTGATGATCATTCCAACCTTGAAATTCAGGTTAATGTCCTGAGGGAAATCTAATTTTTTTGTTTTAATGGTTTTTTTAGTTGTAGCAATTTTGAGATCTTTTGGAGTCCTAGCCAAGACCCCATAGAAATTAGTATTATAATATAATGATTGAAGAAATGACATGGTCCAAATTAGTATTAGGATGGTTTATGATATTTTATTTGGGTTTTGATGATGGGGATTATAATTCTAAAATGGTTAGTTTTGTGATTATAAGGCTGCAATCAATGTTGGTTTCATTTTTCAATTCAAAATCTTTTTCCTTGGTGCTCATATACTTCGATGTATACATTAATACTCCAACTCTCAAGGTATCCCTTTTCTGCTTGTAATCTAATGTAACTATAAGAAAAAATAAAGCAAATTCATATAGGCAAAACCAGATATCTTAAAAATACCACCCAAACATAAAATAATCAGGACGAGAGAAAAAATGTATTTTATATAAATTAGATCATTTTGAAGTTAGCTATATGTTTCACAATAGTTCTCTGAAATTAAAGAGGGTTTTCTAAGAGGAGTAGCCGAGTAAAGAGTTAGAATTTTCCTACCAACAACAAAAGAGGCATGTGGGAATTTAAAAAATTGAAAATCACTATTTTTTTTCACAACAAGGAGACCACAAATTGGTACTTTTCAACAAGCCAGTGTCCAATTTGGAGGTCATCTTAAACATCTCTCTACACCATTACTACATTTCCAACGAGACGTTAGTCTAATGGTCCAATGACTCATTGAATCTCCATGTAAGTACTAGACCAAATGTCAAATGTCCGATTCCTGTGAATGATATTTGTTGGGAAGGATAGTCACACACTCCGAAAGAGAGTACTGGTGAGATGCCCTTAATAGTACAAAAATAAACCACCACTACATTATATGCTAGTCTAAGTCCCAGTTGGTCTTCTAGTAATACATGTGCATTATGCGCAGGAGAGAGGCCAAGATGCCTACTTACCTTCTAAACTACAATTTCCAATTCCATACATATTGCTGCTTGGATCTAGACTAACCGTTGGATTTTGACCTTTAATTTAAATAGATGAAGAATAATGTGACCATATTATTATTTCCCCATCAGTATCAACATCATTGGTGGAATCTTCAGTTTACATCTTGCACCACTAGTGAATTTGATCTACCACTGCAAGGAGCGAACCCTGCGAAGTAAACGTGGTGGCCTTCGCTTCTCCACAATAGGGATTAATTTTTCCATAAGCTGCACAAAAAACAAACCAGGTCAGTAGTGACCTGATTACTTTCTGAGCTAACATATACTTTACAAATGTATATTTGTTTCCAGAGATAAGCTGGTGAATAAAAATTCAACGCTTGCAAACTTTGCGATACAAAGAACTTGGCTGAATACCATACTTGGCAATATATTTTTTTTTTGCATCTCCTATGGAGAATTCAGTTAACTTGCTTAACCCTTGATATATCTCATATCCAATATTATATACAAGCAATCTTAATGGAAGACTGCCCCTGCTTTTTTCTGTTGCGAGAGGAAAGTATTAATTTCATGAATCAATGAAAATATGTACAATCATGACTAATTACCAACCATGCTGCAACAGCAATGAGTCTAGAAGAAACATTGACTAACTGCCACATATTCTGTTAGTAGCAAGTAGCCTTAGGATAAGGTATCAACTATGGAAGAATTTATTTGAAGCAATTAGCTACTCATAAATATTTTTACCAAAAGGTTTTGCACAAACTAACATAAGGACAATCCTTACCTGCTTGTACCTTTCTTTTCTCTTCTCAGCCTGCACAAGAATATCTTTCGTAAGAGATTGATAAAATCTGAAGGATAAAATGAGCACGAGACATACAAAATTTGAATGTGTTTCGTGGAATGCCCAAATCCCTTATGTTCCATGTACTGGAAACATTAATTCCAAAACATGGGCCGTTTGAGACCAAAAATGCTGAAAGCAGCATTCCAAACTCATACATAGTAGCAATAAAAACAGGCATAATAGCACTTATTGGGACTAAAATAGGGAGTCCGTACCTCAGTCATAGGTAGCATGACAGGTACAGAGACCAAATTCTGAGAGAGTGAGAGACATATTTTTCCTAACCAAAGAAAAGATTTCTTGCTTGGTAGAGAGCAGATTTAATATCATACTTTGAAGTTTGTTAGTAGTGATCCAATTCTAACTTTCTAAGAAAATCCTAAATAGAAAAACAACTAAGTCTACCCTCTCCCCCATGGTGCATACCGCATAATGGGAAAAGTCGCAATACACAATCAATGTAACACTGATTTGAACAATCAATGAAGGAAACATTGATATTTCAGGGTGGAAAAGTCCAAGCTATCTTAATAATGTTCGCCAAACAGTCATTAATTCTACAGACACCAGTGAGAATAATAATTATAACCAGGGAGGTGTCACAGAAATCCTGAGTGTTGCTAATACAGCTTACTTTCAATAATTCAAAAACTTAGAACGACGCACCAATCTCAGAGGCAGCACTCTGAAGTACGTTTGGTAAATATGCTAGACTGTAAAGCATATATTGACATAATCCTTATATTATCAGTACTACTACTTGAGTACTTGCTGAAGCAAAATAGCTTCCCGCATGTACATGGAATGAATCCCACTACAGGCAGTTGAAATTGTTTCTGGGAATACTGTGGCCAAAAAATTAATCATAGAGCATATAAATGGTAAAATGAAGGTCATCTAAGAGTCCTTCAACCTTATATCTGAAAACAGTAACATACACACAACCAAGTCAAAAGCATATGAGAATTGAAAATCAGCACAGCAATGGTCCAACAACAAAATCAAAGCAAAGCAAAACTTAATGTCATAATTACAAAACAACACAGCAGGGAAACATTGGCAGTTCGTACGGAAGTGTACGAGGAACAAAACAAATAGAGTACCTTCTCCTTCATGAGCTTGTCATTTTCTTCCTCTAGTTTAACCGCCAGTGACTCCAATTCAACCTGGTAAGCCTGAAATTCACAAAAACAACAAAAATCTACATTATCAATACATCCAACAATAAATGGCAACCTACCTAGTGATATAACTCACATTACTATGTGGTCATAGTAAGCAGTCTTATCTTGCATTATTCCACGACTCGAACCTACGACAAACACGAGATTGAGATATGAAGATATCTATATATACCTGCTTGCGTTCCCTTGACCTAGCAGCAGATTCTCTATTCTTAATCATTCTCTTCTGTCTCTGTTGCGCCGCCTTATCCAACTGCTCCGAAACCGAACGTCCCCTCTTCCCCCTCCCTCCACTTCCACCACCACCACCACCACCGTCCACTCCATTCCCAAACCCAATCACCTCCAAACTCTCCATTCCACCACTCTGATACACTGGATCATACACAAACATGCTTGCACCACTACTCAAACTCTGAGTTAACGGCATTGGCATCTTCACTTCACCATCATCATCATCGTCATCACCCCCAACCTCGTCTTCACCCACTGCACCCGCTTTCATGAGAAAGTCCTCTAGGGTCATCAAATCATCGTCGGGGTTCTCCTCCTTGCACTCCGGTTTCCCGTCGCCGGCGACGATCTCCCGCCAGACGTCGTCGACGGTTCTGGAGGACGGAGGAGGAGAAGGGTCGAAGAAGGTGGAATCGGAAATGGGGATGAAATTGGTGGTGGGAAATTGGGGATTTGGAGAAGGTGATCTAGATTTTCTGGAATTGGAAGACGACATCATCATTGGCTTGGATGACGCCATCGTCATCAAAGTATGATGATTAGGTATTCTTCGATTTTGTGGATCCTAGGGTTCTGTGATTTAGGAATTTGGGGTCTCAACTTAAGCAACACATAGAGACCAAAACCTTCACCAACTTAATTCACGTCTGGTATAAAATATTGTTGACAGGATAGTTTAAAATCTATGTATTGATATTGTAAAGTATTTTATAATGTCAGTTTATTCATCTACCATTGCTTTTGTATTACTGTTATTACTTTTGAGTAAACGAATAATGAATGATTTGTTGACAATGTAGAAAATACTTACGATGTCTTTATATGCTTATTAATTCAATTTTAATTATTGCTTCAGGTTTTATAATATGATATAATATAATAATGTCAGTAGCAGCTCACTCAAATATCATATGCTACCAAACTTATAGTGTGGCAGATCATGCTCATTTATAGCTTGATAATTAAAGACTTGAATTTCAATTTGTTCACTTCAAATTATGCTAGTAGATGAAAAGAGGAATAAAAAAATCATAGGTGAAAAATTATATATCAAAGTTTTTGTCAAAAACATGATTTATGATATGAAATATGTAGCTTGATTACCATCACCTATTAGAATTAAAGTTCTCTACTTTGTTGTTGTAATTGTTTATATAAATTGTAAATTTTAATCAAGTAGAATTTTTTTGTATAACAAATAATATCATTTTATTTAATAGGTAAATAATTAATCATTTTTGGATATGTAAGTATTTTTGGCAAGAATAAATTAAAACCTTGAATCAACAAATTGTTTATCAAGTTTGTTGCCATTCACAATTAACATATTGTTGGATTATTAATTAAAACAATATATTTATATATATATATATATATATATATATATATAAATATATTGTTTTAATTAATAAAAAAAGGAAAATAAATAAATAATAGTGTGTAGTGCTTTATACAAAATTAGTTAAGCAACGAAAATTAGTTCAAATGGTACATGTTTGATTCATTTTAAGCAAAAAACCTGAGTTCAAGTCTTGTGGATGAAAAAATGTTCGTTGGGAGAATTAGCCTCAACCTATACCTCCATTACAGTGCGAGGATACCTGCGCGAAACCAAAAAAAAATACAAAATTAGTTAAACTTGTTGACCTGTTGTTTGATATTTTCCGCAGCAATTAACATCCTTTGTCGAAACCAACTACTTCTCTTCCCAAGACTGTAATTGAATATTCGAAATCTCTTTCTAAATTTACTTCCACCGTAAATAACGTCATTGATTTCACGCTATTTCTTTTACCATTTCCTCTTCTTTTCTTTTCTTTTGCCTTTAACTAGTTCTCGTGAACTACACACACTTCAATTCGGTTTCGGAGTTTGTAGTTTCAAAAAGATTCCACCTTTACTGTTTCTGAACGTTCTTTCTGCTTCAATTATTACTGGGTGCGTGCTACTTCTTCTCTAAATTAATACTAATATTATATATTCGTTACTCACCTAGCCCCACTTACTTACCAACTTTTCAGAATCAGGTTCTCTGTAATGAATTGAAAACACTGATTCTGGGGATGGTAAGTAGTAATTGGATTCAATATTTGTCCAAACAAGAGTTAGAACAATAAGGTTTTTATACCTAACACAATAAATATCTCAGACAAATGGATTATGATGATTTGATCACAGTGGGCATCAGCTCTCAACATGGAAATTTTGATTCAGCTTATTCTAAGGAGGCCCGAGATGTCGAGGCAAATACGGCTCAGAATTCGTCGCGAGTTTCTTCGCCACCACGAAGAGGTTTGTGTTCAAAAGCTCTTTGTCAAAGTTAGTTTTTTCTGTTAGGAAGCTAATGATTTCTGATTTGTGTTTGTTGTTCTTGTTGTATTGTTGGTTAAGAATTGAACTATGTGATGGGTTTTTGTTGTTATCCTATGCATGCTTAATAATTGCGAAAATAAAGAAGTACAGAATGAAGAAGGGAAAAATGGAGCAGTGTGTGAAATTGAGAGGGGCACACATGAGGATAAACATAAGTTGAAAAATGGAGAAGGGAACAGATTTGAAGGGGCAAGGAGTGGTCAGGGTGGACAGGTGTTCTCCTCTGCCCACTACCCGGCTCCACCTCTGGCATTTGGCTCGGTATAGCTTATTGTTTAACTATATCGAATGTCGTGGACTTTATTACTTTTTCCTTTCAAGCGAACAATGGGAAGATGAAGAAGAATGTATATGTAGTAAATATGTCATGGGTTGTATACAAAAAAGTGTCACGGTTCTATAGGATTTGGTACCAAGATTTAGGAAAAAAGAAATGTTACTTCACTAGGCCTCTTCTTCAAAAGCCTTTATGCATTTATCACTTATCTGTCGGGTCTAGTTATTTGCCTCTCCAGATGCCTTATCCAAATAGCCACTTTCAATTTTGTGATGTATATAGCTTCCACTGTCTTTAAATTTAGAAAGGCCAATTTAATTGAACTATTTTCAACTGCCATCACTTTATCTCCTTTTAAAAATGGTTAAGTGCATGCTACTTCCTGCCTTGGTTAAATGTTGAATGTCTTGCCCCCTTGAACTATTGTTTCTAACTTGCTTCTTTTAAATATGTTTTGTAATGTTGAACTCTGTTCATGTAGTTTTGGAGCATTCCTTCACAGCACCTATTGGAGCTGAGAGAAATCCACTTATAGCCGACAATGAGATTAAGGTTTCTAGATCAATGACAGAGAAGAGGAGGTTCCCAAGGCATGATATACTGGACAGGCTGTCAGAGCGTGAGAAGGTAGACACAAGCATTACTATATGGGCATGGTTTTAAGTTTTAACTTGTGCTCATATGTTTTTATTCTAATCGGATAAGTTATACCTTTAATATCTGTCTGCCTGTTCTGTTCAATCTCCTCCCGAAGATGCAAATCTAGAAGAGTGCTATTATTTATTTTGCATATTGGATATATTCATGTTGAGTTGCAGCCTTGCAATTTTGTTTACTGTGGTCTCTCCACTCTCTAGTGACCTAGTATTCAGATATATGGTAATTTAAGTAAATATTACCACTCCTTAGTCCTTATTACTTCTTAGGTGCTCATTTGCACATACTAGATATTTAAACTCTTCATCTTGTTTCCTTTTCTGCCCATGGTGAACTCTAATAGCTTGTCTAATTCTGAAGAACCTTTGCTTCTTTTGGCTCTGGGCACGTGGCTGGTGTATTTGAAAAATGTGGCTAACTGGTTTTGCCTTTAAAGCTCTGTTCTTGACACTGTGGCCTGTATCTGTGATGTATGCATTAGACTTTCCAAATTATTTCCATGGACATAACACTTTCTTGTCTTGTTTCTTAGCAAGAACTGATTGATAAGCTAGTGAGGATACAAAGTGATGGAACTGTTAAAGTTGATCTAGAAAGAAGTACATCTGTTTCAGAGTTACTTGAGCTCCAATCTTTTGAAGAGTCAACAGTGAGTGAAAGTCTTACTTCTGAATCAAAAAGTTCAGTTCCACGGTTACAAATTGTCATGCTTGTGGTTGGAACTAGAGGCGATGTACAACCTTTTTTGGCCATTGCAAAGAGACTTCAGGCATGTTTGAATATTTTCATTTGATTTATATGGTTGCACGCTAGAATTGTATTATTAAATCATTATGATTTCTTTTATTGTTCACTCGTATGTTGTATGGTGTAAATGTCTCTGGTATTGCATTTGCTATGCACCAATTAATGCCCCCTAACTAGTAGAATCTGCTATTTGGTAACATTCATTTAAGTTGGTAACATTCATTTAACATTGCTAAAAGAGCTTTTACGGTTTGTAACACATTGGTATCTTCACAACTTGTTATATGGGTGATTGGGCATTGGTGATAACTACTCCGAACTGAAGTTCTTGATAAGATTTCTCTAATAAAATTTTTGAAGGACTTGTTCTGTTCTTTTGAAGTTTCAGTTTGTTTAGGGTTCTCAAAAATGTGATTCCCCAAATACCTTTTGCTGGCACAAACTTTTTTATGAGCCTCAAAGTTGAATTTCTGCCCTTTCAGATGAAAGTTTTGAGTAAAGTCCAACAAAAAAAGGATATAAATGTCAAAAATGATTTTTTTTTTATAATACACCATTTTTATGAAAAGAATCTACACAAATGGGGCCTAGTTTTGGTCAAATTGTCTTAGAATCTTTATTTTTCCAGGTTGAAAACCCCTAGCTTTGTTCACAACATTTTGTACTAATGATCTGTCTGAAAGGATGCAATTTTTTAATTTTATTTTTAACTACTGTTATTGAATTTTACATCTCAGTAGTCATTTCTTTAGTTCATACTTTTTTACTCCCAGAGATGAACCAATGTTTTCTTTTGCAGGAGTATGGTCATCGTGTTAGGTTGGCAACACATGCTAATTTCAACACATTTGTAAAGTCAACTGGTGTAGATTTCTATCCTCTCGGTGGTGATCCTCGTGTATTGGCAGGATGTAAGTGATTCCTTTTTAATATTTTCATTAATATCTACTATTTCTCTTCCAGTCTGCTTGTACTTTTTGCGTAACTTCACTTTTGACCCTCTTTTAGTCCCTTCCCACCTATGTAATCTGTGTTTAGATTTGAAAACACACTGCAATGAACTGATATCTCATGATGCTTGAATTTGCGTAATTGCTCTAGAGTGATTTCTGAAAAGGCCAACTCAAAGATTTTATTGAATACTTTTCTAATGGATTGCCCAAATTTTTAAGTGTTAAGAATAGAGTCAAATGTAAAATAAATACTTCAATATGGACCTAAAATGGATCTTAAATGGATATGGATGTATGATACAGTAACTACCTTGAAACATTAAATATCAGGTAATGGAACAAGAATTTCAAATACAATCCAAGCATCTTAGATAGCCACTAGTATTGTAGGGTTAAGAGAGGAGAGATGATTAAACCGAATAAAACGAAAACCTTCATTAATATTCTTTTTTATATACTATGGAGGCAAAGTAACTTCAATCCCCATAAATCACAAGAGTAAAACATACTCCACTGAAACAGAATTGTTAAAGTCTTATAATCTCAATTTTTTTTAATAAACTCTTAATACATTTAATTCCAAGATAGTAATCCTTGTATTGATGAATTTTTTAATGGGAGTTGTAAAATAATTAAATATCATGTTAAAAAGCGTTCTCATTACATTCTCCATCACTGTCCAATAGCCATTTATAAAAATGCTCAGTCTATATCGAGCTAACTTAGACGTGATTGATATTGTAAGCTGTGACTCAGACTCACTGACTCTGTTCTACTCCAGGCTCATTCTCTCTTTTTTAAACGTGCTAAAACAACAATGCATTTCTTCTTTAATCTTATTCCATCTTCACTATTATTCATCGCACAAGCACAAAACCATATATTAAATGAGTTAATTCAATAATAGATATGGCGAGGAATAAAGGTTTAATCCCTTCTGACCCGGCTGAAATATCTGTCCAAAGGAAGCAGCTGAATGCAATTATTGATTCCCTTCTTCCAGCATGCACAGCTGCTGATTTAGAAACCGGTGTTCCTTTTAGAGCTCAGGCTATTATTGCCAATCCTCCTGCATATGGTTAGTGGTTAGAAGATATTGTATTGTGTATTTCTTCCGGTTGCTTTTTCTTTTAAGCTTTTAATTGCTGGTAGTTCTCGTATTGTAACATAACAATCATATCACAGGCTTTGCCTGTATGAATTTTGGTTGCTCTATCATTAACCTTAAGACTACTCTATGTTTACCAGTAGAGTAGAACTTATTTCTGTTACCTTGATGATAGAGCTTAGCAATGTTTATGATCTTATTAGAGAAATGTAATTGAATTTGTTATCAATGAAATGTAACAAATTCAGTTACATTTCTCACTATTCTCTAATATATCTTGATATATCTTGTTAGAGTCATTATTTGTACCAAACCTGTTCAAATGATTGACCCCTGATATTTCAGTCACGCTTGGCTACTTGATATTTACAGATTAAAGTGCATTGGAAATTTTGCATTTTGCTCATGCACATACTAGTAATTCAAAACACTCACAAAACATTAATTTGGGATTGAGCATATATCTCCTTTGATCCGGGTTAAGGAGTATAAAATAAAGAAAAAATAGATCTTTCAAGTAATCAATTTGGCGATAGAACGATTGGTAAATTATTATCCAAACAGGAAAATTATTATCCAAATGGATATTTATATTATTCCTTGTGATGGAGATAAATACAAATAAAGAGAAGTAGTTTTGACCACAAATAAGTGAAAAGGCAAATGGGGTAAATGTGTGAGCTAATATGTAGAAATGGAAAGGAAGAATTTCGACCTAAAAGTTAACTAGCAATGTTGAAGTATGAAACTCAGGGGCTCTCAAACTCAAAGCATTTGAGTGTAATGGTATTTCTTGTGAGTTTATTTCCCATATTCAGGGGCAGAATTGTTATTTTTTATTTCATAATTGTTTGCAAGTTTGTCTGGTCGTGACTTATTTAGAATTATATCTGACCTTATGGCTTGCAGGACATGCACATGTTGCTGAAGCCCTTGGTGTGCCCATTCACATCTTCTTCACAATGCCTTGGACGTGAGTTTAAATTGTTATAACAGACAGTTTTTATATCTTAGAAAGATGAGGTTTCATAACAAAGTATGCAGAACTTTCTAATTCTTGATTTGAAGTTTTCATACAGTACAAATTTCTTGTTATAATTACAATCAGGATTCAGGAACAACTGCACCATTTATGTATCTTCCCTTTTTATTCACTTTGTGAGGTCATGTACATTTTTTGTCAAATATTAGGCCAACATATGAGTTCTCACACCCCTTCGCACGTGTTCCTCGAAGTGCTGGAAATTGGGTATGCACTTTTTTGAAACAATATTTTGTGATCTGACTTTGATTCTCTTGTGAATGAATTGTGGAACTCCTTTATCAATGAACCTGTTTCAATATTTCCTTGTTGTATGTAGCTGTCCTATATAATCGTGGATCTACTAATATGGTGGGGGATCCGAGGAATTATCAATGACTTCAGAAAAAGGAAATTGAAGCTTGCTCATATTGCCTACTTCAGCATGTACCGTGGATCAATATCGCATTTACCAACTGGCTATATGTGGAGTCCTCATGTTGTTCCAAAACCAAGTGGTATGATGTAATCAATAGTCATATCATCTTATGTCCTCTTAGTACTTTCTTTTTATGAGCAATCCTTTTATCATTTAATTCATTGGAGTAGGATATCAATTCAGTACTTGTTAGTTTCTAAAATAGGCTTAGATGCAAAGTTGACTTTGATTTGCTTTGAGCTAGAACATTCAGTCCTAAAACCTTGACTTGTTAGTTTATAAAGTTATCTGCTGAAATTAAATATTATATAGTTTTGTCAAGGAAAACTTCAACTTTAGATTCTCTCTTTAAAGAGAGTTCACTGTATTATGTATGGAATGCATCAAGTTATTTTCTTTGGTAATACACTATCTGTCAACAACAACAACCACAGCAACAAAAACCACAACAAAGACAACAATAACAAGCCTTAATCCTGCTAGGTGGGGTCAGCTACATGGATCGAAATATGCCATAATCCTCTATCATAAATCATGATACACTATCTGTCTCTAACAAGTCAAGGTTTTGGAACGGTTGGTCTTTGATAATACATGGTAGACATGTTTTGCTTAGTGTCCCAAGTGAGTTGCAAGAACTAATGACATATAACAAATTTGCAGACTGGGGTCCCTTAGTTGATGTTGTTGGCTATTGTTTCTTGAATCTTCAATCAAAGTATCAACCACGGGAAGATTTTGTCCAATGGATTCAAAAAGGACCACCTCCTATTTATTTTGGGTTTGGAAGCATGGTATGGTAATTTCACTTGAACTATGAGTTATTTTATCATGAATTTAGATATGATAAATAACTTTTGTCTTTTGTAAATTGAACTTTTCTGTTTTGGATGTTATGGACCTCACTACAATTTAGTCGTAATATTTATTACATTCTTAGAGGATCAAGCTTTTACTTCAAGCAAATAAAGCCTGACGCAATTTTGCATGCAAGGTAATAGGAGCTAGGAAATCTGAGTACTGTTATATTGAAATAAACCACTTACTTTCAGAATTTCAGATGAAAATTCTTGTCTTTATAGTCTTTCAACTGAAAGGAAAAGGAAAAGTAAGTGCAGATAGTGCTTGGGCAATGTGAATATTTGTATTCTAGATTGCGTACAATGGACATAATAATCATATATTCATATTGAACTATAGAAAGGATTTGCACTTATAATAGAATAGTGTAATCATATATAATTTCATGAATAACAATTTCATGTATGCTCATAAGCTAGTGGACTTGACATTGTATGCCTTGACATCAGCAAATATTTAGAAATGAATGTTTGAAGACCTCTAAATGAAAATGTCTTTTACTTTATCAGCCACTTGAAGATCCTCAACGAACAACAGATGTTATATTGGAGGCACTAAAGATTACAGAACAACGCGGAATTATTGACCGGGGTTGGGGCAATCTAGGCAATTGTAAGTATTATATTTCAAATTTAATTTTGACTCATTGACACTCTTGTTGTTGACGAAGTTATAATTAATTTCTGGTTTCATGTTCTGTTATTTGTTTGAGTGATTGAATGACTAAAATATGTGGTGCCCATTACATTAGTTTCACTTACGATATGCAGTCGCAGAAGTTCCTGACAGCGTTTTCCTTCTGGAGGAATGTCCACATGATTGGCTGTTTCCTCAATGTTCTGCCGTGGTGAGTTTCAATTAATATTTTTGTTTGGCTTTCTTTGGGAACAAAAGAAAATGCTCTAGACTGTGTCTGAGGGCTTCATCAATTGCCAGCAGCTCAAACTTCAAACCACTTAGTCTTCCCATAGAACGGGGGCTAGTTTTCTTTACGGAATTTCTCTAATATTTCTTTGAACTTACTGGAAGATGTTTTGGAACAAAATTGTAGGTTCATCACGGTGGAGCTGGAACCACAGCTGCGGGATTAAAAGCAGGGGTAATGTTCAATAATGTCTCAAGATTTTAATGACATTATTTCAGTGTTGCATCTTTTCTGATATGAATATCATAACTTGCAGTGTCCAACAACCATAGTTCCATTTTTCGGAGACCAGTTCTTTTGGGGAGATAGAATATATCAGAAAGAGTTCGGACCTGCTCCAATTCCAATTTCTCAGCTCAGTGTTGAGAACTTATCAACTGCCATAAAATTCATGCTCCAGCCAGAGGTAAATTTAAATTCTGCTTATCCTGCTTTTAAGATATCCCATTCCTACCATCCTCGCTTGAACAGCCAAAGAATAATCGAAATCATATAATAATAAAGGGTTTAAAAGTAAGGCATATTAAGTAGCAGCATCTGTTATAAATCTTTTCAAATCAATCTTTTGGCCCCGAAATTGAAACTTAAGTCCTATTCAACATAGACATATGTATGATTCATGTGAAAGTTGTAATAACCTATGAACCATTCTCTTCCACTGTCTTTATATCTTTTAGCATCATGAATTTAATGCATGGTAGAAGAGTTTTTTAGTGTTATTTATCTTTGTTGCACCGGCGGAGGCTAGCGTAGCTGTATGCTTCCATAATGTAGTACTTGTGCTCTGCAAACATTGCCATAGTATATCCAAAAACAATATTGACAATTAATGAAATTATAAATGTTCAGGTGAAATCTCGAGTTATGGAAATCGCTAAGTTGATTGAAAATGAAGATGGTGTTGCCGCTGCAGTTGATGCATTTCATCGCCATTTGCCTGATGAGCTACCACTGCCAACTCCGTCGTCTCCCGGAGAGGAGGACCACCAAAATCCTGTGGACTGGTTTTTCGCCCGAGTTGGAAAGTGGTGTTGTCTACCTTGTGGTGTTGTCTAGGTTTTCTTTTATTCATTACAAAGCTTATATTTGATAGGAAACCTTATATTTTCCCAGAATAGCAGCCTAGTGTTTTTGGTTTGGTATTTCATTCATTTTTATCAACAATATCATGTGAGGGTTTGATTAACAATATTCAATTATGTAATTAGATCCCTTTTGTATAGGAGCTTATCTCATTTATGATCAATTAGGAGTGAAAAGCTTTTGTTATAGGCCAACCAATTTCCTTTTTTGTACACATCTCTTATATTAATTTGTCATGGATTTTAAGATCTATGTTTTATAGATACTAGGGTGTCCATTGGCATAAAATCGACTCACATTCTTATTTTTTATGATATATATCATTTTTGTGTCATATTCTTTAAAGAAAAATAATTTAATATAAGAAACGTTACATAAAAACTCAAAAAAATTGTAAAATCTACGTCAATCCATAAAAATAGGGATCTGAATCCAAGTAATAAATTAAATTTCAAAAATATATTATTTATAAGACAAATTTGTATTAAAAGAAGTATAAGGACACTTGAAGTTTATTACAAGAACATTAATTTTGTATAATGAGCAAAGTGTAGTTTAAACTGTAAAAAGTGAAAAGTATATAGTATATAGTGTTAGAAGATGAGGCCTAAATTACTAACAGAATTCAAACTTCAACTTCCACTCTCACCTTTCAACATGCGGTGGTCGGCGTTCAGGAACGCCGGCTTAGGCATCGCCGCCATGTTATACATCACCGTTGACTACCTCCGTCACATTTCTCCGAAGTTGCACTCGCGGCTGCAGCCGGCATTTTTGTCTCTTCTGGCCATCGCCGCCGTGGCGCGTGTCCCGTCCTACCGCCACTGGTCAGCGGAGTTCCGTGCGGTGATCCCCTTCGTTGCCTCCATGATCTTCATGCTCGCCACTCTCCTCTACGAGGCCATCTCTGTTCGCTCCGTCACCGCCGTTCTCGGCCTCGACTGGCACCGGTAACTGTCGCCGGAACTAACTCCGTTCTCTTTCGTTATTCTGTTCTTACGGATCTAGATTGTTATATCATTTTAAGGCATATCTTGAATCTCGAAACATGTTGCTTCTTTAATTTCAGTTTATTTATTTATTATTTCCATAATTAGCTATAACGAGATCTGAGATATTTAATTACATTCTATTCATGGTTGCGGTTCGGTTACGTAGTTAATGCAGTTCATCAATGTTTACATTGAGTTTTGTGGGAGTTTCTTTATGATCAACTCGTTAAATGACAAGATGAATTCAATAGGTGATAGTTAAAGGAGATAATCATGTAATTATGATTTATTAGTGAAGTAAATGGAATGCTTTACTTCCTAATTTAGTTCTCATAGATAGTATTTGTTTCTATTTTTAAATTTTTTGGTCTTTAGATCTTAAATTTTTAAGTTTCAGATCTCTGCTTATTTGACAGTATCCTTGCAGGAAATTTAATTTAAAATGTAGACTATGATTTTCTCATTTTTCATCAGAAACGAAATTGATACTTATGAAATTGATGAATTATTTGCTACTGCATAATGTTGTATTTTCTCATTACTAAGTAAGTAGACTTACTTAACACTTTTTTGAAATATGAAAACTTATTTAGTTATTTTGTTTTTGATAGTGAAAACCATCCACTTCCAGACACTGGTCAATGGTTGTTCCTGGCATTAAATGAGAAACTTCCTAGTGCCATTGTTGATATATTAAGAGCTCGTGTTATTGGATTGCACCATTACTTGATGTTGTTTATGATGCTGGCATTCTCTGTTCTATTTGACTCTATAAGAGCTCCAGGCCTTGGACTAGGTGCGAGATACATGTTTACTATGGCAATTGGCCGCCTTCTTCGAACCATAACATTTGCATCTACAATTCTGCCATCACCCCGCCCTTGGTGTGCTGCTTCTCGGTTCAGAGTTCCAAAACATCCTCATCCTTGGGCTCAAAAATATTATGTTCCCTATACCTCGGATCATAACGCTATCAGTCAGGTGATAAAGCAAGATATTGCTTATGGTATGCAGTCTACTTTTCATTCGGTTCTCCTAATTGTTCTCAAACTATAATGATTTTACTTCTAGGTTGCCTATATTGTGGCCCTTAATATTAACAAATTCACAGGACTTGTAGTGCTCATTAAAGATCGTCTTCACACAAAAAATTCTTCATAAATTCCGTTGGTCTGAAAGGGTATTTTTGAAGTAAAACCGAAAAATATTATATCTTGGACATAGAAGTTATTTGCACTTTCAGCCACTTCGGTGTACTTATAAGAAATATGATCATGACCTTCTTTGTGATTGTATGAATTTTAGTTTTACATTATTACTTTATGCTTTATCCTTAAATCAACAATGAAGTCCCTCTGCATCTGTACGAGCATGTTCACCCTTACAGATATTTTGGTATTGCGAGAAGCTCGTGCAAATTAATATGCTATTCTTTTTTAGTTGACGTTGGACAACCAATTGGTGACCGCCGGCCAGATTGGGGTTCAATGAGTTTTCTTATTGATTTTCTGCGACCCACTGCATCAGAAGGTTCATGGTTCAGTCTGTTAACGAAAGCTGGAGGTGGCTGCAATGACCTTATATACAGTGGCCACATGCTAGTTGCTGTACTCACAGCTATGGCATGGACAGTAAGATACTAAAATTTGAAGTTCACTACACGAATTGTGATACAATTTTGTGGTTATTTCTGCATTTGATTTTAAAGTAGGAGCTAAATTCTATACTTTTCTATTTAAAATTTGGCTTCAGGAAGCATATGGTGGTTTCAGTTCAGCTCTTGTATGGCTACTTGTAATTCACAGTGCCCAAAGAGAAATACGAGAACGCCATCATTACTCTGTGGACTGCATTGTAGCCATCTATGTAGGTATCCTTATATGGAAGATGACTGGTTTTATATGGTCACAACAAGATAGGAAACCGACTAAGTTTGAGAAGATTCAGAGTAGACTAATCCAAGCTTCAAAGGACTCAGACATAGATAAAATGAGGGAGCTTCTCAAAGAGGTTGAGTTAAGCAGTGAAGGGAGCAAGAATCAGACTGCAATGAGACACGCACAGCTGTTTAAGGGTGTGACCATTGGCTTTGCGCTCATCATCGTTGTTCTGGCTTTGATATTCACAAGCGATGGGTGATCTTCTTATGGTATTAAACTTATAGTAACCCTTTTCCACGAAGGCTGGTTTATATAAGCAGCAATTTGGGAGTTTGTTGAGTGCATTTATGTGAGGCTTGGCTAACCTTGAATGCCCCAAAAGTGAGGTTTTATAATGTTTATTGTTAGAGCTGTTGTTTACCATTGTCATAATTTTGCATCACTAGAGATGTTGAAAGTTTTTTGTATGAATTGTATAATCAACAACATTAGAAAAGTTATCCAGGATGGAAAATAGAAATTGTCGTTGGCGCAATATAACATGAGGATGTGGTTGTCAATGTGCACAAGGAGTCTTTGTTTTACTTGGCTTTGGCTTTGGCTTTGGAAAGGAAAAGTATATGTTGTGTCGATGGGTCTAGACTCTAGAAGAGGTGGTAAGGTTGTTTGAAATTGAAATAAAAGATGTAGAGATGGGTATAATTTGTAACAAAAATGTGAATGATTCACACAAAAATTGATTGATTCTATTGAAGTCTTGATTGGTATTAAACATATAGTAACCAGACAAATTCACACAAAAATTGATTGATTCTGTTGAAGTCTTATTTGTATTTTTTTGGACAATCTATATGTTTGTGAGTTAAGGCTACCTATATCTACCTTTTCTAGACTTTGATGTCGAGTTTGTAATACAAATAACGCTGCAGTTTATTCAATCTTCTCATTTAGTACTAATATAGTGTCAAATTTTCCCTATTTAGACTACCACCATATTTTCTACTCTTGATTTTATACTTTAGTGTCCCAAAAGCAATAGATTCCCTGAGGTAGGAGAAGTAATAAGCAATAGGAATAGTTTCAAAAAAGCAATAGACCTCAACACTTTGAGGTCTCTATGTACATGTATTGTATAATGAAGAAATGAATATATGCTTTACTTGCACACTTTTGTTCTTACATCTACAAAACAGTAACACAATACTCTAAGAATGCTCTTCATTGGGTCTGTTCTAAGAAACACAATATTGAAACACACCCTTTTACTAAACTTTCATTATTTTCAAGACAAATTAAGGATCAGCATATTATGGAGGTTGAGTTGGGGCTCAAGATCACCAGAACCAGAGATGATACAACTTCCATTTCTGATTTTCAATTTGCAAAAGACAGATCAGGACCTCTCTTCTTGTCTAAAGAAACTGATGCAATGTTTATCCTCATAGTACATCTTAAAGGTTTCTTCTTGTTTCCTTTCTATGTTAAGGAACATGTTTCATGTACAACACACTGTGACAACAATGGGACAAAATTGTATTTCCCTTAGTTATTTTTAAATGCATATATACAATGAAGATAAAAATATATATATGGGAGATTGAGATAAACGTACAAATAACATAACTACTATGTGTTAATGATGTTTAGTATGTTAACATATAATTAAATGCAGGATATAAGAAAGAGAACATTGACATAAATATTAGTGAAGATGGTACTGAGATTTCAGTGAGTGGAGAGAAAGAGGTGCAGGAAATGCAAATGATACCGTTCAAGAAAGAGCTGAAAATCAAAGGGTTTAGAAAGAAGTTTAGAATTCCTGATGGGGTTGTTTTGGATAGGATCAAAGCTAAGAAGTATAAAGAAGAGGATGGTGTTTTGACAATTATGATGCCAAAAATGGTGAAAGGGGTGTGTGGTATTGGAATTGAGGAAGTGAAGGAATTAGAAAAGGTTGCTGATAGAGTGATACCAGAACCAAAACCAGAACCAGAACAAACTAGTGTATCAGAAATGGTTCAAGATAAGAAGGAAGAGGAAGCAGCTCCACCAGTGAAGAAGCGAGGTTCCAAAAAACTATGGAAGCCTTGTCCTCCTTTGTTTCTAGGAGGATCAACTTTGCTTGTATCTCTTATCTTTCTAGGAATACACTATATTAGAGTGAGAAAGGGTAGTTGATTTAAGCTTATTAAAACATGCTTTGTCTTAGTTCATGCTCTTCTAATAGTAACAAAAAAATACTTTACAATAATATTAGAACAACCTTTAATCCTTAAATCTTATATGTGCATTTATCCTTGAGTTTCTACCCAAAACTTAAGAGATTAATCCTTTTGAGGTTTAAAGATCTTATAAAGGATTTGGAAATTACTTAAGTGACTCTTGTTTTTCACCAACAAAAAGTTTATTCATACATGCAATAGTAATCAAACTCATAACAATATGTTTAAAAAATCATTTATTTATCAACTTAGTCTAGTCTCATTTGTTTGGCTGGATCTATTTAAAGGGTTTACCGTTTATTCAATTCTATTGGGAGGGATAATCACACATCCTGAAAAGAACTAACTTTATCCGTAGGAAGATGAGATAAAGGACAGAGTATTTTATTTCTTCATTTCTTCAAATTGTATTGAGCTGGAAAGGTGGCAGATGGTTTGCCACTAAATAAAACATTGTGTGTTCTTCAAAGTTAAAACCTTATACACAAGTTTCAGACATAGCACGTGCATACAGATAGAAAGACAAATCCATTATCGTGAGTTCCAAGAATGTGGGGGCACTATCCACAATAAACCCATGTCTTAACAATGAATGATGCTTAAAAAGACAGAAAAATAGTGTAAATAGAATACTAAAGTTGTGTCTTTTGCATAATTGTATGTGCTGCATGAGATTTTGCTATGTTTAATAATAAAAACAAATATAATATTTTTCCCATAAAATATTATTACTCAAAATCAAAAGGTAAATGAAGATGGCATTACAATAGGTCATAAGAATACATTGACCATTACAGAAGGTCATAACATGAGAATTCCTTGGCATGGAAGATAACTTGACCAGGAACTAGAGTCACATGACAAGGAATACAATTCTTGAAGGCAATAAACCAAGTCAAAGTAAACCAGCATCAATGACCTGATTGGAAACTCATATTCATCAGATATTCATATATAACACTGGTAACATTTTCATTTGTCATCAAATACAAAATAGTGAAATCTTAGCAATGGAAAAACAACGGTCCAAATAAGACAGAAATAACAGAATAAACAGAACAAAGGCTGCAGAACACAGAAATAATCTTCAGAAATTTGAGTAACTAAATGTCTTCTAATCTTCTATAGTTAGCCCATAAAGTTTAATGAAACTGGAAATATTACAAAATTCTATAATTAAAAGCTTTTCTAAATACAATTTAAGTATATGAACCAAAAGAAAATGTATCTGATACATATTCCTCAACAAAATCGGCTACAAAGAAGGATGCGGGAAGTTAAAAAGAAAATTGCTTATACAAATACCAACATCATCAGACAAAAACAACAGGGAGGAAAATAAACAACATCATCCACTTCAACTATCCTTAATTCTATACAATTTATATGACTTTTCAGTACAAGAATCCCCCCTTACCACTATTTTGTAAACTGAAATGGAAGCAAAATTAGGCTATTGCATTAACTCAACTTCTACTTCCATTAAGCACCAGTACTGTTGCAATAAGTTACTCGGAATGGTTCGGCTTGCCAAGAGTTTCAAGCCCTTCAGTTCGGCTACACACGATTCTATGGAACACCTCCCTCACTTGGCGCTCCAACGGGTCTAGTCCATCTTTTAAAGCATTGCAAACTTGTGAAATTTCCTGCACTCTCTTCCTAACCTCCCTTTCCTTCTCTTCTGTCAAAGGGAAGTGCACAGAATCAGCAAATTCATTCATCATTCTAGCATATTTCTCAATCTGATGAATCTCTTTGAGCAAGCCACAAGTGTTCTTCCGATCACGCTTCTTCGACTCGTCCGTGATCCTGTCATGAAGCGAGAACATCGGAGCAGCCCACAAGGAATTCTTAGGAGTGTTAAATTGGACTTGTAACCCACGATCCTGGCATGGAATTGCAGCCACAAGTGCCCACATCACAAACAAAAGGACCGAATTCATGATATACACGGTCATTGCAAGACCATTAGTTGCAACAATATCATTTGGTTTAGGAGGATACATGTTGTACCCAATTGCTTGGATCTGCTTAGCAGCAGACCAAGTACTGGAAACACTCCATGAAAGCGATCGAAAATGAGCCAATGACCGGTGATGCTGGTGAAGGTTGCTAATATTATGATTACCATTATTGTTCTGATTCTGATGATGGTCTTTGCTAGCATTGTTGCGGCCGAAAGATCGGTTTCTATTTGCGATAGAAGCAGCAGATTCCTTATCATCAAGCATACCAATTGCTAAATCAATGAGAGCCTTCTTAGCTCTACGAAATTGACCATGACCAATGCTCCTCTGAGGCCCCACTGCATAAACTACAATCTCCAACAGCTTCTGCCATTGCCGAATCTGCTCAATCCCATCGCGGATCGCGTTGCAAACATCCAAAGCCTTGACACTACGTTCAAAATAATCAGAGATCATGCGATCCATTGGGTGTCTCAAAATCTGAACCCTATGGGTTTGGAGAATGGCTCTGAATTCCTCATGGCAACAGATGAATGAGTCAAGGAGTTTCCGAACCCATGACAAAGAAAGAAAATCAATGTCATCAACTGAAGAGAGTTCAAGTAAACGGTTAGTGATGTGTTGCTGAAAGGATTCAAGTTCAAGTTCCAAGCTTATCCCTTCCATTGAGTGAACTTGATGATGATCACGATGACGGAGACTCAGAATTGAACGACCGAAATGGGACAATGATGAAGGAGACGAACCTTGAGAATCCGTCGCAGGCATTCTCAAACAAAAGTTGCAGAAGCTCTCTTTTTGAATCACTCCCACTTCTTAATACCAAATATAATTTCACAAACCCAGTTTCTAAAAACTCATAAAGAACGAAAATTTATCTCCAATTTGAAGACCCAGGAATCAAAAACCCCAAACTTTCACAGAACAAATTTTGAAAAGCCTATGTTGAACCCCTCACCTGAAATTAAAAAAAAAATACAAATTCTCTCCAATTTTGAATCTTTTTTCAGTTTCAATTTTGAAAACCCAGAAATCAATAACACCGATTTCGCATACCCATTTCCAAAAGTACAAAATTGAACCCATGAAATGAAAAGGACCCTTCCATATGTGAAACCTTTTATCAGTTTATTTGAAAACCCAGAAATAAGAACCTGTTTAGAATCTAAAGCTAAGGAAAATTGAATATTGAAAATTTAGAACCGAAGTGAGAAAGATTGAAAGGATGAGGAAGGAAATGATGAATGGAGAGAGAAGAGAGACAATGAGATGGAACCCTAATTGTAAGGGAGCTGGATTATATTTGGGACAATTGGACCGCGTTTTATGGTAGTTGGAAAAAAGTCAAATACGCAAAAACAAAAATGAACCAAAATAGTTTTTTTTTTTTAGCATTGTTATATTTTGTTATATCGGCTCCTAAATCCTCCTACCCACAAAAAAATGACACATGTCACTTGTAAATCAATCATTAATAATTAAAATATCTTATTATGACACATGTCATCTTCTTGTGGGTAGGAGGATTAATATGAGGATATAGTAGGAGATATATCATTTTCCGTTTTTTCGTACCTCTTTTTTAGATATTTCATTAAGCGTTTAATAGAGTGCTATGATAATTGGACCAGAATGAATAGTCTGACTGATTTGACCACTGATTAAGTTTAAAAATAACTTTAATTTATAGTCTTAACTAAATAAGGAATTAGACCGCTTTGAATCGGAGAAATTTCAATCCATCCATATTAAATTTAGTTAAACTACAATAACCCATGAACTTAATAATTAGTTGTGTGTAAAAAATTGGAGATATTAAAATGAGTTTTTTTATTACCCACCTTCGATGAGGACTAGTTCATAAAATTGGATGCTTTCTAGAAAACAAAGAATTAGCAATGTGTTATGTTATTGTGATGGATTGACGGATATAACCCTGATGTGAAGGGTTTTTGGACCCTTTCATTTCATTCATAACTATTTTGTCATTATATGACTACATTCATCTCACACTTAACTCTCTTGCATCATCACTATATATTTTTTTTTAAACTATGGCTCAGATATACAATGATTCAACGATAAAAATGCAAAATATCATTTTCAGAAATACATTTTAAGTTTGTTAACTTCAAAACTACTTATTACAACCATGTAAAAAGTATTGATAATATTAAATCCCTAATGAAGATTGCATCATATGAAAGTTATTTCCTAGTAGAAATAGAAAAATAAGTCATTACATTATTTTGAAGAGACTAATCCATTATAAATGTTTGGCAAATGTTATTATGGGCCAAAACATTAGACCATAAGTTTGTAAGTAAAAATTATCTCGATTAAGTAGTTGAAGAAAATCCAAATAGGTGAGATAATATTCTTAATAATATTAAAATCTGAAGTTTTTTTTCAAAAGACATGTCTTTCATATATATATATATATATATATATATATATATATATATATATATATATATATATATATATATATATATATATATATATATATATGAAAGACATGTCTTTTGAAAAAAAACTTCAGATTTTAATATTATTAAGAATATTATCTCACCTATTTGGATTTTCTTCAACTACTTAATCGAGATAATTTTTACTTACAAACTTATGGTCTAATGTTTTGGCCCATAATAACATTTGTGGATGATATCGATGCAGACAAAATGAGGATATAACCAATATTTTGGCACAATGTGAATGGCTTTAAGTTGAAGAAATTGAAAACTTTATCTAATATTCAATGTGTATTTTCATCATACATTAGTTTGGCTGGCAGCTAGCTCTTTTGTTTTTTATCAAATAAATTGGACAGCTCAGACACCAAATTTTTCATTATTTATATGACCTAAGATATTGGAGTTGCTGTAATGGATTTAATTTTATTTATGTGATTGCTTAGCCAAAGTATTTTAGTGGTGAAATAATATATATTTTGGAAATACTGTAAAAAATACTTGCACAAGATAGAAATTAAACCGTATGATACTCATATAATAATTTGATATACTTTTAAATTTGTAATAGATAGAAAAAAATTAAGATATTAACGTAAGCAATTTTTTGAGGATAACTACATATATTTTCGTTTAAAATACTAAATATATTACTTTTCCAAAGTATATATATATATTAGTTCAAACACATGAATGTATATAGATAAACTTTTTATTTTATTTTTCTTGATCTAATACGTTAAACCTTGTTAAGATTATTAAACAACCTCACGTGTGTGTTGTTCTTCCCTAGACCATGGAATCGATAAACATAGTTTGATACTTAAACTATATGCACCTTTCCTTGTTTAACTTATGAACAAAATTGCACTTATATGGCCTTCTATCATTCACCATTAATTTGTAATATTTTTGTTTAAAAGTCAATGATAATTAACATATCAATGATGAAAATTTGTCAACAATGTAAAAAACATTTACACCATTGGTGCATACATTTTAAATACTGAAGCTGAAAGATTAGAACAGAAAGATCTTGGACAGATATTACCACTTTAATTATAAGTACATGTGATGCATATGATAGGGAATAATTGCACTCTACTACTTGGAAGTTAAGCATCAAACTGTGGTCCTAAACAGGATTACTTCCCATAATCATAATTTATATCACTCTATATATCATAAATTATCATTAATCAGAAAAATACTTGATAATTAAATTCTAACATAAATATATTTTTTTAACCGATTACAATCTTATGACACATAGAGTGACACTCATTATAATACAGCATCCCAAACTTGTGAAGTTGGTGGACACTGGATAAAAAGAAGAAGAAGACATTATGATGCATGCGCATGCTAGGTTTTTGACCATTAAACATTTTTTATGCCTTCAATTATTTATATTTGAAAACATTTAGTGTCGAACAAAGTAGTGATCTTCCATTTATATGATGGGTTGCTAATAAAAAATTCAATGATTTTAATTGAACATGCTTGAAATTTAACTGTTATTTCAACATTTGTTTTATAATATGATGATGATCAAATTCCTTCAACTTCTAGAAATGTTTAAATTCACGAATATTTACAAGAAAATAATATTGTTTATAAACTTTATATCCTACATAGGACTCTACCTTTCTTTATAAAGAAAATATAATATTCTTTATAAATGAAGATTCATCTATCACTCTATTCAGTCATTAACAAAAAGTTATTATTTGTACAGATATTAAGTAATCACTTGCATAACTTAATTATATATCTCATTACATTGAACATAATATTAAAGGTGATTTTATATTTAGCATTTCACCTCACTCCAGTTATATCCCTGTGGGAAAAGTCTCCTATCACCACACTCAATCATGGAACATAGAAAGATATAATATTTAGTATTTAAAGAGAAAGATCATCTGTCCCAAAATAATTTTGTTATCGTATACCTAATATTCTGTGTACTTGCACAAAAATGTCTACATATTTGACAGAGGGCAGATATGAGACACTTGTTCCAACTACATGGCTACTATTTCACAATTAATTAATTTTGATTAAGAAGGTGCCAGCTTTTCAAAACTGCAGCAAAATGCAAAAAAACTATGTCAACTTTGACAATTTCTAGTCATATTTACCAACAGTGAATACATTTACTGCCAACAATCATTTTTCTTTTCTAGATTAAGCAGCAATATTGCATGTTAGAGTATCTTCATTGATGTATTCTTATAACATTTTATTGAAATAAGAATATTTTTTACTAAATTATCAATGTAGAATTCTTATTTCTTAATAATATTTCTTGCACAAAAACATTTTTATATTTATTCTTATAATAAAACGTAAGTTTCAAAGGTAACAAGTAGGAAAGAGTAACATTTATTATTATAAAATATAAGAGTTTGATTACATTATACAATTTAAATATATAAAAAATGATAGTTGTTATTATGAAGAAAAATTATATATTATTCTTAATTTATGAGAATGTGTAATAAATTATACAATAATATGTGAGACTCAAATAAATTTATCTTATAAAATTATAAATTATGGAGATACTCTTACATCCTATTCAGCACTTTTGCTTCTCCAGAAAAGGTCAGCAATAAAATATCTCGTCCTTCAGTTTGATGTCATGCACCACATGACATGATCATAAATAAGATAACGGGTGAGGACTAAGATTGAGACAAAAATAATGTGTCTCAAAAAATTCCTATCTCCATGTCAAAAGCCACTTACATTATAATAAATAATAAAAAATATTTTTAGCTTTTATGATTGTTTTTTGTAATTAATTAACACTTTTTGATAGAATTAATATATAATGAAACATCAAATTTTGGGATAAATGATCTCGATTTCTAAGTTTGACCATTTAATAACTCCCATCCTTTGCCATAAATGTGGGAGGGATAAGGAGATAAGGTTGATTATTCTACCCAACTATAAAGATATTTTAATGACCAATTGGTTAGTAAATGTAAGCATGGGGTCATAGTGGTAGGACCCTCCTACTCTTGTTTGACTCCTACACACAACAATTAATATTATTCATCTCTTTGGTCCCCCAACAACATAGCATTATTCAATTTTACCATCCCTTTGGCACCAAGTATTCTTGACCTTTGAAACATTCTAGGAATTGAAGCACTCAAAGAATGGCTCAAACAAATGCATATTAGTCATGTATTGATATTACAATGTGCACTTTGTTATGGAGGGCAGATCGATTATCCTTAACCCTGTTTCAATCCAATGAAATTGTGACATCTATTAAAAAAAATTGAGTATCGAGAAACATACATGTTCATTTTTTATTAGGTATCACAGTTTTATTGGAATAAGATAGAGTTAGAGACATGTTTTTGGAATATATGATTCCAAATTATGACAGGGAAAAAAGAAAAGGTCAAATGAGGCATTGAAACTTGGGATCTTAAATTGACTTGGTTCCATTTCTAAAGACCATACATCTTAGGGGAAAGATAGCAAAGAAAAAAGCCTACATTACATTTGGTTACAATCTATGATGAGGGTATCCATAAAGTCATAAGTCACAATCAAAACAATCCCATGTTATCTCATTACTACTTCAATGGAATAGTTCAAAACAAATTAGAAAAATACATGGTTGTACATCTAAAAAGCTGATACAAAATAATCCCATAATGTCTGAACCTTCAAATTGTATCTTAAGGTAGGCAAAAGGGAAAAAATAAATCATAGATCAACAATATTCACAGCACTAGCTTGGCTACACTAAGCAAAAATTTGACCTGCTGCTGAAATTCAAGTATATGATGACCACCTTTCTCTATTCATTTTAACCATTATATCTTTAAAGTTACACAAATTTTAGGAGAAAATGCATATACATCTCAATGTGTAATGTTGCATTTGTAATGAAGATCAAAATTTTGAAAACGCAACAATCAGAATAACAAGGAAAACAACAAAAGGAGAACCCAACATCTGGTATTGACAAAGGAAAGATGGTGTGATGGCCACTTTTACCCTTAAATACAAAAACAAAATCAATAACTTGTATTTCCAGTATTAGAGATGATTCTTTTCGGTCTGGTTCATAATTCAATTTAAAAGAAGAGTAGGCAAAATACTCCTGTTTATCCTCTATCTTTATTTGTTATTTTTTTCAACTTATACATTTGTCTTGTATTATGAATTGAACCTAAAGCCATTCAAGGCACTTGACATGGTGCCCATAAAAAAAAGACATGGTGCATTAGCACCCCATCTAAGTCCTACTAAAACCAATAAAATTCTCAACATTGAACAAAACAGAGAAGAAAAGTCACATACACTTTAAACTTTATATACATTGAAAGGTTTAAAAGAAGAAAAGAAAACCAAAACAAACCAAGAAAGGGACAACATAATGGCACATTTTACACATATTGATTTGTACTTCACATTTTAACTATGCAGGTGTACAATGACTTAATGCAGCTTCTAGATCCTATAAATAACTATGATGGAGAATGGATCCTATTTTTCTTGCCACAAATATCTCTTATAATTATTCACATGCCAGTTTTGAGTCAAAGCTAGTCAAGCATATGGCAAAAGCCTGAAATGCAGAGAGAGGGTACCGATAGTCCATTGTAAACATATCCTTGCCGACCCTGCCAAACTGAAGAATAATCTTGTCATGGTCAGACTGTGTTGTTGGCTGAGATAGTGTAGAACCTGTTCCCGAAGTAGCACTAGATGTTGCAGAGATCAGCTGAAAATTCTTGACAGAGGCGATGTTAACTCTTCCCCTGAAGTTGAGGCACCAACACTGCAGTTGTTCATGCCATCTAGGTGACTTGTTCTTAAGAACTAGGGGTCTCACCTTTCCCTCTTTCTCTTCTTTGCCAGCTCCGATAATATCCGAGAACCTAGCGCTGCTAAACTCGGTTGAAGTGTCGAATGATTTTGACAAGGATATACTCCCGAAAGAATCGCCGAGGGTGCGGGGAAGGAGTTCTGGCTTGCCGGGGACAGTGCCACCAGGCTCAAGGGATGATGCAGGGATTGAGTGCATGGTGCAGTTCATTCTTCGCGGGCCTCTAGTACCGAGGACATTCAACTCATAGGTGACCTGGGCTATATTGTAGCTGCCACTAGGGACCTTTGGAGAAACCTTTTTCGAATAAAACCTACTCCTTCGGCCTGGTGGAGAAAGCTGAGCATAGTTATAGGGAGGCTGTGTATCACTCATTATAAATTTGGTACCGAGAAAATTTGACCTGAAACAATAGGTAGATAACATAATAGTATAAGTCAGTGCAGGAAGGTAGAGAAATAAAATTTTCTAGCACTCAAATTTTTGGAAGATGGTACAAAATTATGCATGACCTTTGATCTTTTCCAAGTCATTCAAAACAGAACTTCTAAATATAAACAATGATTAATAGCGCTAAATGGATTCATGCAGCCAAAAAATAGTGTACCCAAAAAGCTATACCTCAGTTTTCCATTGTAAGTGCTAATAGATCTAGATATGTTATCTGCATCCATTGATAAGATATACTCTGTGCAAGTCGTGCGTCTTGTCCGTTTTGCGGAGAGAAGAAACTTCCCATTTTCAACAAGCAAGGCTGCAAGAACACAATTATGAGTTCAGAACAAGTGCTGCTAACAAGCAGCAAAAACTATACACCTACTCAGAAACTATGGTCATAACAAAGTTTAAATGGATGATATGACCACAGCAAGAAGTGGCATCAACATCCAATCCTTGAGCAGCTTCTTAACCGGTAGTTATAATCATGAACTTCAATATTAACATCCGAAACTCAAAAGTGGACCAGAGCAAACAATTTGGCCATATTAACAACAACGGTCTCGTACCTAATTTGGACAAACAAGAGCTTACTTTCAATGAAAACTTAATTTGGGGAATTACAGTACTGTCGCATGGAAGCTTTCAATAAAATCTAATTTATTGTGGCACCAAAAATAAATGAAGATCATATACAATTTAGAAGAATCGAAAATCAAGGAAACAACAACCAAGCCTTTATCACACTAGGTGAGGTCGACTACATGGATCGAACAACGTCATAATGTTCTATCATAAATAAGGAAACATATATAAATTCTACATTGAAAAATCAACTCAGCTTGGAATGATAAGGAATAAAATAAATGCATAAGTTAGACGCCATGTGTCAATAGTAATAAAAATTCAAATAAACCACAAAAGATAATAAGATAAAATCATATGCATTGGGTGTGAACAAAAGAAAGTAAAGTTTACCAGGACTAAGGCAAAGGAAGAGGTGATATGTCATCTTAGACTTGTCTCTCTTGATGAAGCACTGGATGGGTCCATCCCTATACCCAGGCTGAAAAAACCATCAAAGAAACATTAAAGTGCAACATAAGACCATGTTTCCAATTTTATATCACTATATAAATGAAGCATTTATTTCAAAATATATTTTAGATGCAGCAGAATAGAAGTACGAGATTATCTCACCTGCTTCAGGGAAATCGGGAAAGTAATCTTCCCACAGAATTCGGGACTATTGACAATTTCTTTGCACATATCTCTCCACGACTTGCACACAGCCGCACATGCAACAACGTTCCTACGGCCAGGCCAGGTTCTCTCACTTGCTTCCAGTCTCTTAATAACATCACGAAGAAGCTCGGGTGGAAGGCTAGCCCATCGACTATTCTGTATAACTGGAGTTTGTTCCTGCAACTCGTGTACTGAATTGCGCGACTTTCCCCTATTATGGCCTGGAAGCCTAACTTCAAAACTCCGCCTTGATAAGCTTCCAAATCCATCCCTTACATCACGAACTATACTGCGGAACGACATTTGTTCCAGCACACTGACAGCCCAAGAGCTCAATATCTCATCAAATCCACTAAAAAGATAAATATTACACTCTTACTAAGAAGATGTCACAACTTTCAAGTCTTAGGAGTGTGAAGAGCTGCAAATGAACCAAACTTTATTTTAAACTCCATCAATTCTTAGTGGTCAAGAAATGAAAGAGAATAAAACAAATAGAGTAAAGCACAAAGTGAACAAAATTTGGAAGAAAAAAACAAAATAAAAGTGAGATTCTCACAAAAGAAAGCCCCACATGGAGCTAAAAGCTAAAGGAACATACAATTCAAGATTTTTGCCATAAACAATGTTTTGGTGTGTTTCCAACCTGATCATGAATCTAAGTTCCTATAGGAGCAATAAACCAAAAAATCAAAATAAATTACTAACCAAAGGACTACACTTGCATCACAAAGATAAATAAATAAATAAATAAATAAATAAAAACAAAGAGAGCAAATACAAAACATGTATTTTGTTTTGGTACTACAAGGGTATCCTCTCACTTTTTTGGGAACTAATTCCTTCCGGGCTCATGGCTGCCCCTCCCAACAAGTAGAGCTCACAAGAATCGAACTCTTAACTTTTGGGATCCAGTGAAGCCTTTTACTACTAGACGAACGTCTTGTTGTTGGTATGTATTTTGTTATATGTATTACATATATATGTGATTGTACAAGGGAATCTAATTGCCCTATTTTTAGTTCAAGTTGCTCTCTTTCCTTTATTTTTGTTGTGGAAGCTACAAGGTAAGAATCAAATGATATGAAATGCATCTAATACACAGACACATGAGAACACAAGCAGAAAAGAAAACAATAAAAGTGAAGGTGAGAGAGAACAAACCTAAAACAATACCAAACTTGAGAGTGATAAATAAGGATCCCTTCTCCAAAACACTGAAATCATGGAACATAAGAGATCTGTAAAAATCACACACAATAAATATATCAGAGAACTCCACTAAAACCCTTAAAACTAAAAAAATAATAACACAGAAAATAATTCGAAAAGTAGTAATAGGGCAAAAAAATTGACAATTCAAAAAAGAGAGTTGAAAAATACAAAAGTTGAATAAAGGTGCATTGAAAGAAAGAAGGTGAGGAAGATAAATTAGATGAAGAAGTAGGTGATTTTTAATCATCTGTCACGATAACAATTATTGGCTATCAAATAAAATAAAAGTAATACAAATTAATTGATATAAAAGCTATTTCTCTCACTAACTATTTCTTTCATTTTCAATTACCCAGTAAGCAGAGTAATTAAGCATGCAATATGATATCATCACAAATATTGAAGTTTATAACAAAAATTACAATAACTATATGTGTAGTGATATATGATTCGATAATGATGTATAATAAATTGAGCTAATGATACATAAAATAAAACTCCACAGCATTGTGATGCATAGTGGTTGTCTCATTCTCACTATCAACAATGAACAGGTTGATTCAATAGTACATATATTTTATATTGTGCTATATAATATAATATAGTACTTATCATATATGAGTTTTATATTGTACTAGTTTATGTTGTTTTTTTCTCAATATAATATTGTGCCTCATTTGTGGATAAGAATTACTTTTTGAAGTTCAATTTGAGTATGACTTTGTTATACTTCATATTGCAGATTTATGGTGTTGACAAGTAAAAATGAGAGAACACTGCAACTTGCATAATGGTATTGTTCCATTTTCTTATGTGGCTATTAGAAAGCAACACATTATCTTTTCATTGTTGTCTACACAAATTAGTATTAAAAGTCATATATAGTTAAAATGCAATAGTAGACTAATGATAGGATAGTATTATGAAATTTGTTATGATGTTCATTAATCATACAAAAAGAAAAAAAAAATAGGATAGTATATGCTATTGGAAATTGTATATAATGATTTCCTTAAACAAGATCTCATGTTCGAGTTTTGTGGATAGAAAAAATACTAGTAGGAGAGTTAGCTTCACATACTTATAGATGTTTTTAGCTCAGGATTGCCTCTAATGCGAGGATATATATGAGAAACAAAAAAAAGTATGGAAAAACCCAAAAACAGTGTGTATGACCATTCCTGTAGAGTTGGCCCATTTTTATTTGGGCCTCATTCGTTATATACTAACTCATTCCTGCTGAGTTTTTCAATGGATATGTTTACATTGGATATTGCTCATAGTTGCTAATAACATCTTTGAATTGGTTCTAGTTCACAGAATTGATTATGGATGAACCAAAAAGTGATCTTTTTACTTCTCTAACCTTTATTTTGAGATTTTACCAAGAAACATTTACCTGAATCAAATTTATTGTACATGTATGTACCAAAAAAGTAAATAATTGTATATGCACATATACATCACTCGAGTTAATATTTATCCAAATGAATAAAAAGTGTCAATTTCTCTTCTACCAAATTATAAAACTAAGCATAAATTAAGGCATTAAATTCCGTATCTTTGTAAGTAAATAAATGTGTGAGGTGTGCTTGGCAGAGGCCTGCTAACTCATGCAGTTGAAAACTACTTCTTCTAGTAGACGTGCATTTTTACTTTATACTTACTAGGGTGTCGACCAACACTTTGTATCAATCGACTCACATTATTTTTATTTTAATATAGAGTGTATTATATTCATCTTATATCATTTAATATAGGAAATGCAATATATAAATTTAATAGATAGAGAAGATTTAAGAAGATAATTTATGATAGTTGATATGATATACACAAATTTTTTGCCAAATTCTCATTTTATGTCTCTAATAATCATTACAGAATTGTTGGAGGTTTTTTATGTGTTATTGTATGTTCTTCTCGGGTTGAGAAAGAGAAGAGGATATAGAAATAAGGGAATACGTAGAAGAGTAATGATGTATTTATATAAAAATGAAAGCAACGTGTGAAAGTTTATACTAATTATTAATGAAATAAATTATAAAAACAATAAGTTTGGAATATAAAAATTATGTGATGATTGTTACTTTTATTTATATATATATATCATAAGATACATCATCACCACACACTATCTATCATAGGCTCATCATGGGTATGGGTCCTAACTATGGCATACCCTTTGTTTTGCTTCAAATAGCAAGCAAGTAGTAATATGGTCCCTTTAAAAGCTTTTAATTGTTCGACATTGCCTTTGATCTACGACAATAACCCATTTCTATTAGCTTATAATGCGATCTTTCATGCGATTTATGTGAATGGAAGAAAATAGCAACATGCATTTGAGGTAATGGAAACACTATCTAGAAAAAGCAAAGACATATAAGTAGCATAATTAAATCTTGTAACTAGTTGTGTGTATAATTAATATGCATCTGCATAAGCGTGCTATTGAAGGTACAAAATAAATGATGTAGGACTTGTATTGGTGAAAATTACAAGGTAGACATCTACATGAGCATATACACATGTTTATGGCAGTTGGTAGGTGCAAAAGAGACGCATGTGCACCATATAAATAATAATGGCTAATTTTCAGCTCACGTTTATTTGTTTATTTATTTATTTAAGATGGTCTATCGAATTGTTGGGAAATTCAGAACCAAATTCTCTCCTCTGTGTGATATAAAATGGACACTTGCAGAAGCAGCAAGTGGATAAAGAAAATAGAGAATAATAGAAGAATAACACCAAGAATTTTAACGTTGAAAAACCTCCTCAAAGTGAGAAGGAAACAACCACAAGACCTAGTCTAGAAAATATCTCCACTATAGAAAGTAGGATTACAATATTTGACTTTCTCTTACAAAGAAGATAATACTCAATTTTACCTAAAAAAGATGGAAATACAAACTCTCTAGTATCTCACTAGGAATACAAATCTCACACTATGTTGATATAAACTCTCTCACTTTCTCTCTATGTTGTTTTTTCACTTACTTGTTGTATATTCGTCAGAAGTCCCTTATATATATAGTGAAGGAGAGGAAAGCTCCATCATAAAGACATAGTGGAGAATTAATTGATGTCATATTTTTCAAGACACTTTGAAAAGGTGTTACTCCAACTTTCTAAGTTAGACTTCATAATCTGAAGACTCAATGAGTAATTCCAAGACCTTGGAATAGCCATCATTGAATTATTCAATGGTTCATATACCAAGATTCATTGGTATTACTTTCACATCAATTTGGAAGGATTCCCAACAGGAATCAATAAGACTTCTAAAAGTGAGTTGTAATACTCATAAGGAATATGAACTTAATTAGTGGATTCCAAACGGTTGACAAGTAGGAAATAATGGGAACCCTATAAGGAACGGTTATGATCCCCAAAACATCAAATCATACGTAGTTTTTATCTCTCCCCGTCAGAGAGAAAACGGAGGTCCCAAAAACAATTAAGGATTTGGTTGAGAAATATCATTGTACCAAAACTCTCTCAAAAGGTATATCAAATGAGTAGACCAAAGAACATGAATTTAGGTATGACTTTATATCGTTGTTTCATATTATATGTAAGAATCATGAGATTCAATATTCTAGAATTTGTATTTTATCAATCATCAGAAAATATCTAACCTAATACATTTCTCGAAATTGTGCTTTATATATTTACCAAAATATTGTGGCACTATTTAACTTTTTTCATTGGCTGGTTTCATCTCTCCTTCTTTTTAAATGATAAAAGCACTTTTAAGCTAATTCAAGTTTGTGGGCAACCTTAAAAGTTAAAGTACACATCCCTTACATTAACCTAATGTATTTAGGAGAAAACAATTCTCTTAGGTACTATAATTAAGATTCCAACAAAAGATCGCACACCTCCTACTAAATCTTAGGACTATTCTCCCAACTATATTGATATGTTTATACCATACTCAACTTTTTTAAGACCTGGAAATTTAACTTTTTTTCTTCTTCTTTTTTCTATCTCGCAACTTTAACTTTGTAATTATTGATAGCTATGTGATCATAACTGAGTGTATTAATTAATCCATGCCAATATCTGTCAATGTTTAAAGGTATTTATAATATGAGAAAAATATTATATGCTCATTACTTTTCGAAAAAAGTAATCAAAATAAATATTGGATATTGTACTGACTTAGATTGTTGACTTTGTATACATCTTTACACTGTCAGTGTATATAATGAGTTATTTGTATTGTATAAATATAAAATATAAATGCATTTCTACATCCTACATCAGACAATGCCTTGCGTCCGAAGCGAGCAATAAAAAAAATCGGGTTGTTTGTTGAGATTATTTATCTCTAAAGTCACCTGTTTTTTTAAAATAATTACTTAAAAGACAACATAAAATTGTATCAGATTATTTTAACCTTCAGTATCTCAAAATAATCAATTATTAGTTGGTGTATGGATCAATATTCTTGTATTGAAAGTTGCGGATATTGTTTTTTTTTTTGTTGTTTGGATTAATACCTTTGTGCTATCTTAATACAATTTCTTTATCTTTGTACAGCAAAAAAACTTTTATAAAAAGTCAATCAGTTTTGTATGGAATCCTAAAATCACTTAATTTAGAATATTAAAGTAAGAGAAAAATGTACGTGCTTATAGTGTATGAATTTTATACACTTTCAGTGCATTCTACCATTAATATTTAAGTATTATTGACTTTTTCAAAATAAAAGAAATATTCTAAATGAATGATAAATGATAAAGTGTACCTGTAATCATTGAATGATGGGCGGCAGTCTATAATATTTTAATATAAGGGTGACGTTTTAAATTACTTCACGCTGAAAGTCATCTTAAATAACTATATCCACAAGCATAACTTAGCATCCAAGAAAAAAATTACAATTTAATTTTAATAAATTATCTATCATTTGTAAATTATTGATTTTAACTTTTAAATAAAAATAGTTTATCTTAACGATAAATATATAATATTATGAAATGGTAAAAATCTCTACCTTATACATTTTTAAACTTTCCTATATAACCTTGTATAGTACAAATCAAATTATAGTTTAATATATATGTATATAATGTGAATGTAAATTTTTTACACTTTCAAGTACATTATTAGTAGTTCATATATGTTAATTTTATTTAAGTTAGATTTAATGATAATTAACATAAAAGTAATGTAAATTAACAATGAATGATATTATGATTGTGTATAAATTTTTATATTATTTAATTGTTATCTCTCAGTAATACATGTCGACCACAATATGTGAATCAATCATTTCAGGAAATTGAGAAAGAATAATTGAAGAAGGGAACAAAAAGAGAAGTGGGTGATTGAGTTTGGATGGTGGGGTGTTGAGTAAGAACCATAAAAACTTTAGGGTTAAAAACCACATGCAAGATATAATTTGAAAGGAGCATTAACATGCATGCCTCCACTTATGTCTATATGTAAAACATATGTTTTGGATCAGACTGTGACCGAGGAGTTTCATTGTTACATGGGTATGAGAAAAGTGAAGAGTTATAAGTGAAAGACCACATCTTGAACCAAAACGTAAGACATTAGTTCATGAGCATTTCCTTCTTATAAACTCTCTCACTCTTCTCTGCATATCCAATGTGAAACTTCACACTTGAATAAACCCAACAATCTCCCCTCAATTTGAGTGTCAGCAATTCACATTAATTAGGAGGCAGAGGGGAGATTATTTTTCATTTAGTTAGAAGAAGTTGTTGATTATAAAGAATGTTTTTAAGGGATAACAATAACTCTATTTGATATAAAACATAAAAAAATAATATACGGAATTTGAATTCTTAAAGGAGATTCTACATCAACAAACAGACTCAGACGCCTCTGTAAAGTATAGGTCTATTCCTTATCAATTGAACTAAACTAACAATTATTATCTAATGTAAATTTTATTCTAGGAACTTTTATGTGTTTTCAAATAAGTTTTTACTTCAATAATAACTAGAAACTCAAACTCATAGTCTAACCACTGGACCATTTATAACTCTCATATGTTAACGTTTTGTTTTAATTAATTCTTCGTTTTGGCTTGCACATAAACTTTAGTAGATTCTTTGTCATCAATTAATACATATGCATGCACATTACACTAGCATGCATGATTAATACAAGGATGCTTTATTGGGTAATAAAACAAGAAAGATAAAAGGATTGGGCAAAACTAATAAGAATCGATTGATCCAAAATTGTATTCTCAATTATGTCTCATTTAGATTCTAATATTTATTAAAAATATTAAGATTTGCGAAACAAAATTTAAATTGCATATTATTTTAGATTATATATTAAAATCTGATTAGATGTGATAAGATTGAGGACACAATTTGAAAACATCTTATCTCTATTAGGATGCCCCAGGTTAGGGCAAGGTATTATTCCGTTTCAGTATTTACAGCACACGCAAGAGGAGTAACAATACGAAGGGGAAAAACAAATAACATTTAATAAAAATAAAATCAACCTAACATATTATTACCAAAAGTAAAATAATATCCAGCTAACATATTTACACATAGACAAAATGCAAATAAACAAAGGAAATGAGACTCTTCCTGACTACAAATTCTATAACAATATAATTAATTATACACATAGATAATATTAACATGTTGTGACCTTATATCATTCAACATTAATAAGTGAAAAACAATATTACTCTCTTGTAGCGAATCCTTTCATATCATAAACTCAAAGAAAACTATTAAAAAATAAACAAGATAGAAAATACACCAATGGTGATAAAATACACTTATAAATGATGAGTTATTTGGGTCCACTCTCTTGCATTATGTTTATGTCTTAGCTTGATACATGTGTTATCCCAATCAATAATTGAATTCTAATCATATATATTTTTTGTTGTGTGTGTATATATACATAATAGTTGTAATAAAGTCAATTTGAGCCATATCATCGTGGTTTTATTTGTCAATTTTATGCAAATTAACTAATAGTTACTTAGAAGTTCAAGGTAAAGTTGTACTGAATTACTTTACCAAAAAATATGTAATTATTTAAGTTAAGAAAAAGAAATACACTAAAAATAGTAAATAAGAAAAAGAACCATTCAAAGTTGTCTGCTTTGAGTTTTTCTCACTTTTAATGTCCATTCTCTGAAGCTAACATTTAAATAGACAAGAGGCACTCATCTCTAGTTGAGTTAAAATCAAGAGTTTAATTATTATTCTGATTAAACTTTATATATACGTGCCTTTACTAGTTCTAGAAAGGTGAGGAGGAAGTTACGTGGTTCAAGGGGAAATTAAACTAGCATGATTAAACTTTGGGGGGCTTAATTTTAATTATATATAAATGATGGTCAACGAAATTGGTGATGAATTACATACTTTTCAAAAATTCATATTAGTTATCCATCAGATTGTAATTGTAATTTTTTATTTAAATATCATTATTTACACAAAGATATCAACGTTTATATAATTTTTCTAAATAAAATATTTACAAAAATGATATTTTATTTAATAAATAAATATGAAAATGTATATTCATTTTTGTTTATTAAAGGATCCCGTGCAATGCAATGATTACTATAAAGAACCCGTGCATATGCAATGTTTACTACAAAGAACCCGTGCATATGCAATGTCTTCTATAAAATGTGTTTACGAACGTATATTAGAAAAACTCAATTATGTTGGTTGTATATATAGATAATTTAGGGTGTTAATATTTGATCTTTTAAAAAGTAATAATTTCATAAACTAATTGTACGGTTTACAATTTTACCCCGCATCATATTTATTTATGAATATATGAATTTTTAAAGAGATTTGTTAACTAATGTCCTAAAGATATTGTTTATGGAATACAAAAGAAGAAAATCAATATTGGGGAACCAAGTGCAACACTTCTTTAGAGTGAAACATCATTTTTCAATGTAAGTTTTGTCTTTTTTTTAATTAAACTATATTATTAGGACATACACTTATTAACATTCTCATTATATTAATGATTTCAATTAGAGTAAAGGCCAAAGTACTAATAGGTGGTTGATGTAAGTGATAAATGTTTGATTTTCCTCCAACAAGGTTTAGGTTTGAGTCTTATATATGTAAAAAAACTAATCTTACCATATTTAAAGGTTATTGGCTCAAACAAAATTGCTTCTAAAGGATAGATGTATTCTATACAAAAAGGAAAAAAATAGTAAAGTTAGTGATCCCTAAAAAATAAAAAAAGTCTTAATTTAGCAGTTAAAAATATCAAATTTTGTCAAATTAATCATAGGGCAAACTTTTTAGAATTTGGAAGCTTTTATCATTACACAACTCAATCAACTAAATTAGCCTGTAAGAGATTAATTGCAAGTTGAATTTTGAAAGGGAATAAAAAGAAATGAAAAACTTTAGAGTTATCGATCTTTTAATTAAGTGTATATCATAGTTTTCAAGTTTTTTCTTCCTTTTGTTATCCTCTAAGAACCAATTTATAAACGAACCCTAAGTATAATTTATATTAATGTTGTTTATAATTAAAAGACCAAAGAAACATTTAAATATCAGGCCATGCAATTTTCTTCTGAGGTAAAAGCCGAATAAAATGATATGAGTTATCTTAAAGTGCACCACGTTGAAGCACGTTGTGGGGTCAATACAAGTTAATGGAACTATTGGATCCAAAAACTCCAAGATATGGAAAATACAGCTAACATAATGTTATTGAACATTATTAGTCACATTGAGAAAGAATACGGAATAATGGAGTCAATAACTCTATATCACAAGTCACATATTCTCTGGGAAGTCTTCTCATGATGCATGCACACCATTGTAAATGGTCCCTATAAAAAAATTAATAATTGGTCAAAAATGTAGAGTTAGAAAGATTTGTAGCCATCAAAAAATTCATTCTATTTATTATGTTAGGTCGAAGCTAACAGAAATTGTCACCGGTTACTTCCATTCATAAATGGTCTTTGCCTTCACAAAGTGGCTAACATCCATCTAATAAAGATTAATTAATTCTTTTTTGGTATTATCATCACTTTTTTTGATAAGGAATTAATCACTTTCGGTAGTTGATCTTCCTAACAAGTGTCGCACTAAGGAATCGAACTATTAATCTTTTCCTCGTCCCAGAGATCTGGTGGGATTTTATATTACTATATCAACATCTTGTTGCTAATGAATAATTAATTCATCTCACATATAAAAAACTAAGATATAAATATTCATCATTATCAACTAAATATTGAAAAATTAATATTTTTGTTAACTAACTTGAAACTCTTTTATAAGTTTAGTAGCGTAAAGTCTTACTAAATCCTTAAGATAATCAAAAGGTTAAAGATTTGATTTATGTGATCGTGAACGATACTTGGTAACTTCAAGTTTGCCAAACTATGGTGTTCTAACTTTCTACTAGGAAGCCTGCCACGTGCTTATGATGACTTAGATTTTGCTCAAGTTATTACCAAGGGTTAAGGGATATGAACGTGTAAAAAAATTATATTTGCATTTATTTTCTTCATGTTTTGATATGTGAGATTTTATTTCAAAAATTGCAAGAGAAAAAGCATTGACCGGTTAAAATATTATTGAATTTCAACGTACAATTTTTACACTTAAATCTATATATTATTACAAGTAATAGTAGAAAGTAACGTGTAAACGTCAAGGAATTGGAATCTACAATTTTCCAAACATATATATTTGGAGAGAAAAAATTAAGATGGAACAAAATTAGACGTGGCATTTTATATGCATGTTACATGCCACACGGTAAAAATGTATTTTCTTTTAAATTATCAATCAAGTTTAGAGAAAAAATGTATGAATATGTATATTTAGATATAAGTATATTTATGTTTTTATGCTTTATTTATAATTAAATTTTAATTATAGTTAAAATTTTCATATATTGTTAATATTGTACTAGTAAGCATTATATAAATACGTTTTCACATAAGTCTTCCTCTTAAGTTTAATGTATTTTGGCAAATCAAGCAACATTGACACATGTAGATTAAGTGGATTAGATTTAAGTTTGTTATTTCTTTTCTTGAAAATTGGTGGATTAAATTGATTTTTAGTCAAAACTTAATAATAATATATGGGAAAATATTAATCCTCCTACTATTTCTTATAAAAAATTTATTTTCCCAATCGGGAAGTAGTGATAAATGTTAAACTTATCAGATAAAATTCTCTCTATTAGAGAGAATGAATTATTCTTGATTTTGTATTTGCTTTTAAAAGTAAAATTGTCAGTTTATTAAAGATAAAATAATAAATATATCATAACATATTGATTTTGCATTTTCCTCCCCTTGTCATTGCTCAAAATTATCACCTCATTGTTAAAGAAATTGGACACGTGAGAGTTTGATGATTAATGAAAGAGTAAATTACATTAAGATTTTTTATGTTTGAGTAAAATTAACAATTTGTTTCTCTCAAATCTTTATCTGTACCTAAACAAATCTCTCATATTTATATACATACATTACAATAACTATCTACATGAGAAATAAGTGTAATATTTAAAATAAATAAAAAAGGTGATGAGTATAATAAAGTTAAACATAACATGATATATTGTATAGACAAGTCCAAATATTATAAGAATCAATATATTTTTATTGTTATGAGTTCATTATAAAATGCATAAATAATTCTAAAGATATATTGTTGTAAGTCACTCTTACACTATATTGTAACGAACCGAAAATAATAAATATGTATTGATTCTTATACTATTTGCACTTATCTCCACAGTATACAACATTTTGTTTAACTTAATTACACTTATTATTAGTTTGTTTAAAATATTACACTTATCTTTCTTGGAGATATGTAACGAGTATAATGCATATATAAATTAGGGAGATTTCGTGTAGGTGTAAGAAATGAAGGAATAATTTGTATAATTTTACTAAAACTTAGATAATATTATTATAATTTACTGACAATTTGATAATTTCTAATGACCTCTTTACTATTGAAATCCAAAAGCATCCAATAAACAAAGGTGATCTATAAAAATGGGCAAACTTATTATCTCCTTTAGGGATGAGACAAAAGCTCCTCTATGAGTATCACCAAAAATAGTTTATGAGTACGAATATATATTATGGTATTTGTCCTCTCAATACCAAAATATTCATAAATATTATACTTTTTATTATTTTATATTATATATTATTTATTTTATAATAACTTTAGTGATGTAAAGTAATGATAAATTTGTTATGTACATAATTTTATTTTTGTTGTAATAATTATTGATTATTATAAAATATATAAACATATACTTAAACTACTCACACTAATACTAATAAATAGTACGAATATTGGCACGGAAAAACTTTACCTACATCCACCCTTGTCATCCCACTAATACACATCTTCTAAAAATTCTAAAGAAACATGTATCCACCAAATAAATAGTTTAATATTTGTACATTAACATTGTAAAATATTATTTTATATTTTAGTCTATCATAATCAAATTTTCATATATTAGTTTTTAGTATCTCTAAAATAAAAGTAAGTTAACATTTATGTATTTTTGTGTAAAAATTTATATATAGTCGAAACATATTCTACCATTTATTTGTATTAATTTTTATGAAGAATCAATAATAATTAAATATAAATGATAGATGATACAGTAAAAATATATAAAATTTATACACTGTTAATACATACATTTTATCTAAAAGTAATACGTGTGAATGATATATTTTATATAATGTAAAAAACTTTGTAGGATATATAGATTAAGGTCTCTATTAATAATTTATTATTATTTTTTCCTTTTTTTTAATTATATTTCCCTATCATTATTTTCCCTTTAACTTTATATGTTTATAAATTATCCCTAAGCTTTTCTTTTCCTTTTTTGACGCACTTACGTATGGCACACATAAGAGAACCCAAAGTGACCCTTCTCTGTCTTTCTTTTCCAATCCAACATTACAAAAAACATACAAGTGAAGATTCCATACCCCTAATCATAAATATTAAAATAATAAACATCAACAATTAATAATACATATCCAGATAGAAAAAGTTAACCCAGCTTAAATAAAGCATAATTTTCCAATTTTATATCATGAAATTGACAGAGAAGTCCCACCTAAAAATAAACAAATATAATTATTCACCTCAACCCAAAGCATCTTATTTCCATGAGCATATAATAAAAACCCTTAGAGTTATACTATTCCACTTGTTTTCATATATATTCCATATTTCTCATCAAGGTGTAATTGCTATTAGGGAGTGAGTAGGGAACATATATTTTATCCTCGATGCAGCTGGGTGACCCAACTGTGTTGGAGACTTCCTCCGGCGAGGCCGTGGCGGAGAATGACGGAGGCAGCGAGCAGAAGGGAATAATAAGAAATGATAGTGGTGGTGATGGTCATGGAGATGAGAGTCATGAGAAGATGAACGGTGGAGGAAACCGGTGGCCCCGCCAACAAACATTGGCTTTATTGAAGATAAGGTCGGATATGGATGCTGTGTTTCGTGATTCAAGTCTTAAGGGTCCACTTTGGGAAGATGTTTCAAGGTACTATATTATATATATATATATATATATATATACAACAGTTTCTTCATCTTTGTCTATGCCGTTTTCTTTATGGCTTTCAACAAACTATGCTCGAAACCAACTAGCTTAAGATCATGTATGAAGAGCTATTAATTCGTTTTCATTTTCCAAACTCAAGAATAAATTAGCTGTGGTGGCAGATCTTGTTCAAATCTGAGATAGCAATTCATTGTTATATGAGTTATGTACTAATTATTGACATTACTGATTATCCATTTAGTACCTACGATTAAGGTGGTCGATGGTGAGGATGGAGGGTCAAAAAATGAGTTATAAAGATAATTTAATAGTCAAGGTAAGAGAATGAATGAGGTTGAAAATTCGAATCTCACTCACGATAAATAATAATATATGTCGATAAAAAAATAAGATTAATGCTCAATTGTTTTATCAGTCTTGAGTTACAACGGACCCATAGCTGAAGTCAATCTTTCTATAAGAATTTGCTCAAATTATGTTTAGCTCTTTTTAGGTAAGAACTAACTTCATATTTTTAATTTCAGTAAGATGAGGCTAGTATACTTTCTCTCTCTAAGATTTTACCTTTGATCTTTACATGAAAACAGTAACTTTCTTTTTTATAATTTCTGATATTTTTAATGGATAATATAAATTTTCTTTTTCTTCTCCCTCTCTCTTTCTCTCTCCCCTCTATATATTTTATGTTCAGGAAACTAGCAGATCTTGGTTATCACAGAAGCGCAAAGAAATGCAAGGAGAAATTTGAGAACGTGTACAAGTACAACAAGAGAACAAAAGAGAGCAGAAATGCGAAATCTGAAGGAAAAACATACAGATTCTTTGATCAATTACAAGCTCTTGAGAAACAATTCAATGTCTCTTCTTACCCACCAAAACCACAACCACAACCACAACTTACGTTGTCAAAAACAAACAACAACGTTTCCACTGATACTATTGCATCTATTCCTTTTATTTCCACCACCACTGTTCCATCCACAAACCCTAGCAATGATAATAATAATAACAAGAACAATGTTTCATATTCTTTGCCCAATATCACAAACCTTTTCTCTAACACATCTTCAACATCTTCTACGGCTTCGGATGAAGACTTGGGAGAGAAGTACAGGAAGAAGAGGAAATGGAAGGACTACTTTCGGAAGCTGACGAGGAAGGTCTTGGCCAAGCAAGAGGAAATGCAGAAGAAGTTCTTGGAAGTGATAGACACAAGGGAGAAGGAACATGTGACACAACAAGACGCTTGGAGGATTCAGAAAATGGCAAGGATCAATAGAGAACATGAACTTCTTGCTCAAGAAAGAAAAACTGCAGCAGCAAAAGATGCTGCAATTGTTGCATTCTTGCAAAAGTTATCTGGTGAGAAGAACCATACAACTTCTGCAAAAATAACACCAACACCATCACTGTCATTATCACCTCTACCGTCACATCCACCAGTATTACAAGAATTACGGCCACAGCCACAACAAAAACATATGCATCAACTGCCATTGATGGTGATTAACGACAACGTTGAAATTCAGAAAATGAATAACGGTCATAGTAATGGTGGTCCATTAAACTCTTCTTCAAGGTGGCCAAAGGCAGAAGTTCAAGCTTTGATAAGGCTGAGGACTAGTCTCGATGCTAAGTATCAAGAAAATGCACCAAAAGCTCCATTATGGGAGGATATCTCAGCTGGGATGCAAAGGCTTGGGTACACTAGGAGTGCTAAGAGATGCAAAGAGAAATGGGAAAACATCAACAAGTACTTCAAAAAGGTGAAGGAAAGTAGCAAGAAAAGACGGGAGGATAGTAAAACATGCCCCTATTTTGAAGAGCTTGAAGCTCTATACCAAGAAAAGAGCAAAACTCAGAACCCCTTTGGTGGTGTTGCTTTTGCATTCAACAATATGAAGCCAAATGAGATGATGGAGCCGTTGATGGTGCAACCAGAACAACAATGGAGGCCACCCTCTGAAACTGAGTTGAATGAGAATAATGGAGATAAAGAAAGAGAGATGGAAGATGCAGAAGAAGGAGATAGCATGGAAGATGATAAGGATGATGGTGAAGAAGATGTAGATAGCATGGAAGAAGACAAAGAAGGAGATAACGGTTATGAGATTGCTACAAATAAAATTTCTTCAGTGGACACAGTTGAATGAGACAAGTAGGTTTGTGGATAGATACCTCATGTCCTAAATGAGCTCTCATTCTATGTTTCAAATCAATTAGAGTGCTTCATTTTATTATTATTTGTTTTTTTAAATTTTGTTTATTCACGTGTCAATGTACCATTGGATTGAGATGGGACAACGTTAAAACAAGTGATCTTCATCCATAAGTTTGTGAGAGATGGGATCACCTGTCCACAACGGTACCCTTTTCCGTATCCCAAACCAATCATATATTGAACGTGGGTAAAAGAAAAATTTAAAAATAAAAAATAATAAAATATAGCAATTTGATCGATTTGAGATATGGAACAAAAACACAATTTAGGGCAGGTATATCCTTCAGGTTCTTGAGTGGATGGATGGAGAATTTTTTATTATTTTTTCAATTAATTTTCTTTTTTATGCATTTGGGATTATGAGATGTCACTAAAGTTTGTGATAGGCAAATAGTAGTGTCATTAAAGTGATGGCCACAAACACACTGCACTATAAAATTGAATTCTTTTAATCATGAAAAGGCATACCCATCTGGGAGTGCACAAGGTAACTATGATCTGACACATTTTTCTGGGCCAGCTTAACAGAAAATGATTGGAGTTGTGGGTCACATTTTCAGCCTCCATGAACTGCAGGGATCAAAGTTTAACAGTACAGATAATAGTTCACATGGACCAGCTTAGGCTCATAAATTTATGTTTAAAATGTAAATTAAGGATGACATAGAGAGAAGAGATCCCAAAGGATAAATCTAATAACAAAATGTCAATGCAAGTCTTTTAATTTTTGGTTTATTAATTTTATAAAGGGGTGGAATCAAAACATGTCCAAACATTTTCCGTACCAATCAAAATATTCATGTCAGTTAAAAAAATTAAATATTTATTATTATTTTTCTATTTTTACTTTATTGTAATTGATTAAGGACAGACTTTAGCACAAGTAAGACTGTTCTCCATTAATGGAGAGATAAATTATATTTTGTAGTATACTTTTAAGGTCAAAATGGTAACTTCAATAAAAATTAAAGATTACTGTTTTTTATTTTTAGTATATTTTTTCAAAACTTATCTCTCTATCAATGAAGATGAGTCTAACTCCTCTGATATAATGCTTTAGGATAGAAGATCTTTATCCCAATATAGATCAGAAAACCACTATGCAGTAGTACTTTCAGTTTCCTTTATACTACTTGCGTGTGAATTATTGTTGAATGGTAGGAGCAACTTGTTAACTTTTGACCATTGACTTTATAACATGATGATAGGAATTAGTGCATATTACATTTGGGATTAGTGTCCTTTCAAGGCAAACTTGTACAAGTTACATTACTTTATGGCTTATAATACAAATAAAAAAATGGTTCACTTCTCCATTAATATTATAATGACTTTTATATAATTATATATAACATATATACATAATTATAATTCTTCCAAGTGACTAATGATGATAGCTAGCTAATTAAAGTTAATAGAAGGACCCTGTGTCTTTTCTCTAGTTTTGCAACCTGATTATCACAATCTTCCAAACATAAACCTTAATTTGTTTTCTTGGAGCACATCATATATGAAACTCAAAACTATGAGCATGCTTATGGATGTTAATTGTTTTGTTATATCACGGTATTAAATTGTAGAATAAATTATATTGACACCCCTGATCATCCTTGCATAAGAAATAAGTGTAACATTTTAAAAAAATGTGATAAATGCAATTAAGCTAAACAAAATATGATATATTGTGGAGACAGGTCCAAATAATATATGAGTCAATATCTCTTTATTATTTTTGGTTCGTTACACTATATTATAAGAGCGATTTAAACAATATTTCTTTAGAATTGTTGATACATTTTGTAACAAAAATAATAAAGATACATTGATTTGTATATTATTTGGACTTATCTATACAATATATCATGTTTAGCTTAATTGCATTTATCACATTTTTGTTTAAAAGATTACACTTATTTCTTATGCATGGGTGGTCAGTGTAATGAATGGAAGTATAAAAATTAGGGATGTTTGTGTAAGTGTAAAAAAATTAGGGGTGATTTGTGTAATTTCACTAAAACTCAGGGGTGTCAGTGTAATTACTCTAAATTGTATAATCTTTCAAAATTGATATTTTAAAACTTTAAATGTATATATACAATAACAAGTAACAACTTAAAATTAATCAGTTTTTTCTTTAAATATGAAAGTTTAATTAAATGCATCCTTTTCTCAACGACTACGCCTCTAATGCATATCTGGCAACATATGAATTGTTGATGAATTGATTTTTCTCCAAAAGGGGAATCCCTAATTTCTGGAGCCACTCTAAATTGACAACAGGTGTTGTTAAGTTAGGGAGGATTGAATGTTAAATAATAATAATAAATTAAGTATTCAAATGGATAAAATCTAATTGATATGACTCACCTTGATTATTAAAATTTAAAAGGCAATTATTTGTTATTTTCTCCGACCCTATGCACACATTCAAATTAATATATGGGACACTTTAATGCATATGAATTTATTGAGTCCAATACTAAAATATACAAAAAAATAAATCGTTTTCAATTTTAATATTTTTTTAAATCATATGATCCATCAGAATTTATTATGTATATACGCCAATCAATATGGAATTTCTTGTCTCAATTGGTATTTCATTTAATTGGAAAATTCTATTTAATTAAAAAAAATTAATAACAAGAATTAATATTTGTATATTATTTTATGCAATTTGATTTGGATACATGAGGACATGATCTTTTTGGGACAAAAGTGTCCCTTTACTTCTACATATGTACACGTGTTGGTAAAGTCCTTGCACCCACCTCACATGTGCTACGCACGAATAAAATAATTAGGAGCTTAGAGATATTAGGAACACTAAATGTTATGTTTGCTAGTGAAGAAGTATATATCATTTTTCATAATTTATAAACTCTTGATATATTATGAGATTCAAGATCATAGATCATCAGAAAATTTTAACAATTTGCACTATAGAAACCTTGGAATCCACCTTAAGCACACATTAAACTTTATCATGTAACCAAAAAAATACAATTAAACTCCAATTAACTTAGTAATAGTAAAAAACTTCCGTTACAAAAGGAGGGTTTTATATATATACAGTCTCCAAAGTTGTTTGCTCTATTACATTGAGACATAGGAACAGGATCTGTAGACTTTTCTGCATGAATGCATGCATAATTAAATGGGCACACTGTAATTTTTCCTATATTGAATGGGGACACTGTAACTCGATGGAGCGTTTATTTCTCAAACTGTTGCTGCATAACAGTATCATTATTATGAAGGCCAATCAATTTTGGTGTGGGGGCACATATTTAACATACAAATTGTCACCATTTTCATAAAAATGGACAATATTGTTGGAATGAGATCAACTGTCCCATTTTTTTGTGTTTTATTGAGTCTCAATCTAATAAAAGATTGAAACATACTTAAAAAGAAAAATAAAAATACAATTTTTATGTTATTTAGTGCGATATGATTGGTTTGGGACATAAAAACAAAAAGTTTTGGAAACAAATACACCATCATGAGCAATATTGGCATCTGCCAAATACATAATTTGTAATGTAAGAGCACCTGAAAAACTTTCCTAGCGCCTATTGAAATCTTGTATGTGTTTTATCACCAGACAATTTTATTAATATTACTCTTAGTGATTTTGAGATAATTTTAATTTGAGGAATTATTGACAGAAGTTATATATGTAGAAGTAGGTTTTTATATTCTTTATGCATGTTTTCCCCTTTATAATAGTAAATTATAGATTCATGCACTTAGTGTTAAGATAATCTGGATAAGTGAGTACATATATGACTTAAACTATATTTGGTTACACAAGGTTATAACTTATAACTTATCTAATACCTTATAGCATAGATGTTTGGCGAGTAAAAACTAAAAGAAACTAGTAGGTTTTAAAAATGAACTTATATCTTCTAAAAGCTGCCTTTTAAAAAAATTATTCCACATAACAGCTTTTAATAAATCATTTCTGAATATTACCCTTATTTTTTAACATGTATTGTTAAGATAACGATCATAAATATATCCACATGCATCATAATTTCAGCCATTTGATTAGGCTAAAATTACAAACATAGCAATTTTCATTCTTTAGTATACTATATGTACTTTGATAGATTTTAATAAAACATGATTAGCAACCATAGATGACGTTGAAATCCTAACAGTAGCACATTTAACAGCATAAAAAGTTTAACCCAAATAGATGATGATGATGATGAAGTTTATCTCTTTCTTAGTACTGACACACACTTATGAAGAGAAGAAGTTCATCACCTTGTCTTTACAGTGCAACAGAGATATAACAAGTGCATGCTATTGCTTTAGGTTCTTTTCAGAGTAATGTGTTTATTAACACAACTTACATGATTCCTTTGTGGTGGACCCTTCTTCAAGGGTTTATCATTCCATGTGTGATGCTGCCATTTTCTGCTTTTGGAAGGGCCTTGTTAGTTTTTACAATGCAAAAGGTTAGGTCAGTGTCTCTTCTCTACAATCCCCTTATATTTATCTAATTTCCCTATATTGAGAAAAGTAGGTTAAATTTATCAAAATGTTAGCATTCCAAAAGTATCATTTTCACATTCACTTTTCTATCTAATTTAATTATCACTATATGAAATTTGAAAGTTTTACTGAAATATAAATGAACTAATAGGAATATTTAGAATGAATTATTTCATAATATTTACATATTATAAGGGCTGAATAAATATATCATGACATTATGTATTCCATTTATCTAATCATATCACCTAAGTAAACAACTTCATTCATATTTCAAACAATGGGTATTTTATAAAGGACTTGTATTAATTAAGTTTGACTGCACAAAAAATACATATAATTTAAGGTCCTTGAGAATGTTATATATATATATATATATATAAATATAAGAGTATCTTCTTATCCAATAAGTAACATACTAATCTCTCAAACTCACATGCTAATTAAGTAGGAACCCTCTCAAAAATATTTTGGCATATAACAAATCTAAGTGATGAAAGCTCCGACAGAGTGTTACATTATAATTAAGTGGAAAAAAATACTTCTGTTTTTATTCTCAAATGAACCCAATTTTATTAGTGCTGCAATAAAGTTTTCATCATTTTTATGACACACTACTACTAATGAGTTAGTAGTACAGAAGAGAAATGGGACAATCAATTCACCAAAATATAAACTATTTCTGGTTCGTATTGAAAGAAATTTTTTTGAAGACTTCGGTAATACTTTATATAAAATATTTTATATTTTCATATGATATTTATTATTTTTTCTCTTATTTATACTTTATTCATTAATGAAAAAAAAGAATGTGTGAACTTTTCGAAAAAATAAATTAAGAGAATAAAATTATAATAATGTAATATTTGTTCAAAAATCAAGCAAAATTACTAATATTCACTTTCTATATTGATTAACATTACCTTATAAATATAAGACAAAAACCCCAATCAATATCATACCTCATGTTTTTTATATATCATAAACATAAAACAGGTTGAAAAACAAATTAAAAGGTAAAAAACATGGGGTCCCTCTCTTCTTTATGATTCATTATTTTGGAACCAGCCTCGATGTCTTTCTTGAATTCATTTCTGATTCAGCTTATTAAATATCCCAATAAATAAATAAATAATTTTTTTTATAAAATGGAAAAAACATATAATCTCTGACTAAATTCTGCAACAAAAGTACCAAACCCCAAACCCCACCACTTTAATACCAATGTGTCATTCTGCCTTACACCTATATTCAAATTCTTACACACTTCCACAACCACCACCACCAATAGCCGCCAACCACCACTCTTTTCTGCCCCAGGCTCCATTTTTAAGACAACCCTTCAAGTACGGAGGGAGATCACCTGTCTCAAATGATACCTTATTCTATATCTCAAACAAATTATATATTAACATTTGAACGAAATAAAATTTTTAAAAGCAAAAGGTAATAAAATGGAGCACTCTGATTAGCTTGAGATATGGAGTAGGATATCGTTTGAAGCATGTGATCTCTTTGACACTCACACGTGTCATTCTTTTGGGGCACTTTTGCACCTTTCAATGCAGTACTACTCACCTGATGCAGCCTTGTTTGCCACTACCTCATTCTTGCAACCTTCACTTTCTTTCTCTTTTTCTTCTACATTCTTCTCTTCATCATCAAAATCATCATGATCTTCTTCCCTCTGCTGTTGAGGAGGCCATTGCTGTTCCGGCTGCACCATCAGCGGCGCCACCATACTCTCCGGCTGCACCATCTTGTTCTTCTCTTTATATAATGCTTCCAGCTGCTGATAATAAGGACATGTTTTTGAATCTTCTGATCTTTTCTTGTTACTTTCCTTCACCTTCTTGAAGTACTTGTTGATGTTCTCCCATTTCTCTTTGCATCTCTTTGCATTCCTATTGTACCCGAGCTTCCTCATTGAGGATGAAATCTCTTCCCAAAGTGGTCCTTTTGGTGTGTTCTCTTGGTACTTCATGTCAAGCTCAGTTCTCAGCTTTATCAATGCTTCTATCTCCACTTTTGGCCACCTTGATGAGCTTGCTCCTATCATATTCTCCCCATTATTATCAACTCTCACGATTTCCGTATTTGTGACTTGTTGTTGTGGTGGTGGTGGTGGTGGGACCACAGGTTGCAGTGGTGGGCCAGGCTGAACAATAAGTTGTATTTGTGGTTGCACAAGTGTTGGAGCAATAGTTGGTGCTGGTGGTGCAATTGGTTGTGCCACCACTTGTGGCTGCAATTGAGATTGTTGTTGCTGTGGTTGTGGTGGAATGCTAATGTTATTATTCAATGCTTGTCCAAAATTTTGTTTTTCAGCCAACTTTTGCAAGAAAGCCATGACTGCAGCATCCTTGGCAGCGGCTGTGGATCTTTCTTGAGCTAGAATTTCCCTCTCTTTATTGATCCTTTGTATCTCTTGCACTCTCCATGCTTCTTCTCTTACCATTCGCTCTAAGTAACATACTAATCTCTCAAACTCACATGCTAATTAAGTAGGAACCCTCTCAAAAATATTTTGGCATATAACAAATCTAAGTGATGAAAGCTCCGACAGAGTGTTACATTATAATTAAGTGGAAAAAAATACTTCTGTTTTTATTCTCAAATGAACCCAATTTTATTAGTGCTGCAATAAAGTTTTCATCATTTTTATGACACACTACTACTAATGAGTTAGTAGTACAGAAGAGAAATGGGACAATCAATTCACCAAAATATAAACTATTTCTGGTTCGTATTGAAAGAAATTTTTTTGAAGACTTCGGTAATACTTTATATAAAATATTTTATATTTTCATATGATATTTATTATTTTTTCTCTTATTTATACTTTATTCATTAATGAAAAAAAAGAATGTGTGAACTTTTCGAAAAAATAAATTAAGAGAATAAAATTATAATAATGTAATATTTGTTCAAAAATCAAGCAAAATTACTAATATTCACTTTCTATATTGATTAACATTACCTTATAAATATAAGACAAAAACCCCAATCAATATCATACCTCATGTTTTTTATATATCATAAACATAAAACAGGTTGAAAAACAAATTAAAAGGTAAAAAACATGGGGTCCCTCTCTTCTTTATGATTCATTATTTTGGAACCAGCCTCGATGTCTTTCTTGAATTCATTTCTGATTCAGCTTATTAAATATCCCAATAAATAAATAAATAATTTTTTTTATAAAATGGAAAAAACATATAATCTCTGACTAAATTCTGCAACAAAAGTACCAAACCCCAAACCCCACCACTTTAATACCAATGTGTCATTCTGCCTTACACCTATATTCAAATTCTTACACACTTCCACAACCACCACCACCAATAGCCGCCAACCACCACTCTTTTCTGCCCCAGGCTCCATTTTTAAGACAACCCTTCAAGTACGGAGGGAGATCACCTGTCTCAAATGATACCTTATTCTATATCTCAAACAAATTATATATTAACATTTGAACGAAATAAAATTTTTAAAAGCAAAAGGTAATAAAATGGAGCACTCTGATTAGCTTGAGATATGGAGTAGGATATCGTTTGAAGCATGTGATCTCTTTGACACTCACACGTGTCATTCTTTTGGGGCACTTTTGCACCTTTCAATGCAGTACTACTCACCTGATGCAGCCTTGTTTGCCACTACCTCATTCTTGCAACCTTCACTTTCTTTCTCTTTTTCTTCTACATTCTTCTCTTCATCATCAAAATCATCATGATCTTCTTCCCTCTGCTGTTGAGGAGGCCATTGCTGTTCCGGCTGCACCATCAGCGGCGCCACCATACTCTCCGGCTGCACCATCTTGTTCTTCTCTTTATATAATGCTTCCAGCTGCTGATAATAAGGACATGTTTTTGAATCTTCTGATCTTTTCTTGTTACTTTCCTTCACCTTCTTGAAGTACTTGTTGATGTTCTCCCATTTCTCTTTGCATCTCTTTGCATTCCTATTGTACCCGAGCTTCCTCATTGAGGATGAAATCTCTTCCCAAAGTGGTCCTTTTGGTGTGTTCTCTTGGTACTTCATGTCAAGCTCAGTTCTCAGCTTTATCAATGCTTCTATCTCCACTTTTGGCCACCTTGATGAGCTTGCTCCTATCATATTCTCCCCATTATTATCAACTCTCACGATTTCCGTATTTGTGACTTGTTGTTGTGGTGGTGGTGGTGGTGGGACCACAGGTTGCAGTGGTGGGCCAGGCTGAACAATAAGTTGTATTTGTGGTTGCACAAGTGTTGGAGCAATAGTTGGTGCTGGTGGTGCAATTGGTTGTGCCACCACTTGTGGCTGCAATTGAGATTGTTGTTGCTGTGGTTGTGGTGGAATGCTAATGTTATTATTCAATGCTTGTCCAAAATTTTGTTTTTCAGCCAACTTTTGCAAGAAAGCCATGACTGCAGCATCCTTGGCAGCGGCTGTGGATCTTTCTTGAGCTAGAATTTCCCTCTCTTTATTGATCCTTTGTATCTCTTGCACTCTCCATGCTTCTTCTCTTACCATTCGCTCATGCTCGCGCTTCTCTATAGCTTCCAAGAATGTCCTTTGCTGTTCCACTTGCTTCTCCATCACATTCTTCATTAGTCTATTGAAGAAGTCTTCCCATTTGCGCTTCCGCTTGCGCCTCCCGTCCAATATTTCATCGGAAGAAGTCGATGAGGACGAGATACTTGAGTTGGACAAGAGATCATTTGGGATGTTTGGGAAAGATATTGGAATTGTAGCACTTGTAGTAGGGTTTGTTAATGGTGGTGGGAAGTTTGTAGGGTTTGTAGGTTGATAGGAAGGGACATTTATTAGGTTTATTGATGGGGTAGAAGTGACAATGCCTTGAGGAATAGAGACATGAGGGACACTAACACTACCAAGAGTGGTGTTAGCCACTGGTGGCATTGGCATTGGCACTGTTGTTGTTGCTGTTGCTACAATTGATGATGATATTGGTGGTGGTGCTAGTGATGATTGTGGTGTGTAAGAGGAATGAATTGTTGGAGGGTGGTGATGTTCAAGGGCTTGTAGTTGATCAAAAAATCGATAAGTTTTGCCTTCTGATTTGCCACTTCGACCATCTTTGGTTCTTTTATGATACTTGTACACGTTCTCAAATTTCTCTTTGCATTTCTTGGCACTTCTTTTATACCCAAGTTCAGCTAGCTTCCTGAAAGTCCCAAAAAACAAGACAAACGATAAATAAAGGAAGAAAAAAAAGGTATCTATCTGGGTTTATTTTATCCCATCAAATTCAGCTAAAAGACAAAGGGTAAAAAGCATTGGGGGCATAACATTATTAACATAAAGTGAAAATATGTGTGTGGTGAATTAACTTTTTGGGTGCAAAGAATATCAATTAATGGAGATGATAAAGTAAGTGAAGGAGAGATTGGGAAAAATAACAAACTTGATGTAATTAAAGTTTTAATTGATAACAAATCCCAAGAATTGATAGCAGAAATTTCTATCATGAAACCAAAGTTAGAGAATTTGATAATTTACCTGAATTTCCCGTAAGAGTGGGTAACTGAAATAAAGGGGGAAGAAAATCTTGCTTTTCACTATGTAATTCAAGTTGGTAACTTATTTGGAAAATAAGATACGAACCAAAGTGGATTTTAATAGTTGGAAAAGTAAATCAAACCCAAATCATGAATACTCCACACATCTAAACTCTTTTATAGTAACACAAACTCAAAAGGTAAAAAGAAAAGAAAAAAAGAGGATTTAAAGGGAATGAAGAAAAATACTACAGGAAGAAAACCCAAATGATTGAGAGAGGAAAAATATAAAACATTTCCAATAATCAAAGTTCAACCACAACTGAATTCTCAGATCTCTACATCCCTTGAATTTGATGTGTGATTCATAGAACACCATAGTTTACATTGAAGTAAGTGAAATCAATGAGAAGAAGCAAGCCAAGGAAGAAGAAATAAAAAAAGATTAAATTTTTTACAACCCCAGAATTTACATTGAAGTAAAATGAATGAGAGAAGAAGCAAGCAAAAAAATGAAATGAAATTATTGAACCTTGATACTTGTTCCCACAAAGGAGCTTTAACACTTGCATCACGAAACGCCACGTCCATATCCGACCGTATCCTTAACAAAGCCAAAGTCTCTTGTCTTGGCCACCGGTTTCCACCGAAGCTACTACTACGGTCACTTTCTTCCATTCTTCTCTCTTCATCTCCTGAAGTTGATCCACCACCACCACCTACCACCACCGCCGCAACCTCTCCGCCACCACCTCCTTCTGATGAGTCCCCCAACATGGTTCTTCACTCACTATTTTGCAATTACAGCAGTGAGGGGAACAGAAAAATTAAAAATATAAAACGGTGGTGGTGAATTCTATGAATTTTGATGATGGGTTTTTATATTTTTATGTATAGTACTTACCAGGACTATATACATATATATCAATATATGTATGTATTATGTAATGAAAGGTGTGTGATGGAGGTGAATTTATTATTATTATTATTATTATTATTATTATTATTATATTTTCTTGGGATCTCATACATAGTAATAAGAATCAATATTTTTCCCTTTTCTTAATTTTGCTTTTCATTATTTAACTTTGACATGTTTCCTTTTGTGGAATCTTCAGACTTTTTTTAATGTCCTGCTTTGGTAAATTCACCAACCTTTGTTCATCGCATGTAGAACAAAGTGGCACAGAAAAATATATGCAGGTATTTACTGCTATTAATTATTTATGAAACAAAAATAATGAATAAATTCAGAGATTTTTGAACAACTGCACTAAGAGACGATAGAGACAATAACTTGGCTTTTCTCTGTCCAGCTATATTTAGTTAAAGGCCAGCTTATTTCACTCACCCTTTAATGTATTTCCCATTTTATTATTTCCTTTTTTTTTTTCATTTTCTAAATATTTTCTTACCTACTTTCTGATTTTTATTCAGATTATTTATTTTTTTTAACTTTTATTGGGAGGGAGATGAATATTGAAGCTGTCTTTTTGTTTGAGATGTGTGTTATGCATGATTGGTTGGACATGCTCTAGAAATAAAATGACCAAACAAGCCCTAACATATTTCCTTCATTGGCCTTTTAATCATGACATTTCTTCCATAATGATCTCGTTCATTTATATTTCTTAGAATGAGTTTAAATTACTTACTCTGAAGTAATATTATCAATTAAGATTGCTTGTCTATTGACTTTGTACCCATGTAATATCTGCTTAAATTAGGATAAACATTCATGCTTGTTTTAAAATATAACACGAAATATCATGTTCTGTCCAAGCATGAGCAGAACAGTTTGCGAGTCGCCATAAATAAAATTATATATATAAGTAGTGAATAAAATAAATAATATACCATATATTTATCATAATAAAAAGTTATATGAATAGAACAATACATACAAAATGCATATATATAATACAAAATATGCATAGGATATAATTTATATACAAATACAAAAATAAAAAAGCATATGCATATATAATATACAAATTACAAACAAATAAGAAAATGATAGTATTCTCTTATATTTTATATACAAATGCATATATAAAAAAATAGAACACAATTTCTCACATTTGACAAAATATATATATAATTGCATATTTGATGTTCAATAATTTCTCTAGTAATACATGCGGGCCACCTATTTTGCATATTTAAAATATCCACAAACAAATGGAGCATACTATACATGCATTTTAGGATAGAAAGACACATTTTTCATATTGTGCATGCCCAATGCTACTTATGCACCTTTGAGGCACCTAAGTCCCATAGAGGGTGTATTCCCTAGTAAGTTAATTTGAGAAAATTGATCCTGAATTTTGCTCTCTTTAAGGGTGCCTTTGGTAAAAGAGAGTAAGTAAGGAAAGAGATTTCTTCTCTTATAAGTTTATTAAATTTTGTATGGTATATTCCCGAACTTGTAGTTTCTTCTCATTGAATAAATGTTAGATTTGAATATAATATTTTTTTTTATATTTCATATAATATGCTTATCTTTATCTTATATTCATTATTATTTATAAGGATAAAATTGTCTATTTAATAAAAGCATATTTTATGTTTATTATTCATGTGAATTACTTTTTTGAATGTAAATGATTATTAAATATGAATTATGGATAATACAATAATAGTATTTAAAATTATTCATTATGAGTGTATATATTTTTTTCTCTTCTTTCATATTTCTTTCCTACCAAACGACTCTTATAATCAACTCATTTTCTCTTCTTTTTTTCTTGCTACCAAGGAGAGTTGGTTCAAGTGGTATATGTTTGATTCCCCTTAAGCAATGTCTTGGGTTCAAATCTTGTAGATGGAAAAAATGTATGTTGGGAGAATTAGCCCCACGTAGCTATGGATGTTCACGGCTCGGACAAGATTGCCTCCAGTGCGAGAAGAACTATAGGAAGCCAAAAAAAGTTCTCATTTATTATATATATCTCTCCCCAAGTTTTTCTCTTCTTACTTATCCAATATTTAACATAAGCTAATCTGATTTTATTCACATCAGCTTGTTTGTGATTTGTGCCTGTCCATCACTTTTACAGCCTCTATATTTTTTATTCTGCTTTCTTTTATAATGATGTTCACTGAAATTTCCAAAAATACCCCTGTTTTAAAAAGTACGTTAATGGTGGGAAAGAAAAATTGAGGTATTGATTTAATTTTCAACTTGTTCCCTTGAACTGTGGTACTCTACATGTGGCCTTTGGGTCCTACCTTGATTGTGATAATAGCAATTTGGACAAATTTCTCTTCATATAATAATTGAACAAAAACATTGGTTAAATATATCTTACAATTATACACTATGTTTTATATTCAAACTCGATTTGTGATTAAGAAGAAAAAACGTCTGAATAGTGCTACATATATTCAAAATTTTGAAAAGAATAGATTACTTTTTTTATTAAGTGGGAATCACTGTTGAAGTAGAATTAATTTGGTAGAGGTCATGTTATTAGGCCAAGCCATTTATGAACAGAAGTAAATGGTGGCCAATTCTGTTGGGTTTGTGACCTACCCTAATAAATTGCATGTAAGTTTTTTTTTGGCAGTAATATTGTGCATCATGAGTGATTTCTTCATCAACTATTGGTTTTTTTTGTTTTCTACTGTTATTCTCTCACACTGGAGGCAATCTTGTCCGAGTCGGGAATATCCATAGGTACGTGGGGCTAACTCTCACAGCGGACATTTTTCCACTCACAATACTCGAACCCGAATGAATCAAATATGTACCACTTGAACCAGCGTCCGTTGGTTTCATTAACTATTGGTTTGTTATTAACAAAGTAATTGTTGCATCCATTTTAAAACAGATAATAACCTGTACAAAACAATAACATTGTATAATTTAATTTGTTATTTGAGAAGCTAACATAACAAATAAAAGTAATAAAACAGACACAAATTCTTCTATTATTATTAGAAGAGGATATAAAGTTGTGTTGTAGTGGAAATATTATTCGAATAAACCCAAACTTGATCGAAATGATACATTCCTGTAGCATATCTTTTTTGGAACCCTTCAAGTTATCTTCTAATTACACTCTTAATTGTTTGTATGTAATCAGGTTTTGATATGATGGTCACATCAACATGTGTATATCAATAAAAAAACAGTTTTCAAGTTTTTATTAAAAATGATATGTCCTAAAAAATCAATAAATATATGTCAGTGAATTTGAATTTAAAGCACTTAATTTATGACACAATAGTATTATTATTATTATAGTTATAGTTATTAAAAATAATTTATCTATAGTTATAATAATCGGGTGGTCTGTGTCTATGAAAAAATAATGGGATATAAGTATACCAAAAAAATAACGGATGGTTTGTCGATTTTTATACAGTGGAATTAAGTATTAACTCTGGTAATTTTAATAGCTCACTTTCAAGAGATTGATTTTAGTTTTTTATAGGATTATTTTTAAACATGTATGTAATTATCTGATTTGGGTATCAAAATGTCTTGATTAATTAACTTGCAGTGAAAATATAAAATAAGTACGTTAAATCATTTTAATGAAACTGATATTCTTAATTCCAAAAGAATCCTATAAAAATATTGAAGTTTGTATTTATTATATAATCAACAAATAGACAACGGCTACTACCCATATTCAATTATGGCACCAGCGATGTGGTAAATGAACGTTGCGTTTCTTTTTCGAATTTTAAAGTCCAAACCTCTTTTATCGTTGCACTTGAAAATGACTTGATATTGTGACAAGGTTGTTGAAAGTTGAAGCACATTTTTATGATGTTTTCTTATTTTCTTGGATGTTTTTTTTTACTTATTATATAAAGTTCCTTTTGTATTTTTCTAAATCGGGTCTATATATTATTTGTCAATTTGGAATCCTATTTACCAAACATTAGTCCATTACCTTGCATGAATCAATTTTTTATCTGTTATGAAATTGCTCTAAAGTAGCATCATAGACTCATAGTAAATATTTATTGAAATAATTTGTATTTTTCAGGAATGCTTTTTTAATTATGTGAATATTTAAGGCTTGTTTGATGATTGGGATATATTGGATAAAGATAAAAGAAATGCGCATGCTAAGCCTCTTATTAATATTTTACACAATTTTCAATGTACATCCAATAACAATACAATTACAAAAAAAAAAATCAAATAACAATACAATATTATATAAAGTATTATATGTGTATGTGACAAACTGAGTCTTCACACTTGATTCTTAAGATTGATGATACAACTCTTATGAGCGACATTTGTTATAAGAGGCAGTCACGAATCCGGAAAGAGTTTAGTTCTTTATCAAAAAATGTGAGAAATACGCTTGGTAGTACTAAAAAACTAAATTTTACCTGAAATTTATATAACAATGTTCATACCTTAACTCGAGTATATGAGATTGGGTACGGATGATAATGAATGTGAGAATTAGGGCTAGATACGAGTCGAACCATGGTTCAACTCGATAAGGATTTGCTTAGCTCGAAATTTGACTCAAGTTTGATATGAGTTATATTTTTAGTTCCAATTAGGCTTAGTTAAAGTTCACAAACCATTTGGCTCAACGAATTGGTTCATTTAGACAAATTAAATAATTAATTCAATTTTAAAAAATATTACACAAACTTATACATATACAAATAATGCAGAATCATGATATAATAACAATAAACATAAAAAAAAGTAGGAGGAAGAAGAATAAGAATGAAGATAATTTGTTTCACTTTTTATGTGCCAATTATGTCTCGATTCAATTAGAAATTGTCACTTACTTAAAAAGAAAAATAATAAAGAAAAATATTCTTTGATATTATTTGGTTAGATTTGATTGGTATGAGACATGAAAAGAATTACTTTCTTATATTAATTTAATAATAAAGGTATACATAACATATAAATTGGTATATCCATTTTTTATTTACATTTATCATTGTTTCCATATCTTTCTGCTGCCTTGTTTTTTTCTGTATTTTTATTTCTCTCTGTACTTATCTACACTATGTATTGTATTTGTGAATGAAAGTTGAATATCAACGTGCATTATACATGATCAATCACAATATAAAAGTAAACATAAATGGTTTTACTATTACTTGTCAGGTTCTGATGGATTATATTTATTTAGATATATGCCCATACAAATTTCACTTTATATATATATTTGTACCATGCTTGTAATGTTATATAGCTGAAGAGGGTATCAGTTATGCACTTTAAATGCAAGCATCGTGTGCCAAATAATGTAATAGGATCTCACATAAATGCAGTGGTATATATTTTCTGCAGATATATATCTATTTTCACGAAAGTGTGATGGAACATGTGGACTAAATTATGTGAGTGTGTGTGTGAATTAAAGCATATTCATGTATACCACTATATTTAAAAGCAAATAGTAAATACTTCATTAACAATATATGCATACCAGAAAAACGAAAAAGACAGTGAAATGAAAAGACTAACAATATTCAAACTTTTTTCCTTGTAGGAGCACTAACAAAGGCCACAATCAAATCTAACAATGCAGACACTAGTAGTGCTATATACAATACATGTCTTTCAAAAATAATGGAGTTATAATTATTCAAAGTAGATGGGAAACAAATTAATCCCTCTTTCAAAGAGTAATGATATTTTTTCTGAATCTGCAACAAAATTCGATTTTGGGTATTTTAAGTAAGGTATGAAGAAACAATTACAAGATTATTATTTCCTTCTCATAGTTTTAATATTTGTCTTTTTAGAGAACTTCAAAAAAATAATTACACAGAAAAATAACTAAAAATGTGTTATTATATTGTAGAAATGGATATACGAATTAAATGTTATGTATACCTTTATTATTAAATTAATAATCTCATTATCATCAAATATATTGTTCTCTTTGTAATAAATTTTAAAACAATGTGGATACCAGCAACTCTTTTTATATACTATCAATAGTATCTTCTCATTATTTTTTGGTAAAGAACTAATCTCTTTCGGGGTTCGTGGATGCAACTCCCAACAAGTGTCGCTTTCAGAAATCGAACCCTCAATGTTGGTGATCTAGTGAGACCTTACACGATTAGATCAACGTCTTATTGATACTACGTTTATAATTTATCTAGACAAAAATAGCAAAACTCTGTATATTTGTTTTCGAAGTTTATTTGATACATTAATGTATTGCAAATGGATTTGTTTTTATCAAATACAAAATGGGGTGCAACGTGCAAATTGCAATCTTATACAATAAGTATGTTTCAGGGATTATACTGTGTGCATTAGTTTAGGTTAAAAAACTACACTTCTCATGGTATATAATATAAGGATCCCACCTCTTTCTTTGTTTCTAGTAATAAAATTTCCTCAAAAGAACAATACAAAAAAAATGGAACTGTGCTCAGAACCGACCTTGCAGACAATTGGAAATTACTGAAAATAAAACTTTTGCAGTTGCTGATATGGGGAAAAGTAAGAAAATTGTAGTATATACCTGTATGCATATTTTTTTCGGACATTTATTATCGAACTGGAGACAATCTTATCCGAGTCAGTAACATCCACATGTAAGTGGGTGAACTTTCCTATTTTCTATCCACAATACTCGAATCTGAGACCTTACTTAAACGGAATCAAACATGTATCACTTGAACGAACAGATGTGTGCTTAAATACGTAGCAATTTGTGGATCTTGGTGAGTTTATATTTACAGGACCCCATCATAGAAATAAAGTTTTTTACATGTAGACAAAAGGGTTTACTTCACATGGGTTATGCATGTGATATGAATGTACACTTACATTTTTTGTCTACCATGTGGATTTAACCCTTACATTTATCTGTCACCAGCTAAGCAATCCACCATTTTGATTCTTCTTCTCTTCCATTCCTTTCTTTTTCTCTACCCTTCCTTTAATTTTCTCATAATATTCTTGTCCATGTTTATTAATTAAAACATCACAAATACACACATGCACCACTAAGAAAAAGGGTGATTATTCACCTTGCTAGCAACTATTTTTAACTTTCATTTCCTTTATGATGAAATTATTGCTGCAACTTGGATGAAGCATGATGGGTTGAAACAAATGCTAGCTACCATTATTCTTATCCTTTTCACACACGAAATTGACACTTGTAATAAGCTTTATTATGGTTCATCCTATAGGGGTTTTGAGCAGGTATATATGGAGCAAAATATTTATCTTTTACAATTATCCATAGTTTTAATTAAATTATTGCATATAGTTAGTAATGTCCTTGTTCTGTATAGAAGCTACCTTAGTGGTTTAATTACAATGATTCATTTGGCATATAACATCTATTTTGAAGCTTATAATACAGATTAAACAACTATAGATAAATGGTGGCAAAGTGAAAAGTAAATCGCAAGCAATCATAACCATGTGCAAAAAAAATTAGTCTTCAATATCGACTTTAATTTACACGCTCATAACATCTCTTACTTACAAGCTAAAATTACAACAATTTTTTATTTTATTTTCAGAAGTTTAATCAGTAATTCTACATCTGTTCTAAATGAATCCTTGTTGTAAGTTCTGCAAATATTTTTTATTCAAAAATGAGTGAAATTTTTGTGTATAGCTAAAGATTTATAAATAGTTAATATAACATTTACGATTTATTTATATTACTTATATTTAAAAGTGTCAATATTAATTAAATATGAATGGTAAATGATACAATAATAACATAAAAGTATTATACCATTAATATATACATCTTTTTTCTCTTCAAAAAAATTACTCAGTGTATGTTCTATAGAAGTGCATTAAATAATATGAATGAATATTATAAATATGTATATATATGTCTGTGTTTATAATAAAAATTCATTATTTTATGGGAAATGGTACTAACTTGTCTCATTAGGGTCGTCTGCATTATTCTTATTGAAAAAATGCATTGAAACAATATGTATTCTATGCTTCGAAAATTCAAAAAAATTGTTTTTCAATGGACTTTTCTCTGTTCAAATTCTTTTATCAATGCCGTACTAGAACATTTTTATTTAACTAAGCTTATTAGGATTTATTGTTGAATAAATAATACAATTATTGAAAATTGGTGTGTAATTTCTTAGGTATAATTGGAAATTATATGTAATAATATATTCATGATATTTTTAAACGTTAACAAAAACAAAACAAGAATAAATTATCATTGTAAATTATTTTGAAGAATTTTGTTAACAAATGTTTTGAAAGCGTACGTATTCAATCCTTCAAGCTACAAATGGTTTTTAAATGGATTTCACATGATTTTTAATATTATTTCATGATTCTCACTAACTTAGGTAATAATTCAATTAAAATTTTACTATAAAGTTTAAAAACCCACCTATGGTTATTAAATGAACTTCATTTTATGACCAAAGAAAGCAATAACACATCTTTGAGCAATTCCACATGAGTATGCTTCAACTATAAACCTCTTTAACCAGCTGTTTTTGTACCCAACCTTCCTTAATAAAAACAAGGGTTGAGGGTGCTCTAAAGAAACACATTAACCAAACTTTAAAAAAAGTCCTCCAAATTTCACTATAGATTCATTGGAATATGTAACCATGTGCTCATACCTTGTAGGTTCATAAACTGAATTTTATGCAATCACAATGATTCTTATTATAATTTATTGCGAAATTAATGTGGAAGCGTAAAAGATAAATATTACGGATATTTCTCATTCTTTGATCAAGGCATGAAAAACCCTATTTATAGTACATGAATATGTAACAAACTTACCTAACTAACTAGCTAACAAACTAATAAACACATGTTGTAAAACAATTCAACATGTGTTAAATGTGGTAGCTTTGTTCTCCAATATAATTACTGCTAACATTTATGGGTAACTAATAAGCCATATGAGTTATATATACCAACCAAGTGTTTTAAATTGTGGTTGCAATAACGGGTATGGTTATCGATTTCTGGGGCCCAATGTGGGTCATAAGAAAGTAAGCACTCAAAAAGCCCATATTGAACAAGGAAGTGTGGAGGGTCCATGTGCCCATAAACAACTACTTACAATAGTGGGAAAGAAAGGGATAGCATGCTTAAAAATTAAAGACATCCTTGAAGGTTCATGGTTTGGTTTTCAACTTTTTTTGTTTATCTTCTAATAATTTAATAGCATCAACTTTTTATTTTAACTTTTCTTATCACTTTTTTTATTTTATTTTCACTCATTTGCTTACGTGATGATGTAAACTCCAAAACATGTGGCACTGAACCTTTTATATAAGCGTGAAATTTCAACTCTCTATTATCATTTTATGGACCACAAAGGAAAATAACCACACATAGATCTATTTAACTTAACATCATTCATCTATCTCAGTGCCAAAATAGAGTGATGAACATTATTTGAAGTGTTGAAGTCATAGTGGATAGAAACAAAAAAAAAATAATATAAAATTAAAGCTGAAACAAAAGTTAAATTCAACAAAAGGTGTCACTGTTTATAAGCCACGTCTAACTTTTAGTGCCCACATTTTTTTTTTGCTTCGATAACTACGTTTCAAATGTGTGGAATTGTCTTCTTATGCAACTTCATTAATTCCAATTATATGGCGTCAGTGGCAAATGATTAAGAGTTTAAAATCTATGCACTGCATTATCCACCATTGATTTGTATTACTTTTGTTTAAGAGTCAATGGTGGTTAACAAATTAATGGTGGATGATTGACTGACAGTGTGAAAAACATTTACACTTTCAGTGTATACATATTAAATCCAATGATTAATATCTGCTTGAGAAAGTTAAATTCCAGTTTTGAACAAAATAGAACAATTCTGAATACACCTGTTTCATTATCAGGATTTAAGAAAAATTGTAGTAAACAATTCATCATTGTTTTGATCATAAATCTTACATGCTTTGTTCTTAAAAAAACAACAATTCTTTTCCAAAACTTTTCCCGTACTAAGTCATCAAAAGTTTTACCTTAATAAAAGCCTCTATTTGCAATTCTGATTTTGGAATTTTCTAACTCATCAAACTCTCCAAAAGTACTTTCATCCAAGGTCACGCGATAATTACAATAACTATCATGTTTCATGTGTATTATTTTATGAAAAGCATTAATAAATAAATTGTATTTTCGATTTATTGGAGTGACAATTGTTAGGAGATATAATCATATATCCCAAAAGATATTAGTTACTTAATCAAAAAGGTGAGAAGACACTCTTAATAGTATAAAAAAAAAGTTGAAAACAATGTATAATCCCCGGTACCTCCAAGTGGGTGGAAATAGTGATTTCATGAAAGCTGGATTTATTTCCTTTTTCCTCTGTACCAAACATGATAATAGTCTAGTGTGATTTTTCATAATTGAACCAATCAATTTACAAGATTACATTTCTTCAATTTGGTAGAAATCACTTTCTCATACCAAATGGCATTTTTGCTAATCCACCTTTTACCCTTTAAATCATATAATTGATTCACTACATCTAACAACATGCACCCTTCATATAAGTTTGTCAGACTAGGCGAAAGGTTACTTTTGACCCATAACTAAAGGACACCTTTTGGCCTATGACAACCGGAAATAAGTTGGGTTGTGGCTTTGATACCATGTTAAGGTTCTATCTCAAAACTAATTGGCAATGAGAGGAGTAGCCCAACATATATTTAAATTATTCCCTAGACAATGAAGTATGCAATGTGAGACATACTTTCTAACACAACAATGGAGTAGCCAAAGGCATTGTTCCTCCATAGAGATGATTGAGATTTCAATGGCCAAGCCAATAATATCTACCACAACAAATTCATAATATCATTTATTGAATCAACAGAATAACAGACATGTTATCTTTATGAATGAAATTCAGCTCCATAATTAGGTCCAAAGCAGGCTTCAAGAGTAGGATTTCTACATCTAACAGAATAAATGTATCACTGGTAAATTTACAATTTTACTCTGCACATAAATTAACGGATTTACATAACCAATGACACTCATCAAATCCAATACAAGCAATTTCAGAAACAATCTTTTTGCATCTCCAGCTATGCATGAAGGCATAATCTTTTACCAGAAATGCATCGTCACGATCATATGCATCGAAAATAAAATGGATAAATAAAACTACTTTAATCTCAACATAAGCAACAGTCAATAAACGTTAATAAAATATCCATACTTTCAAGTTCCAGTTCAACTAAACATAACATATCTTACCATAGGCAGAAAAAAGCATGGAGCACCATGCACTTAATGCAACTACGACAAAGCTTGCAAGATTGTCGGCCTAGTTAAAGCCACCTATTTCCTTTCGCTTCAGTTCTAAAGCAATGTGTTCATTTTCAAGCCTCATCCTTTCGTTTTCCATTCTAAGTTTCTCCAGCTCCCGATCCTTCTTCTTACTAAACCTCTCCCACTTGAATCTCTGCTTCTCTAGTTCCAACATCTCAACCTGAATTTGCAGCTTCTGTTCTTCTAACTGAAGTGAGTGAGATTCAAACCATTGCTTCTGTAACCAAGCTGCTCTTGTGCCTTCGGGTAGAACTTGACTAGAATCGGATTGGACCATCTGTGCATGGGGATATGCATGTTTGTTGTGATCCTGACAGCTTAAAGGATTAACAAAAGTAGAAGCATCTTCATGGCCATGGCACTGTTTCAATTTCTTCTTCATAGACCCCCCGAATGGCCCATATATTCCTCTACTGTCTCCATGAGAAGCACAGTTCTCTTCAACCTCATCATGACCATCTACTTCATCATCTTGATCATCTTCATCATGATCATCATGGCGGGACCTTCCGATATCATCATTATCATGATCATCTCTATTTCGGAGAGCTAACTGTAGTGAACGTTGTAATGCAGGGTCATGGGGCAAATGCAATCGATTACTATTATGATAAGAACACATCTCTTCGTAGAACAGGTGTTTTGAGCTTAATATTTTGCGAACATCATCCTTTTCTTTCTCAGAAAGATAATCTATTAAATCCAACAACGCAGGATTTTCAACAACCTGACAAGAAGTTCCCCTCCCGAGCATATCATTAAGCTTTTTATACCTCTTATTGAGATCATTGAACTTATCCTCACACTGTTGAGGTGAAACGTGATAACCCCTTTCAGCCATGACTTTCGAAATAGATTTCCACTTGCCTTTTTTCTGTAGAATCACAAATTTTCTTCTTCTGCTGCCGCTGCCATCGGAAGTCCCATCCTCACCTATATAAGAAACAGCTGTTATCAGAAGCTTCACCATCTTATCACTCCACTTCACACGTTGCCAAGGTGACCCTTTTTTCCCTCTGCCAGATTCATGGTGACCATCAAAACCATCCTCAGTAAAACTCGGCTCATCTTCTTCACTTGCTGAGTTTTTACTTCTATCTGCCTTGCTAAAGTCTGTCATTGGAATGGTGTGATCACAATTCTGTAAGGTTCCCATTGTAAGAGGAAAACCTTCATGAACTGAAGAATGTACGGAAGACCCTTGACGCGGAAGAGTTTGATGCTGGTGCATGGTACGGGAATGCTGTGCTTGATGATGAACCTGAATTGATTCTTGTAAACCAAAGCCACCAAAAGAATTACCACCTTGAATTATACCTCCCTGTGACAAATTTCCTTCCATTGCTTCTCACAAACAACAACCTATATTAAACCAATAAAACCTAGTACACCTCAAATCCAAGTTCAACCCCAATTTTTTAACTACTTTGCACCTAATCTATAGATTAAAATCATGCAAATCCATGTCTATTCAATCATATACCCAAACAGCTTCAGATCTCCAAGACAAAACAGCCCTCAATCTAACTAGAATCCTTGTCTCAAATATCATTTCAGAGTAACAAATAATCTCAATCCACAAATAAAAAGCTCACAATCCAGCAGAGATTCAATTCCAAAATAATTTACCCAGAAGCAAAACAAAAAGGGAATGTTGAAAAAATATCCAGAATAACAAAATCAAAATCCTTCAAGGGTTCACCAGTAAGAGGAAGCTAAGTTACTTATCTGCTGCAAAAAAGGAATTTGATAAGACCCAGAAGCCAAAAAAAGCAACTTTGATGCAAACAAAGGGTGAATGAAGATCACTAAGAAGCATCACATCATATCCTGAGAGAAAGAATGATTTGCTGAAAAGAGAGGAGGAAAGTGAGAAAAGGTAAACCTTTCTTCTTGTTCTTCTTGTTGTTGTTGTTCTTCCCTGAAATAATAGAAAAGAAGAGCAAGTGGGAAATTGGAAGGTAGTTTAACAAAGTTGTACATAACGTTAACGCCACACAAACAAAACAACCTTAGCAGGTTCAATGTATGCCAAGATCCGGTGGGTCCACCAATCAGAGTACATGCCACACTCCAATTCCAATACTTCTTAATCTTTATCATATCAATTTAATATCCACACATTTACAATATAAGTGTTTTTTATACTATCCGTAAATCATTTAGTATTAATTTATTAAGTATTGTTGACTATTAAATAAAAGTAATACAAATTAATTTGAATAATATATTTATAGTATAAAAAACTTTACACGGTTAATCATAGATTTTAAACTCCTATAATATTATATATAAAAAGTTATACATAATCATTATTACATCCGGTTTTCATTGTATTTATTTAGATTTTTTGTTTTTGTTTTTTTACTAAATAAGAATCAACAATAATTAGATATAAATCATATAATAATATTGTATAAAATGGTATAAATTCAGTTTATACATTTTTCTCTACCATAAGGATCAATTTGATTTGTGATCACTAAAAAGAGTAATAGTAGTTTTAAAAAATTCATCTGTAAAAATTTGTTCTAAATAATTTTCAGAAAAATGGACACAATGAAAACTTTGACAAAATGACGTGTGGATTATATGATGACCCTTTCTTATACAAGTTAATATGTTGGATGAATATAATTTTCAATGGTTGTTTTGCAAAAAAAAATTCGGGATTGAGGTGAGTGTAGAAAAAAATCATGGGACCAAGTTGAGTCTATTATACTTTTGGAGAAAATTTCTATTATTAAATGAAATTTGTTGCAGAAAACAATGGATATTTATAAAATGTACTTCATAAATATTAAATAAAGCTCACAAACAATAAAGAATGTGATAGAATAACAAAGGGTTGAAAAGACTATATTGCTAATATTGTTCATGTTCTTTTAATTACTTTTTAGAAAATTAATTATTTTTATTTATATGTTTCTTTAGAAGTGCAAGATAATCTTAATTGTTGTTGTAAAGATTTACTAGTAACTATTTGGTTTAGTGGTGTAAAGTCTGACTAGATCTCAAACTCGAGAGTTTGATTTTTGTTAGCGACACTTATTATGAGAGGTAGAAAGTCACGAACCCCGAAAATGATTAATTCTTTATTAAAAAAGATGAGAAAATATTTTTGGTAGTATTAAAAATATATATATTCATACCTAATTAATGAAAGATATAAATTTGAATGAGTGCAATTATTATAGAAATGGTAAAATATTAAATGTGAATATTAATTACATTTTTTTAATTATTCTGCTTTAACCTTAAAAGAGAATTGAATAGAAGGATGTAATATGTGTCAGTAAGTTTGTTGAACACACTTTTTTTTATAATCATCAATTTTATGAACATTTAATAATTTAGATTTACTTACTAATTTAAATCATTAGATTTTTTTATAATTAATTATTAAAATAAAGAGTGAGTTTAAAAAACTTGGAGTATGTGGTATATTATATGCACCGAATAATTGAAGATGACGGAAGTCGGCAGAAAAATAATGAATATTGATAGTTTGAGGTACATTGTTGGAACTTGGTGGTCTAATTAAATAAAAAAGATAGATCAAACTATGCAATAACAATGTCATGTTCATGTATCTTTCGCTTTTAATTATAATTAAAATAATATCTCCTTTCTCCCATATAATTTGAGGGCCCATTTCTCCAATAATATAGTTTTCTAGTATAATCATTTGTTATTGGAGTATTCTGGTTCAGAGTTTAAAAAAATAGGGTTTCAACTCCTTTTCAGATGATGACAAGAGTGGCACAATTTTTTAAATACAAAGTCTCAAATATGCAACAATAAAATAGTAGCCAATCTTTTTCAGATACGTGTATTGTTTACAAGAGCCATGTTTAAGTATATTTATAAAATATTAAGTGCTAACATGTATTACCATTTATTAAATAATATTTCATTTCCTCGACATTTAAAGAATCTAAACAATTAAACATAATGGGATTAAAATAAACTCAATCAACATTGAAAATTATATTAAAGACAAATGAAAAAATATGAGCGGAAATATGATTTAAAAATAAAAAGATACTTAAAAAATAATATGAATGTGTATTGATTTTTTAAAATATCAATCAATTTGAAAAAAATGAAAAAGTTAAAATATCGAAATATATATAATGAATATAGTAACTAAATGTCTAACTTACACATATCATGTACCCAAAAAAATTAAAAATATCAATAAGAGTTTTCTTAATTTTTTTAAAGATACCATAACATTGTAAATTTATCTTCCTTGATCTCTTTAGAAAAATTCACATATTTTTTATTTCTCATTAATGAAAAAAATAACAAATGTGATAAATATTGTATAATAATTATGTCATATATTTTAAAACAAAAAAAATCATAAAACCTTTTTTATTTATAAAATGAGGTGAATTTCCTCTAAAATATAGTAAAATTTTGCAAAACATTTTGTTGTTGTTGAAAATATCACCCAAGTTCCTTCCTAACCTCTATTACACAAGTAGTTAAAAGTTAAAAGGACCAAGATGTGAGATGTTGATAACAAAGGATAATTACTTAATTGAATTTTAGAATTTAGCAAGCTTCAAGTTGATAGTAAATTAAGCTTTTTATAGATTGTCCTTTTTCATTTCTTTTAATATTCTTTCCTCTATGGGGCTCTTAGATTAAGAACACCACATTTCCCACTATGCTTTGTTTCCAATTTTCCAACCATTACTTTTCTTTCATAGAAAGTTGGTATTTTCCTCTCCTACAATTAATTGCTGTAATTTGTTTTTCTAGCTAGCTAGTTATAGAAGATGATTCCTATTGATATAAACTTGCATTATTACAAAAAGAATATAATTATGAGATATTAGTTATGGAAAATATCTAACCCAAAATTGTATTATCTTAAAGAGGATTACATGTTTCAAAGTCTATGCCAATTTCCTGTCCCCACCTTTAAAAATTGATACATAAGAAAATTAAAAAAAATTAAAAACAAAATGATACATCTTTATATTACTAATTTAAAGTTGATTAGACCGAGATAGGGTTTTAGGGACAAAGTGTGAGATAGAAGATCTCCTCCCATTACCTAATATTGTTAGCTAAGTCATTGCTGAAAAATTAACAAAAAAAACTTATTGAGATTAAATTTGTCCACTCACTTCATAAAGCTATCAATTCTTTAAGTACTTTTTTTTAATCTTTCGGTAAATTATTGAGCTGGAAGTCATAGGTTTTTATCATTTGTCAATGGCTTTAACTACATTAAGAAAAAGAAAAAGTATCTGATCTTAAGTTGGATTTGATCAAGAACCATAAACAGATCAAGGGATTCATATTTATTTTAGCTTTTGCTTTAGGGCGTTAATAAATGATATTTTCGGTGGAAAATTAAACTTGTTTGTTATTAATTGGTTCCATATTACCGTTGATTAATCTTAATGATGTTCATTTATGAGCGTAGTGAATTTGAAATTTAAACAATGATTAAAGTAAAATTTACAAACATAAAGTTTGAAGAAAAAATAAACAAACATTTTGCAAATATAATTAAAGCCAGCATCATGGAGTTGCAAAACGCCATTTATTCCAAGAGAGAATATATTTATTTTATTAATATATGTAATTGATTATCTTACAAGTTACAACTCCTGGAAACACTGCATGTTGTTTTAATAGAAAATAAGCATCGCATAAAATGAAAAGCGTGTAACATTATTGCAACTAAATTCTATTAATAGAAAATAAATTAACATTTCTTATGAACACAAAACGCTGAAACTTTGGTTCCATTTCTTCTTAATCTCTTTTTGTTTTGTGTAATTGTGAAGCTTCTCTTCTTTCCATCGCTTTCTTTTATTCGTACATCCTCCATCTTCATATCATATCATATCCTAAACAACTTCAAATGGCGAAAATGATGTTATATTGCATGAAACATTAATGCAACAATAAAATGATATTTATTAGTTCAATAAACCTTACTTAGAATCAAGATTTTAATGTAAAGTAGTGTTGATAAATTTGAATTAACTATGTATTATATATAATATTATAGATGGTATGAAGAAGGTTACCATAGAGAATAATATTAGGTTATCTAATGGTGGTAAGGCGGAGGAGGTGAAGCATAGTTGTAGGAGTGGACAGGAGGTGGAGGAGATGGGTACTTGTAACTAGGCTTTTTGTGTGGTGGTGGTGGTGGTGGTGGTGGAGAAGCATACTTGTAAGGCTTCTTAGGTGGTGGAGGAGAGTGGTAAACTGGGTGTGGGTGTACATGCACCGGTGGAGGTGGTGGAGATGGGTACTTATATGGTGGAGCCTTATGATGAGGTTGTGGTGGAGGAGATTTGTAATGGTAAGGAGTCTTTGGTGGGTAAACATGCAGTGGTGGAGGGGGTGATAGGTACTTGTATGGTTTCTTAGGTGGTGGTGGTGGAGAATGGTAATGGTATGGTGGAGCCTTCTTGGGAGGTGGTGGAGAAGGGTAGTGATAAGGAGGAGGTGGTGAGTGTAATGGTGGTGGTGGTGGTGATGAATAGATGTAACCGTGGGCTGAGATTAGAGGCACTATTGCCAATACAAGAGTTAGAATAGAGGCCATTAGTGACCCCATTTTTTCTCTTCTACTCAATACAAAGTGGGTTCTAGCTATGCTCTCAACTAAGCTAGTTATGCCCTATATATAGTTTCATTCTTCAATCTTTACCCTATTCAACTCACTTGTCTTAAACGTGTTTTACTCAATGTCCCAGGCCAATTAAAATGTTCCATTTTTTTACTTTTTGGTTTTAAATTTTTTATTTTATCCACGTGTTAACATATGATTAACTTGTGACATGGAATGAGATACTGTTGAAAATATGTGATCACCATCCCATCTCATTATCTCGGGTAACTTTACAAATGTTCTATTTTTTTCTTCCTTAGTAATTTTCTACAAGGTGGAGTGTCTCATCAATGAATAATTTTATTACAATACTAATTAATGATTTTATTATGAATACTTGAAATTTTCATTTAAATCAAGGTTTCACTTTATAAAAGGCAAATCCAATTACACTTATATAGCAATACTTGCAACTCACAATTAATAATTTTATGGGTAAACGGTAGAGAAAAGTCAAAGATGTGGTGGAAGGATGGGTTTGTGAAAAATGACAAGAATAGTTTCACCTGCTTTAATTTACTTCCACAAAATGAAGAGAGATGCATGGGAAGCATTTATCATGTTTAATAGGAAGAAAATTTGAAACTATATCTATTTTCGTGCTATAATATAATATTGGTAACATATATGAGAATTACATACCATAATAAGTAGGTAAAAAAGGGTTCATAAGAAATATTAATCTTTTTATGTAAATCACCACTTTTGGATATAAATATAATAATTTTCAAGTAATTACATATCATGAGTAATGAGTAATATCATGTGCATCCATATAGGTTAATATGTATGCATTGACACCAATCAGGTTTAACACATTAAATCACATGAATAATATATATTTATTATTTTTTCTGAACAATTACATCTCATAACACATAAAATGATATATATCGTATGAAATATGTATTTTGCGATGCAAAGAAAACAGCATAGTAATTTGTCCACATGCAGTGTAAGGAATCGCTGCTAATTTGAGAATATTGAAAACAGCAGAGAACTTTGTTCTGTGGTACAACGCAACAAGTAAAACCCGACCTGGTAATTTCATCAACGAATAAGAATAAAGCATGGAAAGAAAGATAACCTAAACAAGGTGGTAAGTGCTAGAAATGGTAAGAATATAATAGTTACTTTGTAAAATAACATAGAGTAGTGTGGACAAGCCCATTGTTTCACAAGTAAATAAGATATTTATTTGTTCATGGTTAGACTTGTATGTTTTTTCATTATCAAATAAATATGATTAGACATAATATTAAGAATCGTAATCTCTACATCTTTTTATTTTTTTTCCTCGAAAATGAGATTCTCAAAATTGTTAAATGATAATCAACATAAAAAGAAATCCTATATGCATTTATCATAACCCCATAGCAAATGGTAAGAATACATTATATTATTTATACTAATCTATCTTTCCTACTCCCTATTTTGATAGAAGCTATAGATAAATCACTAAGATAATGTACATAATGTAACAATTAATTAATCTTGATCGTTCATACATGTTTGTATCATGTAGACTTATTATATTCTTAAAATGAGAACTGTTTTTATTATATATATATTTCTTTGGAGCTGATTACTTTTGGAGACATGCAATGTGCTTAAAGAAGGAAAGAAACTCAGTCACCAACATGCATAAATGATGCCATGGGAATAGGATGTCCCAAACAGTATCTCACTCCATAAGCTCCAAAAGGCACTTAATTAACTCGGTATATCACAAACAAACATTAGATTAGAACATAAGCTCCAAAACTCTGAATGCTTATGAATGTCCACATGCAAAATTAATGAAAGAAATATGGTGTAAAGTGTGAACATTGTCATTCAAAATAACAATATTTTCTTAATCTAATCTAAGCAAAATATAAAATGTTCAGGCCACAGTGGTGTCTAACCTTTTAGCCCAACTATTTTTTGTCCCTCTTAGCTATGAGCCTATATCAGCATAGAGCTACCTGAAAACCCACAATGCAAAAACACTGATTACAACACAATCTACTGTTCCAAAACATGTGTCCTTGTTTCCATGCAGCACGTGGGGCCCTATCTTCAATTGTCTATATCTCCTCCTTAAATTATGTCTAGAAAAACCCAATTCACTTCTCTGCCCCACTCATGCATTACTCGCTCTATTCATCAATTCCTTCTTCATTGAATGCCCTATAGAGTTTAGTCTCCAAGACATTGATGAGGGACATATAACCATCATCCTATGAGACTTAGAACAACACTTTCAGACTTTAAGTTCCTTAGTCGGCCATTAACTTCAATGCAGGCCCACATATATATCTAACCACACACCCTATTGTATATATTTTAGACCATTTTTTGGTTGAAAACCATGAATATTTATAATTTTATTGGAGAGACTTTAATTTTGGGATTTATGATTAAGCTAAAATAACTCATTCTCATCTTCCTCCTCATCCATTCCTTTTAAGTAAGGTTTCGGGTTCAACTCTTGTGGATGAAAAAAATACTCGTTAGAAGAGTCAGCCCCATATACCTGTGGATGTTCTCAGCTCAAACAAAATTATCTACAGTGCAAGAATATATGGGAGAAACAAAAAACAATTGATATGCATTTGGTGATATATGTTTTTGGCCATTAACTTCAATTGAGGACATATATTTTTTAAACGCCTACAATTGAACTAGATAATTGCTTAAACATGAACTTACTAGAGGATAATTTAAAAAATCCTCCCTGAGGACCCGTTCTAAGACCCTCTTAATTCCCTAGTCTATTTAATTTTAATAGGATAAGAGGACTATTGCTTCATGTTGTCTCATTTAATTTTGATTGCTTAAAAGGACTACAACCCACCAAAGAAGCATAATACATAAATTACAATATTTTACCCAACACCCAAATCTTAAAGAACATGACCCTGCATTTACTCTTTCCATGTTTCCACTCATGCCGGCCTTTGTCCTTCATTTTTTGGTACCATTTCCATTAATAATAATAATAATAATTTCATATATATATATATATATATAGGAATGATCCGTTTATACGAAAGTTAAGTTACATTAATTACACTCGACCCGAGTCATTTATTTTCTTAGATCCAATAGACCAAATGAGTGAAACTTCAAAGTTATTTAAGATTTTTTTTCCTCTCATCATTTATTGTATTCACCATTTAGTCAATTACATCTAAGAAAATGAATAGCTGAGATTGAATGTAACTTAACTTTGGCGTCTTATTTATATATATATATCACAAACAAGGCACTGTTAACACTACAAGGACTCACTAAATTCCTTGTCATTTATTATGTATGTGTGAAACAATCGTGTAAAGTTTACAACACTCATCACTCTCATTTCCTCTTTGAACATTTCATCCTTTAACTCTCTTCATTTCTCTCTCTTTTGTTCACTTTCTTTGTACCCCTTTAGCTTGATATAAAGCATACTCACTAGGCTGCACCAAATTAAATGGGTAGAAGAAATCTCTATGTATTACTAGTGATGCTGTTTTTGATGATATATTTGTTTGGGCGTAGTTATGGCACAAGACAAACTCAAGTTTTCAAAGTTCAACCCAAGGTTCATGCCCCTAATCACTTCCTTCATTTGTTGCCAAAAGCAAAGCCAATTCCACCTTCAGGGCCTTCTAGGAAGCACAATGACATTGGATTTCAAAGTTCCTTTGGGAAACCATAGATAGAAAATGATACATTTATCTTATTCCATCTTTCAGGGTTCAAAAACTAGCTAGATTTATTGTTTTGTAGGCTTAGCTTAAAGATAAGAAGCTCTAGTACTTACGTGACAACATATGTTTTCATATAAATTGTGTAATTGTATGTATCACAAGTCTATGATTGGTTGAAAAAATATTTTGGTACATACAATAACACGATTTATGAGACAACATGTATATGTATTCGAGTACTTACAAGCAAAGGGAAAAAGTGACAAACATTAGATCTGCTTATCGTAAGTACTATATTAAACATTTTGTTTGGTAAATACAAGCTGCAATTATTCTTCATGTGGAGAAACAAAAAGAAGTTATTGTTCATAAAGTTGTGTTAATGTATGTTATATTCAAAATATTTTAGTGGATTCAAGTTCATGATGAGTTGATGGTTTAAACTTGTGTGTGTATCGTTCTAAACTTCCCATAAAAAAGGACACTTGTAAGGACAGTATATACCTAAGATTATAACACATAGTAAAAACAACGTTTCAGTGGTCTAGTTTTTTATTTTCTTCTAAATTAAATATTTAAAAAATAACCCCTCTCACATTTCTAATACCGAAGAATTAAGGAGAGGAATCCATTTGATAAAAAGGTAGAGACTGTTGATAAGGTTAAAGAATATAAAAATAGACATATTATATTGGAAATTATTGAATTTAAGTAAATAAAAAATGTGTTCTTAATTTTCTAATACAAAATCAATACTTTTTTGGTTTCTTAAATTCAGTTGGTCAGCCCTAGAGTAATCACGAGAGTAATAGTTATAAATTAGTGATTAAAGTAGTAATTCTAAAACAAAATACATAACATGTTCAAAATAATGGAAGCTGTTTTATACTTTTATTCCATGCCATGGATCAGTATCATATGTTGATTTCAGTTCTATCTTTAAAGACACGTGAAACTCATTAATTGCAATGCTCTATTTCAAAGACCAAATGGATAATTGCAAAGCAAAATTTGTAGGAAGATTAAAAACTTAAGATAGTTAATTCGTTATTTTGCTAAAGCTTATATTATGAAATTAATGTCTCTTAATATTTTTTGTGAAGGTGTTATGAGAAAAGCATTTCTAATATCATAGTTATCTCGGTTAGCATCTACAATATTTCTTTTTAGTATTAATATTGTAGAGGTTCTTAATTATCTCTTGTTATGTGTCATTTATGTAGCTGCCACTGTTTTTTTTTGGTTTCCCACATATCCTCGCACTGGAGGCAATCTTGTCCGAGTGGGAACATCCACAGGTACGTGGAACTAACTCTTCTCACGAACATTTTTCCATCCACAAGACTCAAACCTGAGACATTGCTTAAGAGGAATCAAACATGTACCACTTGTACCATGTAACTTTTCTTTATATTCAAGTATGTTTTCTTCATAAAATTATAGTTTAAATGTGTGTACTACCCGAAATAATAAAAGAATAATTTAACCCAAATATCAGTATGCATATAATATGCATGAGGTATACATATTGTATAGGACAGGGAAAAAGTGACAAAAAAAGAGAGAAAAGAAAACGGTGGTGTATGAGACTCGTATTTAATAAGGTATGTGGATGATAGATGTACACAGTCTTATTCCGCAAGCAGAAAGACGAACAAAAAGAACTGACCATGAAAATGGGAAGGTTATCTAATTGATGATTTTATATACACTACAATATAACAGATATATAAGGGCACCTACACAAATTAAATGTAGCAAATACATTTCATGCAGCTTGGCTGGAAAACTTTTCTGTGATATGAACATTGTACCTGTCGTATACCTTGTCGCGATTCTCTGACCACCAACTCTCTGCTTGGTGCTCTCCAAATCTTCTTTGACTGCACAAACATTTACGACCCAACATATTACACATGTAAGTAAACGTAAGCGGGAAATGTGGAGAATCCTTTTATTACCTAAAGCGCACTCGCTTCAGATCACGGGTTCCATCCTGCAGAGCAGTGAGTGTTATATAGACACCAGGTTCATATTGTTCAATCCATTCTGCCTCAATTTGATTACTATCAGAGTTCCTTGACGTCAATCCGCTCTCATCCTCTTCGAAATCCATAGAATCCCGACCATTAACAGTAGTATCTGACAGGATATTGCGTCTTGCCTGAATCATACCACTGCCATTCGGCAATTTAGCATCACGGTGATCGTGTCTCCAATTAGAGATCACATGCCCCATCTTTTGCTTGTCGAGATTAGTACCATTGGTTCCTGGCAAATTTCCTTCAGTTCTATTATTCGTAATAGAAGACTCAAGTCCCATGGAAGCCAAACTAGAGCCATTGATCGACTCTGCCCTGGAATGGCGCTCCCCATTTGAGTCCGGATAATGGATGGTGTTTGGCTCCAGACCATTTGGCTGGTAAGTTGGTCTGATCTTCTCAACATCATAACCGGGAGGAAGCCTCTCAGCCAGATCTTTTAGCTGAAACAATGTGACGGGCAGATAAGTACAAGCGTGGAAGCAATACTATGAGTACGAGGAACAATGGAAATGGAAATTTTACTATAAAAAAGACAAGGGTAAACAGTATTCAGCACGACTCAGACCCGAGTGTGTAAGTTACTGAAATAATTTGATGCTCTTTAGTATGATAGAGAAACAAAAAAATGAAATGGATTAACTAACAAAATGAGAAGGGAAAATAAAAAACAAAACACCCCTCATTTGTCTCCACAATAAAATTCCATGCATAAGCATAAAGATCATGCTGCTCAGAAACCAAATTTAGATATCCTGTTAAGTTAGAAATTATGTAATAGATGGTTTAATCTATAGAGATTTCATTGATTCAAGGGAAAACCAAAAAAAATTAAACACTGCATATAAAAAGTTACAAATGAAAATGAACTCTTTCCAAGAAATCTAGTCCAAAGAGAAGTTAATTAACCGAAATTTTACCTGTGCTGCAAGTGACTTTATGACTTCTTTTGCAGAACTAGATTTGGAAGATTCCTCAGCAGCCAATGCCATAGCTTCCCGAGTCTTTCTTGCTGACTTTTGAATCTCTAATTCTTGCAGTTCACATCTCTGCCTCAGGGTTTCAACCTAACAAGACTTATGTTAGATGCTTAGATCCTCTCTTGATACCATAAGTAAAGACATAAAAGCAAAAAAGGCGTGAAATTAATGTTTCGGCCTAGTTGAGCCAAGTGATACTGCTCATTTTGTTACAAGGTCTAATTGCAAGGCTTGGACTTATAACAGAGAAGAAATTTAAAAATAGAGGAAAGCTATGCTATCAAAGAAGCTAACTTAATATACATGAGACGAGGAATCATAATATACCTGAGAACGTAATTTCAGAAGTTCTCGGTTCAAAAGCTCATTTGTTTTCTTCAAACTATCATTAATATTTTTTGAGAAGGAAAGTCCAGATGCTGTTGGAATAGGTGTCGCTGAACGAGGAGGGCTTGGTCTTCTAGAGAAAGGGGACACAGACCTGGAGCTCACTCTAGATGATGTAAGAACAGCTCTCGGGACTTTTCCTTTTAGATCATTATTAGTAGAGAAGACAACATCTTTCAGCTGTAGCGAAGGTGTTTGTGTGGTCTCGACCAGAGAGAGCGTATCAGCCTTCTTCCCGTGTTTGGCTGCCATATTATCTAGTTGCTTTATCAAACGCAGAACAGAAGGAACTTCTAACTTGGCCAATCTTAGCTCAGACTTGTCTAACTTGTCCTTGTTTTCACCCGACAAACGAGGCATAGCATTTCTCCGATTAATATTGCTAGCTTCTGCAACCTTGTTCAACTTTGCATAACAAGAATCACAAACACGATATAGCTTCACAGGATTAGGAGCCAGGGTTGCTCTTAATGCTTTCCTTGAACTGCAAGAATGACAATGAACAAGTCCGCAATTATAACAGTTGTGCCTTTTTCTAGTGAACCCAAATGCCTGTCTACAAGTGGAGCACTGAGACTGCTCAGTACCGGATACCCACTTATGAAGGCATATTGCAGCAGAGTAGTTTGAACCACATGCAATGTATTTCACCTGTCTATCCTTCAAAGCTTCAACCAAAGTTGGTGTTTTTCGATCTTCAACATCCCCGTGACCCAATCTTCCATTTGCACCCTTCCCCCAAGTATAAACTTCATTTCTGGATGTTAAAACAGCAACATGATATGCTCCACACGCAATTTCTTCAACGCATTCTCCAGCAAGCTTGTCTTCAACCAAACACGGCAGGTTTCCATCAGACTGGGGATTCCCAAGCTGACCGTAGACAGTGCTCCCCATTGTAAAGACATGTCCAGATGTAGTCAGGCCTATTGTCAAATTGTGCCCACAAGCAACTTTATAAAAATTGTAATCGATAAGTGAAGGCACACAAGTTGGTTCAAGCTGGGCCTCCTTATCTCCTTGTCCCAGGCGATTTTTATCACCATCGCCCCATGTAAACAATTTACCTGAAGATATACTTGCACTGGTTTGTGTCACAATAACCTCTACAACAGCTGCGGTATGCCACACTCCACATGCAACAGCTATTGTCCTCAACCCAGATAAAGATTCAACTTCTCTAGGATATGAAACATTTTCCCTGTCTCCATGTCCCAGAACACCAAAGGTTCCATCACCAAATGTAAAAAGCTGACCGGTTGAAGTTATCAAGGCGGTGTGCCATGGACCACAAGTTACTAAAGCAATGTGAAGCCCCTCTAGTGGACCTGCAATTCTCTGTGGTATCCAATGACTAACATCAGTGCCATGGCCAAGAAGCCCAGCATTATGAGTACCATCACCCCATGTATAAAGTTCTCCGGCCATTGTAACAGCACAGGTATGGAACTCCCCACAGGAAACAGAATCAACAGTTGACGAAGCCAATGCTTCAACTAGATGAGGTTGAATAACATTCTTCTCAACACCATGGCCAAGGCGTCCTCCAGATTCTTCACCCCATGTAAAAACTTCACCTTGCCTTGTGACTAGAGCTGCATGCTTAACACCACATGCTATTCGATGTACATCTAAAACCACATTTGACTCCAGTGGCCGGGGGAGGAGAACATCTGCCTTCGGGCTAACATAGATGACACTTTTATCAGCACCGACTTTCACAACGTTCTCACAGATAACCTCACCCCATATGTATACATCCCCAAGAGCATCGTAATCATCTGGTGCAGAGCCATGACTGGGTGTGCTGGGAGCACTTGAGACACTAACACGGAAAACATCTGAACTAGATCCTTTTACTTGCATATTTGTTGGGTTTGTTGGTGCATGGGACCTTTCAAATTTTAAGGTATTCTCAGGTGGAAAGGACTTTGGAGAAGTATTTGGCAGACTCATGGAAATGTTAGGATAACTGATGTCTTGCGAAGCACTAGCTGAACTTTCACTGGTACTGCTTGATGTTAAATCTGTATTATCCTGAAAGTAATTGAGCCAGGAAATATTATAAGCAACTTAGCAAGTATTTTATCTTTTGAGCTTTCATGCAGCCTAATGGTATTGGTGAAAATGAAGTTTTGAAAATGTCTGATACAATTAGTCCACAATTTACCAATAAATGACATCAACAACAACAACCAAGCCTTTATCCCACTAGGTGGGGTCGGCTTTCCCAATAAATGACATCATCGTAAAAAAAAATAAAGTAGGAAAATACCACAATCAACTATTCCTACATTTTTTATCCAAGGAAGAGTAAGCAAGTATCACTTCGTTTCAGAAGAATGCAATATACATCCTTTATGGACAAAAGTTGTTAAGCCATATAACAAATATTACCTTTCCTCGGAGGAAACAATACCTATTCTTCTCATGACGCAGAAAACCAATAAGTTCTCCCTATTGTGATTCATCCAAAACATATATTTCAAGGAAAATTATGAAACACATACCAAAATTGGATGAAGAGTAACATTATCACTTTCCCAAGTTTCTAAATCAATGTAAAAGAAACCTAAACAAGTAACAAGTAGGCATTTTTACATCAAGATATAAGCCCCCATCACTCCATCCATCAATTTTGGACCGCCCACCTTGACCAGAAGATATTAGTGTTTTGAGACCAACAATCCACACGTCTGCCTCAACTTTATCCTTGCAAATCTGAAAAGCAACAAAAATCACAATCATAATTTATAATAATGGAAAATGCAGAAAATGTACACATAATAATAGTGTAGTTATCCATGGAATTTCAGAAGATATCACCAACCAAGTCAAGGGACCGCTTCCCGTTGTTATAAATAAGTGAAAACGATAAAAAACAGTCCTTCTCAGGAGGCAGATAATGTTGGAAAACAGCCTGCCAGAAGATAAAGAAAAATAACCAAATAACAGAAGAATCAGTTTATAGAACAATTTATTGAAATCAGTTAGCTAATCACAGAAGTACTAAAATAGAGGTCAAGAAATCTCACAGTTCTTTGTCCAGGAATAATTCTTGAGACAGAAGATAACTTAAGACTTCTTTCTCCACTACTTGAAATCCAGATTAACGATGATTCATCCTGTGGTTTTCAGATATTCTAATTAGTACAATTAGTGAATTAGAAATATCTCAAAAGGATGCGACAAATAAAGAGAACTCAAACGGATGTAAAAAAACCAAGCCCATACACATGACAGCATGAGTATAACGTTTAAAACTAAAACCTAAGAAGCAACAGAAAATAGACATTTAAAAAAGCAGAAAAAAGTCAAGAGTAAATATGTAAAAGCATGCGTCAAATTAAGACATATAAACATCCATCAATAAACCTACAAAGAGCACAGTAATGGACACCGTATGATAGAGATCTCGATTTAACAAGTCACTCCCTTTTGATGAAATTATGAACATGGAAACACAGAGCACAATAGCAGACGCAGTATGACAACATAATTCCTAATGAATGAAACCGAGCCTCGTAAGGTCCACTTCCAGGAAATCTAAGTTAAATCACATTAGAAATCATTAATACAACAATAAACAAGCCTTATCCTACTAGTTGGGAAGCTAGATGCATCAACGGATGCTAATTTCAATAAAATAATTTAAATTAAGGTGTTTTTTTAATGGTTTCACAAGTAGTAAACTTTTCTACTAAGCAGGGCAGAGAAAATTAAGTTTTTTCCTGTGATAACAGGGCAGATAAAAATATTTAAAATACAATTCAGAAGTCTTTCCATGCTATACTGTGCATTAAAATCAGCCAACATACAAAAGTAGACGAAGTAAAGTCATCCTTACATCGGAAAGCCTAAATGGACAAGACTTGGGCTTTCCCTTACGACCATATTTAAACAGTTGAGCACCCTTTTTCAAAGCAACCAATGCCTGCAGAATGAAAAAAGTAACATGGTAAGCCATGTGAAAGACTCATAGACAAAACATAGTAATATAAGAAATATAAATGATCGAAGGATCTTATATTACAAATGTCATGAAGTTTCATACGATATCCAAAAATGTTTTATAATATTAAGTTTCTTTGAGAACCATCTCTCTATTCCTTCTTAATATTTTCACCCAAGTTAGTGGTTGGAATTGTCGTATGTTAATTGTAAAAGTTCCACATCAATTGAGTATATGAACTGAGAACCATTTGTAGACTTGAGAAACCCTCCCCTATGAGCTATCTTTTTGTGTTGGTGTCGAGGGAACATGTTACGGGGGGTGATATTCAACAATCCACATCAGTAATATTTATAATATGTCTTCAACCAAAACCGTAAGGCATGTACATCGATCCATCAACTTATATGTTTCTCGCTTTGCCTATTCCTCTCAAAGTGGGACTTAGTGACTTACCTTAATCACTTCTATTCCTAAGTCCTAACAGCTTGGAATCATGTCATAACATTTAGGTCAAATCAGTATCCCAAAACAAAATACACTTGAGACAAAAATTTATGCCTCAGTCCTCATGTTCTTACTTTCCCTAAATTTTTCACCTAGTTCAAAAAAGTAGACACACACAACAATCCCTTCATCATAATTCCATAACATTCTTAACCACCAAAAAACACTTCAACAATAAAATCCAAGTTATCAAATTTAAACAGAAAAAAAAAGGATCAAAATTTAAGCAGAAAAAAAAACAAAAAACAAAAAAAAAACAAGTTTGAGATGAAAGTAAGAAGTGTAACCTGGTGGATATCACAGTCGACATTCCCATAGCTAAGAAGATCTTCCATTCCATCTTCTTCGATCGCTTCTCACACTTCCATACATCATAAACCTTAACCTCTCTCTCTCTCTCAGAAAAATCAAAACCCACTTTTTATTTACGCTCAACAATGCAAAAGAAACCTTCAACAATCTTTTCCTCTTGAAAAAACCATAGACATAGTAACCCCATTTTCAGTTCAAAGTCAAAGACACCATTTTTCAACTCATGCAGCGACTTGGACAAGGTGAAACAAGGAAGCAAAAACGGTTCAGAAATGGTTTGCTTGAGAAGATGAGACGGAGGTGTTATATGACGGAGGAAGAGAAACTCCGGCAAGGAATGCAGCGTCGCCGGAGTGGGTTACGGAGGAGAGAGAAAGAATTTAGAAGAGAAAGAATTTGGAAGAGAGAATTTGAGTCTGTAAAAAAGTACAACTAGTCAAAGAGAAGAACAAAATCATTAAAAATTAGAAAGTTTTATATTAATATAAATTTTACATTAAGGAAAAGCAGAAAGTTTCCTCATAGATTGCAAATAAAAATGAAAATATAAAAATATACCATCAAAAAGAATTGATTTAATAGTGTAAGACTTCATTAGCTCCATTAAATAATTCTAAGAAGATTAAAAAGTAAAGAATTTGATTCATATGAGTGTACTTATTAGAAGGGACATACACACATTCTAATATAATTAGTTCTTTAAGTGAGAGAATATATTTCGTAATACCAAAAAAATAATATAAAAATACTTTGGTATTATGTTTATATAAGTGTGACATTTTTAAGGATTATAAAATACTTATTAGCATTTTGTATATTTTAATATTATAAATGATTGCTTATGGTTCATTCTTCATTTCTCTTGCCACCTTGAAAAATAAATTCTAGAAGCATATAAAAATTACAATAATGATAACATGATAACCTTGAAAGCCGAATTTGTTGATTTGGTATGATTTTTCCGAGTGTGAGAAAGTAAATAAAATCTCGAAGCAAGAGAAGCAAAGTTTGGAATGATGAAAAAGTGAAATGAGAGAAAAAAAGAGAATGAAGATGAAGATGGTTCCAAAATCCAAAGGCTTTACTTTGGGGACAAGAAGCCAAAATTATATAGCAAAGGTCCCCACTTGATTTAAACAAGGATTTTATAAGTAAGCAAATCATTCATTATTGATTTGATAATTACCATTAATTCTCAAATAAAAGTAATACAAATCAATTATGGATAATGTATTGAGAATCGTAAAAAACTTTATACGGTCACACATATTTTAAACAGTTAAGACAATCATACTAACCACCCTGCCTTGGTCGGTATCTTGCTATACTATGGGACCATTGTTGAGAAAGAATGTTGGTTCTATTCATTAAGGATCAACCATGTCATTCAATATACTATTATTTATCCTTATTCCTTTCCTTTTCAAGTGCTAAGATGTCTCTCCAATTTGTTCAAGACAATGTTAAAAACCATTATTTTATTTGTATATTTGTATTGGTAAATTTATTTTTAAATAAAATAACATTCTAAACATATGGACAAAGTTATCACATAGAAATTTTATTTACTAATAAATGATACTTCATTCTGTGAATAAATGAACTAATTTTTTATAGGATACATGATTTCTCATCTAGATAGGAAAGCTTCTCAATTCACTCCCCTCAAGGGCCAAGAAAACTGCTCTTAATTTGATTCTAAACAAAGTTTATTGAGAACTATTTTTCCATGGGAGGAGTGGAAGAATAAATGAGTGACACACTAATATTGGTTATCCAAGATAGGTCTTTTTCGAATAAAGATCTTCTCCATTAATAGAGAGTCAAACATTACATAATAATATACAACAGATGATATATAATTATATTTATATCATTTTATTTACTATAAAATAATATTTTTTTCATTAAAAATATGAGAAAAAACAACTACTTAAAAATCTTCAAACTTTAATAAGGCGAAATGTAAAGATACCCATTAAACAATTTGCATAATGTGTGATTTAATATAAATTTAAAAATACAATTTTGTACATGACACTTCAACTAAATAGCATCCCCTATTCACGCCCTCAGGTTATAAAATCATTACTTCTCATCAACAATGACTACAATAATGGGTAGATAAAGAAATCTAACCTCTTTGATAATAATATTAAATGTTCTATCGTATTATTATATATGAAAATGTCATAGTCTCTTCTATGAGACTTTTACCCACTTAGATATAAGTTGAAAATTGCAATCTCCTATATTATAAGATGAATATTTGAGAAGCATAATTTAATGAACTATAATAATTTAATGAACTATAGTAATTTAATGAACTATAATAAATAAGAGTGTAAAATTTATACGTCACTTATTTAAATTACATCTTTTGAAAAGTCGACAATAACTCAATATTAATTATGAATGATATAATGACAATATATAAAACTCGAATGATGTAGGATTTTTTCCTCTAGAAGATAAGAGGCGTGGGTGATGCCGACATGGTGGCATTGAAGATAATGTGAGTTATGAACATAGCTCCTTCATAAACCAAACATGATCATTCCTTCACGTGCATTTTTTATCCTAAAACATCGCTTTCTTAATATTATTACGACAACAACAAGAAGCAATCAACGGAAAACAACTATTGCATTCAGAAAAGTATGTCATTTATTAAAGCTTCCCTTAACTCTTCTTTCATATCATTATATTATTATTATTATTATTATTATGTGCAGTGATTCATTCTTCTCCAAATTATCTATGTATTTGTGCTATATATAATATCATATAGTAATAACAATGTTTTTAATTTTGGTGGGGTATCTAACCAACGTGTATTTACCAATCATCCACTACGTATCTGAATCTGAAAATGACAATGTATCAAATCTCTTATTTTCTCACTATGTATCCTGTTATGACCATATCAAATTATCTACCATACTTACATGGCACCGAGTACTAATTGTATTACTCGGTACGTGTTTTATCACTTTTTACATTACTAATACTATCGTAACATTTCTATTATGATGATGTGGTACACAATTCTGTATACCGCGGCCGGCGTACGATAAATGAGTGAAACATGTAACTATGATAATGATATCAACTTCTCCTTTACATAGTGATTATTGTAGTCTCTCTATGTTACCAAATTTATTTATTTCAGTTCTGATTAAGAGTATTCATGGTAACTAGCAAGTATTTAAGTTTTTATCCACCATTGCAATTGAGGCCTTAACCATAGTCACTTGATACGTAGTTCTCTTTAATACGGGTACGGGTATATAGTTCGTGGTATATTACTCTATCAATATGTTAGGGGTATATTTAGTAGAGTTTCTATAGCTCTATGCATAGTCGTTTCTATTGCTGTTTCTTGTAGGTTTGAATCAACTTTTGTTTTACTACAGGAGAAATACTCAAAGATAAAAAAAATTCTTGTTTGTTGTAACTCATTCACATAAGTGAGTGTATATTACCAATTATTTTTCTTTTCTTTTACTTAAACTGCTAAAAATCAGTTTCGTTCCTTAAACGGAACCAGTTCTTAAAAGAATCACGAATTGGTACACTAGATAACCAATTCGCGTTACTCTACCAAAATGAAAGAATTAAGTTGCAATGGCCTTAACATCATAGTCCTGTTACCCTTTATGTTTTTTTCAGAGTTAGAAGAGAATGAAAACGGAGGATTTTTGGAGCATGTTTTGTGGGGAATCTGGTTGTTCAGAGAATGGAGGAAAGCCTTGTAGTTATTATGATTTTAAGCTTTTGGTTGATCCTTCCACATGTGTCAACCATTTGCTTGTCATTTGCATTTATGTGTTGCTGCTGCTGCTGATCTTGTTCATTATGATCAAGAAATCGTCATCGAAACCATATCATGGTCTAATCCAGGTGCGAAGATATTCAAATTTGCAGCTATTTTCTGCCATAGCCAATGGTACTCTTGGCTTGGTTCATTTGTGCTTAGGCATTTGGGTTTTAGTGGAGAAATGGAGGAAAACCCAAGGTGCTTTTCCTCTTGACTGGTGGTTGCTAGAATTCATTCAGGGATTGACATGGTTGCTAGTCGGTTTAGCAATAAGTCTTCGGCTTAAACACCTTTCAATAGCATTGTTGAGGCTATTTTCTATTCTAGCCTCCTTAGTTTCTGGTGTTGTTTGTGCTTCATCAATGTTTTATGCAATTAGAAGCAGAGAACTTAGCCTTAAGGTAGCTTTAGATGTTCTCTCATTTCCAGGGGCATTGTTATTGCTATTATGCACGTGTAAGGAATCTAACCATAAGGACACTGACGAAGAAATTGATGAAAGCCTTTATGCCCCTTTAAATGGCGATTCCAATAAAATTGCTTCTATTGATAGTGTAACGCTGTTTGCCAAAGCTGGATTCTTCAATAGGATGTCATTTTGGTGGTTGAACTCATTGATGAAAAGGGGTAAAAAGAAGTCACTCCAAGAGGAAGATATCCCAAAGTTGCGGGAGGATGATCGAGCAGAGAGCTGTTATTTGTTGTTTCTAGACCAGTTGAACGGGCATAAACAGAAAGACCCGTCGTCGCAACCATCAGTTTTGAGGATAATAGTTTTATGCCACTTGAGACAGATTTTGATATCAGGATTCTTTGCGTTGCTTAAGGTACTGGCTGTGTGTTGTGGTCCTTTGCTTCTGAATTCGTTTATATTGGTTGCTCAGGGTGACGGGAGTTTCAAGTATGAAGGTTTTATATTGGCCATATCACTTTTCTTTATAAAGATCATAGAATCTTTGTCACAGAGGCAGTGGTATTTTCGTTCTAGACTTATTGGTCTTAAAGTTAGGTCACTACTAACTGCAGCCATTTATAAAAAGCAACTTAGACTATCCAATTCTGCTAGATTGACGCACTCCGGTGGTGAGATAATGAATTATGCGACCGTGGATGCTTATAGAATTGGAGAATTTCCCTATTGGTTTCACCAGACTTGGACAACAAGCGTCCAACTATGTATCTCATTAGTAGTACTTATTAATGCTGTTGGGCTAGCGACGATTGCATCGCTGGTAGTGGTAGTTATCACTGTGCTTTGCAATACTCCACTCGCAAAGTTACAGCACAAGTTTCAAACCAAACTTATGGTGGCACAAGATGCGAGATTGAAGGCTATTTCTGAGGCTCTAATGAATATGAAGGTACTGAAGTTGTATGCATGGGAAACCAATTTTAAAAAGTCTATAGAAGCATTGCGGAATGTTGAGGCCAAATGGTTGTCAGCGGTGCAATTGCGAAAGGCATACAACACCTTTCTCTTTTGGTCCTCACCTGTTTTGGTCTCAGCTGCTACCTTTGGGGCATGTTACTTTCTTAATGTCCCTTTACGTGCAAACAATGTTTTCACTGTTGTAGCTTCTTTGCGCCTTGTTCAAGATCCTATTAGAACAATCCCTGATGTTGTTGGGGTGGTGATTCAAGCAAAAGTTGCATTTTCCAGGATTACAAAATTCTTGGAGGCACCTGAATTGCAGAACACAAATGCCAAGAAGAGGTGTTTTAATGACAATGTTACGGGCTCAATTTTAATCAAGTACGCCGACTTTTCATGGGAAGATAATGTATCACAGCCAACATTGAAACACATAAATTTGGAGGTTAGACCAGGGCAAAAGGTTGCAATTTGTGGAGAGGTTGGCTCAGGCAAATCAACCCTTTTAGCAGCAATTCTCAGAGAAGTTCCTAATACTCAGGGGGCTGTAAGATTTTATTCCTCGTCTGCTCATATAAATACTCATTAACTTTGTGATACTTTCTTTCATTGGTTATAACTGATATTTGCACTTTCTGCCAAGCAGTGATATCGTTTAGCGCATAAGTTCAACCTGAGTGCACTTTTTCTATTTTTCATTTGAGTATTTAGATTAAAAGTTATCCAGTTCTCTTTCTTGAATTACAGATTGAAGTTTACGGGAAGTTTGCCTACGTTTCTCAAACAGCATGGATACAGACAGGTACAATACAAGAAAATATACTGTTTGGATCAGATATGGATCCTCAAAGATATCAAGAAACACTTCATAGGTCTTCACTAGTGAAGGACCTTGAATTATTTTCCCATGGCGACCTCACGGAAATAGGGGAGAGAGGGGTTAACCTGAGCGGAGGTCAGAAACAGCGGATTCAACTTGCTCGTGCTCTTTATCAAAATGCCGATATATATCTCTTGGATGATCCATTTAGTGCTGTTGATGCACAAACAGCCACAAGTTTATTTAATGTAATATCAACTTCTTTTTTTCACAATGCTGCATTTATAGCTTATGTGTTGTTCTTCATTGAAATGTGGCTTTGAAACTTTGCAGGAATACGTCATGGAAGGACTTGCAGGGAAGACAGTCTTGCTTGTGACACATCAAGTTGACTTCCTTCCAGCATTTGACACTGTTTTGGTAATTACTTTCTGCTTAAAGAATTCTTCATGTCATTGTTCTTTTCCTTTCTTTTTATGTGTAATAATTGTAAATTTGTAACGTGTACAAAACTTCGAAAATCATGAACAGATATAATTATTTCTGTATTTAAAGTTGATGTGATATGGGTTTGTTCATAACTATCAAGTCCTCTTCACTATAAAAAAACTTTTGAAGATGAAATGAATCTACAGGAAAGGAATACATTAATTTACACATATGAACCTTTTATAATAGTATAATTACAAATAGCTGATTGAATCATTCCTAGTCCTTATATTGAAGAAGCGAGGCATAGTTCAAGTCATTGTTTCCGTTATTGATGTCAGTCTTTCCGTGCTAATTCAAACATGGATGCATGAAATTATTTGTACAGTTGATGTCGGAAGGGAAAATTCTGGAAGCTGCTTCTTATCACCATCTGTTGACCTCAAGCAAAGAATTTCAGGATCTTGTCAATGCACACAAAGAAACTGCCGGTTCTAACCGTCTTGTGGATGTCACTTTTTCCCATAGACCTTCAAATAATGCCGGAGAAATTAAGAAAACATATATGGAACATCAGCTTGAAGCATCACAAGGCGATCAACTAATTAAGAAAGAAGAGAGGGAAAAAGGAGACCAAGGGTTCAAGCCTTATTTACAGTATCTGAATCAGGATAGAGGATATATGTACTTTTCTGTGGGTGCTATTTCTCACCTTATATTTGTCATTGGCCAGATATTGCAAAACTCATGGATGGCTGCTTATGTTGACAATCCTGAAGTCAGCACTTTGCGATTAATTTTAGTATACTTGTTGATTGGAGTTGTTTCGACAATGTTTTTGTTGACCCGAAGTCTTGTAATAGTTGCTTTGGGCATTCATTCATCAAAATCCTTATTTTTACAGCTACTGAACTCCCTCTTTCACGCGCCCATGTCGTTTTATGACTCCACACCTTTGGGTCGGATACTTAGTAGGGTAAGCATGTTAATTTAAACAGTCCTGCCCCCACCTTTTGCAAATGTATGCAATAAAAGTATGTTGATTGTTATTTTCTTGTTTAGGTCTCTTCAGATCTCAGCATTGTCGATCTTGATGTCCCATTTGGCTTTATTTTTGCCGTTGGAGCTACTATTAATTGTTATGCTAACCTTACAGTTTTAGCAGTTGTTACTTGGCAAGTGTTGTTTGTGTCTATTCCGACGATTTATTTTGCAATTCGCTTGCAGGTACATGCCATATTCTAAATTAAATTTCCATAACGATTTGGTGTCACCTTTTTAATTAACCATACGAATAATTTCATTTTTATAGAAATATTACTTTGCCACTGCAAAAGAATTGATGCGCATCAATGGCACAACAAAATCGTATGTAGCTAATCATCTTGCTGAATCTGTTGCTGGAGCTTTGACAATACGGGCTTTTGAGGAGGAAGATCGTTTTTTCTTGAAGAATCTTGATCTAATTGATGTTAATGCTAGTCCTTACTTTCACAGTTTTGCTGCAAATGAGTGGTTGATTCAGCGTTTAGAAACAGTCAGTGCAGTTGTTCTTGCATCTGCGGCACTTTGCATTGTTGTACTTCCACCTGGAACTTTCTCATCTGGTGAGTCTTTGGTTAAACTTTGCGATATGTATGTTTAATATCTTGCAAATCATTTCCACCAATTAACTATAGAACTGTCTTATGCAAGTATTTTAATTTCAACTTCTGATTTTATTCCAGGTTTTATTGGCATGGCTCTCTCATATGGCCTTTCACTTAATTTGTCCCTAGTATTTTCAATTCAAAATCAATGCAATATAGCAAATTATATAATCTCAGTGGAGAGGCTAAATCAATATATGCATATACCAAGTGAGGCACCAGAAGTAATAGACGGAAATCGTCCTCCAGTGAGTTGGCCAGTCGTGGGAAAAGTCGAAATACATGATTTGCAGGTAACTGATTGTTGGTCATTTTTTTATAAAAAAATAGGCAGGAAATTCAAAGAATGAGAATTGAACTGATATATATATATAACTGATTAAAACCGGAACAGATACGATACAGGCCTGATGCACCTCTTGTAATCCGTGGCATCACATGCACATTTGAAGGAGGGCACAAGATTGGTATTGTTGGCAGGACAGGTAGTGGGAAGTCTACTCTTATAGGTGCTTTATTCCGTCTGGTGGAGCCATCAGGTGGAAAAATCGTAGTTGACGGCATAGACATTGCTTCGATTGGACTTCATGATTTGAGGTCACGCTTAGGTATCATACCTCAGGATCCTACTCTTTTTAATGGCACAGTCAGATACAATATGGACCCTTTATCTCAACACTCTGATCAAGAGATATGGGAGGTAAAACCTTGTTTTTTCAGCTTGTATTTCAGTTAATAATTATACCTTTACCTCCTAATGCAAGTGGACTAATTATAGCTTGCATGTGAAGGTTCTTGGGAAGTGTCAATTGCAAGAGGTTGTCCAAGAGAAAGAAGAGGGTTTAGACTCATCGGGTATACTTTTAAGCTTTGTTATTACAGCTTTTCGTATATCAATTCTTGTCTAATTGCTAAAATCTAATAACAAAATGCTAATCCAGTTGTGGAAGCTGGAGCAAACTGGAGCATGGGACAACGACAGTTATTCTGCTTGGGGCGTGCTCTTTTGAGGAGAAGTCGAGTATTGGTTCTCGATGAAGCAACTGCGTCAATTGATAATGCAACAGATCTGATTCTGCAGAAAACCATTAGGAGTGAGTTTGCAGATTGTACAGTGATCACAGTTGCTCATAGGATACCAACTGTGATGGATTGTACAAAGGTTCTTGCTATTAGTGATGGTAAGTATATCAACTATCCTCTGCCTAATTCAACTGTGATACCAAGTTCCTTGAAGCATTTGATGAAAAATGTGATCATATATTTTCAGGAAAACTTGTAGAGTATGATGAACCGACGAACTTGATGACGAGAGAAGGGTCGTTATTTGGGCAGCTTGTGAAGGAATACTGGTCTCATTTTCAGTCTGCAGATTCACATTGAAGATGAAAAACAACCTTTTTTAGTGTAGCTATTTTGTCTCTTTCTCTAGTATTAGGAATTAGGATGAAGCCAATAAAGTGTAATTAATTAGAGTTAGGATGCAAAATGTGTTATATTTGGACAAACTCTTGATTCAAGAGAAATGAGTAAGGAACCAGAGGGAGTTAACTTGTAGGATAATATATGAGCTGACATAGCTGTGTTGAAAAATTGTATGAGAAAGGTTGAGTTTTGTCACTGTAAATGTAGGAGCATTCAGTAATGCTGCACCACCATTTTAAATATTCTCCATACTGTCCTCTTTGCATCAATGGGTCTAACATATAAGGATCAAATTGATACACGGAAATTTATAAGGATCAAAATGAGTATTCACTCAAAATAATCTAGTCTTCTTAAATTCACTAAGCATCTCCAAAGTGGATATAGTATTGAGGGTAGCATTTAATTAATTTGAGGTTCATAAATCTATATATACGTTTTTAATTTGAATAAGTGGATATAGTATATATGCCTTGAAATAAAACAACTTTAAGGATTTTTTTTCAGTTATCTGTTAAACCAATTCAAACACTTGCATTATATTTTTACTCCTTATCACACTTATTTATAGTTTTTTTTTTCTCATTTCACAGTCTTATATCTCACAAACAGAAAGTCTAATTTATTCAACATAAATTATCCAGTGCCTGAAATGAAACAAGCATGGACTTACATTGGTTAAATGATACACAGGCACGCACATTCATATTACATAACACATGGGAAAGCCTAGGTTCATGAGAAGACACCACAGTGGTATCAACTATCAAGTCATGACTTATTACATATATTAAATAGCTACCTAGGAAGATGGTGCACATGATATATATATATAAGGCGGTACATATTTGTTGTTCCACAATTTGTGTCATTGCATGCACAATCAGTTATGATTGGTCAGAAAAATAGTTAATTGTTGATTTTTGAACGAAAATATATTTTTTCAACCAATCACAAGCTAGTGGTATATGCAGTGACACAACTTGTGGGACGACATATGTGCTTGCCATAGTATCTGTTTTGGCATATTCTACTGAGATGCTTTGATGCTGTGCAAAGCTCCTGAGACACACTCAAACAGTCCCTCCCAAACTGCTTTCACTGTCTGCAATAACACATTAGATTTTGGAACATAGGGAAGTATCTTACCACTGAAATCAGAGTCCTTATCACGGTATCTGTCCCATAGCATAACTCCTCCATAGTTTGGTGTTTCCTTTATGTGTGGAAGCACATCAGATATCACAATTTCTGGTGGAATATAACCACTCCCTGCTGCAGTTACATTTGCTGGTAGTCCTAAGAAGATTGAGTTATTTGATTTAACTAAAGAAGCCCATTTGTCCCATGATTGCAACAATAAACTAGTGCCAGTTGAAGTTGAATATGCACATTGTGGATTGTTGTAGAATTGAATAAAGATATAATCAAAAAGACCAGTTTGGATAGCTTTCTGAAGGTAGTAAATGTATGGTTCAGTTGGACATTGAGGTGCTGCAGACAAGTAAAAATACTTGTTCTGTCTAAAAGTGTCAAGTTCTCTAGCAAGGTCATCCCAATAAAGTTCAGTTTTTTCAATATCAAAATCAATGCCATTCAATGTAACATTTCCTAATGGACCATATTGGTCACTTAGAAAGTTATCATAGAGGTACTTGGCTACATTCTTTGCATCTTGGGGTGAAGTTAGGCCATAAACATACGGATAAACATCGGCGCCTCCAAGGGAAAGTAACACTTTGACACCTGTTACAGAAATATAGAAACTAATAATCAACAAATTGTAGTAGTATTGAATTGATCAAATTGCATATACTAACAAGAAAAATAAGCATAAACAGACAAATTGTTTTACATAAGTCTAAGTTGAAGCATGCCACAATGTGTTTACCTTATATTAGTAGAATAAGTTGTTAGTTACATCAAAACCAAACAAAAACTATAAGGATTGAAACCAAAATTCATAAACTTTCAAGACCAAAAACATATTTAACTATTTCTCTACACAGAACAATAAGAGTAAAACATAATGACCCAATATGTTTGATTGCAACAAACTAGTAAAAATCAAATCTTTACAACAGAAAAAGTAATCATGAAATTCCAACAAGACCTTTGGCTTGGCAGTGTTTTATTTCAGGTTCAAGTTTAGTGCATGGACTCCAATCACCACAATGGCCTGCAAAGTTCCATTGAACTTCTCTGCCACCACCAAACTGAACAAGGAAAGCTAGTAGAACTATCTCATACTTGTTACTGTCACATGTATCAGTCAATGAGCCATCACCATTGTTCTGGCCCCAGTAAATGGCTATTCCACCAGTGGAGCCTAGTGAAGGGTCAATGATGGAGGAGAATGTGAAGAGGGACAAGACAAGTATCAATATTTGGGTTTTGGAAAACATGATTGTGTTTTATTTAATGATTTTCTTGTTTGGGTTGGAACCTATTTATAGTGAATTCATGATCATAGGGAATATCCAAGCTTTGTTTCTAATATCAGATTAAATGTATCAAGTTTAGCCATGATTTTATAATTTATACACCACTTGTGTAATTATAACACATTATTCTTGTGCTACTACTTTTTCAAAGAGAAAAAATTGTATAATGTAGAACTTTTTTACACTATTATTATATAAAAAATTATAAAATAACACTGAATAGAAAGATTTTTTATATTTAAACAATTCGTTTTTTTTAACGTGTTAGTTGTGGTTTAATTTGGATTTCATAGTATTGGTCACATAATACATGTATTTTTTAATCTTAATCGTTCAATCAAAATGTAATATTATATATTAAGTATTATCATTTCTCATAATAGCGCAATATTCTCACGTAAGTATATATTATATATATATATATATATATAAATAAAGAGAATTCACTAAGTTAAAAAAATATTTTAGATTTTAATCATCTATTTTATGAAAAATATAATAGTTTATATTTATTAACTAATTCAATTCATATGAGTCATTTTATAGAATAAATGACTAATATGTATAATATATTTTTAATTTACTCTTGAAATAAGTGTTCACTAATTAAAATATTTTACATCTCAACTATTCATTATAATTAAATTATTCCTCGTGAATACCTCTTATTAACATATACATGTGATCTTGTGAATAACCTAACTTTTATAACAAAGGTGTCTCGATTGGCTTAAACAAATCCATTGGATTAAACAATGATGAAGATAAGAATCGTGTATGCATTTTCTACATTAGATTAAAAAATAGTTGTTTGTAAAATTGATTGAAGGGGGCATGAAATTTAATCCATAAATAAAAGGATTTAATATAGATATATTAAATATTTTTTACACTTATAATCAATCAATCATCATTCATATGTTAATTGTTATTGACTTTTAAACAAGAAAATTTAAAATAATAATAAATAATATATTAACAATATAAAAACTTTGCACTACTAGTGTCTGTTAGTCTGCCTAGGTTTTAAACTTTAAAGAAAACATTAAATATTGTGGTCCCGATCTCCTGGATCCGTGCTCCAATGCTCGTCTCTTATTTATTGGATCACTCGCACAAAATACGTGTAAGAAGAAAAAAACATTAAATATTTAGGTGAATACTTATCTCTTTAACCAAACAAGTAGATTAAATAAACAATATAATTAATTTATTTTTTATGGGTTTGTCTGAGAGTTAGATTTTGAAAAAGAAAGAAAGAAAATATAAGATTTGAGAGTAATCTTATAAGTGTATTTCATGACTTATAAGTCTTCTTTTTCTTTTTTTCCCCTCCAAAATTTAACTCTCAAACAAATCTTAATGTGGTTAGGCATAGATTTAAAAAATATAGTTAATGTGTTTATTAAATTAATCTATTAATTAAGTAAGATAGATTTGTAAAAACAAATTTAAATATAGCATTGATTTTCTAATCGAATAATTAAAAACCAATTTGTTTTCTTAAAAAAGACAATTATATTAAAAAACTGAATTAGTAGCTCTGAAACTCACATCAATGATAGTTGATAGACAATAAAAAATATACTACATTTAATATATTACATTTGTCTAAAAAAAACTATTAAAATAATGAATAACCTTTTTGAGACCAAAATTTTTAAAATGATAGACAATAAATAAAACATATCAATTAACAAGAAATGTATTTCATTTTCATAACATGATAAACTTTTTATTATTTATTTTTGTGATAATAAAGGGTATCCACCAATTTTAGATAAAGAGTCAAGGGTAATAAATTGAGAAATGGTCAAGAGACATATATCATTAAAAATTAATTCAATTTTATGTTAGAGAAATAGGTCATAAAAATTATATATTTACCTTGACAATCGATAATAACATAGTGAAAAAACTAAATGAACTTGTTCATGGTTTTTATTGATTTAGAGGAGACATATTTTATGGTGCCTATAAAGACATTGTGGAAAGCTATAATCACTAAATTAAAAGAGTTTCTAACATGTCAATTCTTAATGATATTCACGGAAAAGCTCTTTCAGTGATTCAGTTCTAATTGAAATTATTAAACCTTACTCTAAAATCAAATAAATGTTAAAATGGAACAAAATAAAATATCCTCTCCTTATTGATTGTACAAACAATTCTACTAGATTTAAGCATGCTACCTAAAGAATCAATTCAACATTCACTTATCTACCCAAAAAAATTAACATTCACTTTTGGTAAAAGAATTATTTAACTGAGATACTTTGTATTTAATATCACATTATTAAATTATAAATTTATACATCATGTATATTTACTTAATCATATAGAGATTTTAAAAAGTTTATATTGATTGTTGGTATCTAATCCAACTTTTTATATATAACATCAAACACATACAAATAAGTTTATGATAGAATATTATAAAGTTATTCCATTCATATAGCCGACTCCACCATAATAAGATAATACTATAATTATTATTTTTTACTTACACCATTCCCATTTATGGAGCTTTTATTTATAAATTGGAGGGTATATTATATATGAGATGATTTAGATCGAAATCCATAACAAACATAGGGTCTAGCATGCATGGGTTTAATTACTTGGGTTACTCAATCATACATAACATTAATGAAAGCATTGCTTGACAAACAAGTCATCACTTATTCAATATACATGCATATATAGCTAATTAAGGTGCACATATAATTATAGCACCTAGCATGAGTATGCATTTGCTTTCACACATTCTACTACTAATTAAGCTTTGGATAAGATGCTATGCAAAGCTACGGACACGTACTCATATATTGTGTCTGAAACTGATGTCACTGTCTCCAATAACACATTAGATTTAGGAACATTGGCCACTATCTTACCACTGAAATCAGCTTCTTTATCACGGTATCTGTCCCATAACATAACCCCTCCATAGTTTGATGTTTCCTTTATGTGTGGAAGCACCTCAGAGTTCACAACTTCTGGTGGTATATAACCAATTCTAGCTGCACTTTCAGCTGCTGGTAGACCTAAGAAGATTGAGTTATTTGATTTAACTAATGAAGCCCATTTGTGCCATGATTGCAGCAACAAACTAGTGCCAGTTGAAGTTGAATATGCACATTCTTCGTTGTTGTAGAATTGTATAAAGATATAATCAAAAAGACCAGTTTGGATAGCTTTCTCAAGGTAGAAATTTTTTGGGTCATTAGGGCATTGAGGTGCTGCAGACAAGTAAAAATACTTGTTCTGTCTAAAAGTGTCAAGTTCTCTAGCAAGGTCATCCCAATAAAGTTCAGTTTTTTCAATATCAAAATCAATGCCATTCAATGTTACACTTCCTAATGGACCATATTGGCCACTTAGAAAGTTATCATAGAGGTACTTGGCTACATTCTTTGCATCTTGGGGTGAGCATAAGCCATAGTCATATTCAGCAACATCTGCTCCTCCAAGAGAAAGTAAAACTTTGATACCTTTGGCTTGGCAATGTTCTATTTCAGGTTGAAGTTTGGTACAAGGGCTCCAATCACCACAATGACCAGCAAAGTTCCATTTATTTTGTCTGTCACAACCGAACTGAACAAGGAAAGAGAGGAGCACAATCTCATACTTGTTGCTGTCACATGTGTCAGTCAAGTACCCATCACCATTGTTCTGACCCCAGTAGATGGCAATTCCACCAGTGCTGGAACCATGGGAAGAGTGAATGGTGGTGGAGAATGTGAAGAGGAACAATAGGATAAGAATTAGTGATTCCATTTTGGAAGCCATGATTGTGGTTTGTGGCTTTCTTTGTTGTGATTTGCTGATTATGGAACCAACAGGAGCAATGATTAAAGAGGAGCCCTAAACGAAAGTAAAAATATTTTTAGTGAAATTATATAAATCATTTAATTTTTTTAAAATTTATACAAACTATCTCTAATTATATGTATATATTACGCTGACTACCCGATAAGAGATATAAGTGTAATTTTTTAAACAAAAATAGTGACGAGTATAATTAAGTCAAATAAAATATGGTATATTGTGAAAATAAGTCCAAATAATATAAACTTCATGTATATTCATTATTTTTTATTTGTGTAATATACATATGTAATTAGGGGATGTAATTAGGGGTAGTTTGTCGTACGTTTTAAAAAGATCTAGGTAGTTTATATAATTTCACTAAAACTTAGGGAGTGTCAGTGTAATTTACTCAAAAAAAATCATGAATATTCTATTTGTTAATAAAAATGAATGAAAAATGCATAAATTCCCTCTAAAATTTATGCGTTTTGCATAAATAGTTGAAAAAAACTTTACTCCACATTTTCTCATTCCCTAATTTCTCCTTTCTGATTTTCAAGACCTCCCATGGATATTCTATTTGTTAATAATAATACTAGATAACTTGTTGATAGAGTTATGAAACATAAACTATAAACCTTTAGCTTCATACTTCAACAGCTTCACAATTTTTCTCTCACTTTCTCATCAAAACTTTGCAAAAAATAATTAATAACAACTTTTACACTAACATCTAATTTTCTACATTTCTAAACTAAAAATATATTTAATGTATTGTCGGTTTTTTCTACATTTAACTTCTTTGTACAAACTACAAAGTTATTTAGAGTCTTCTTAGTTTATAATTAAATTAAGTAATATGAGATATGATAGTTCGTATTTAAATTCTTTCCTCTCCTTTTTAAGGTATTCTAAGAAAAATATTTCGAGTAAAAAAACTTGGTACACATAATTGAATGGACCCAATGAGGGGACTCAAGAAAAATCAATATAAATTAAAAGGAGAAAAAATTATACAATTAAAGTATATGAATTTTATATATTTTTATTGCATTATCTATCATTCATATTTAATTATTACTTACTCTTCATACAAAATAATAAAAATGAATAATAAATAATAATCGGTGGTATATAATCTTTAAGATAATAATACATAAATGATACACTCATGGAAAATATCAAAGAACTGTGGCGGCGTGGTCCTGTTATATATGCTTATCACTTTATGTCTTTTTGAGATTTGCTAGCATAAGTGGCTAGAAAACCTCTCACGCGCAAAACGTGTTTTTTATATTCTTTTGAGTTAATATTAAATAAACAAAATTATAATTGAAATGACATAATTTTCAAATAATTCAATTTTATTAGTATTAGTTCTTATCTTTATATATACAATATTATTTCTAATATTTATATATTTAACTTACATAATAATATTTTTCTAAAATTAAACTTACAATCATCTTTCATAAAAATTATATTATTCTTATTCCTCTTTTAAATGGATGTTTTTTGTGACCTAGACCGAGTGAGGTGGAAGTTTGTGGTAGTCAAGCATACTTCATTTTATCCTTACTCATACTTGATTTTATCCTTTTTTTTTTAATAATTTTCAACTCTTAGCAAATTATTTATGTTTCAATCTATATCTTAAAGACAAAAAGAAGGCGTTGATTCAATAGTTTTAGATTCTACTAGATTTTTTAGGATAATCAAAAGTTTAAATGTTCGATTCTTAGGCGTGATACTTATTAGGAGGAACAAACACACACCAAAAAATAAATTAGTTTCTTATATGATGAAGAGATACTATTTATTACAAAAAAATCTATATCAATTGTTCATCACTAAAATTTGTTGAGATCGATTATATATTGATCAATTCTTAAAGAGGATATTAGTTTTTTATGGTAGTTAAAGAGTAACGTGATTCTTATCTTAATCCTTCTTCAACAAATGACTAGAACAAACACTATCTTATTTAGAATTGTTTTAGTAGCTGAAGAAGGTGCAACTAAGAGTTTCCTTTGTGTTATAGGAGTAACTATCCATTCACCACTAATACAAGTTTTTGAATGAAAATGTTGGTTAAACTTGAGTATGACTCAATTCATGCACTTTATTATAACGCCAAAACATGTTATTTAATTGTTTAGATTAATGCATTTTATTTAATGAGTTGCCTATAAATGTTTATTCATGAAAATTTCAAACAACATTCTTGTCGGGATATGCTTTAAGGTAAAAAACCATACTTCATTTAAAAACATGAGTTAAGAAACATTTATAATAACTCAACTCATCCTTCTTCTACTTTTACATTATCCTTTTTCCTCTTTCTAATCTTGAATTGTTCCACTTTTTTATTTATATCGTTCAAGTTTTATTCTCCTCTAAACTCTAGACTTAATTACATGAAGCCAATTACTTGTAAACTAAACTAAATGAAAACACAAGTTAGACCAAGTCATGCTTTGACACCACACAAAGCACTAGTCTCTTGCAAGCATTGTTGGCTGGCTATTAGCTTTGACATTTTAAGAATATAATATAGTATGACTACATTAACAAAATCCACCTAACTAAGATTTTATCATATCTCTTCATTAATATGTTTCAAATCATTATCAATGTATGGATTATAGATATCTTGCTTCTTCGTCTATATCACTTTTATTTTATCTACCAATTACAATTAAATATACCTGAATTCTCTCCAAATTTTGGTTGGCAGAATAATATTATTCCTTACACATTATGATTTCATCTAAGGATTAGCTTCAATATCAAACAACTATATGAACATTTTATAGGAGTCCATATCATTTTTAGTACTGAAAAGTCTAATATTTGATGAGATGATAACTCGTGTCCTTCGAAAAATTTAATCGTATAGATTTAAAATTATTTTTAAATAAAAAAATTATAACTCTTCAAACTCATTATAACATAGTGATAATGATAGTGGATGAAGACTCCACCCCACAAATTAATTAACATAAAGTTAGCTATTGGAAGGTATATAATATAAACCATTGACCTTTTCCCATAGTGGGAAATGCACTCTCTTATGTCAACATCATCATTCCCAAATAGGAACCTTTCAATTCATTCAATAATCTTCAAACTTAAAACTTGTAAATTATGCTGCCCCTTCATCCTATATAAGTATCACAAGTGAAGGGTATCCTTCACATTTCACAACACATCAAAGGGGAGAGAAAAATAGTACTAAACACTTTTTTTTTACAAAGATGGCAAAACACTCTTATACTTTGCATATTCTCTTCTTCCTTACTCTTGTTGGAACCTCCTATGGTGGGGGCATAGCAATTTATTGGGGCCAAAATGGCAACGAGGGCACGCTATCTGAAGCATGCGCCACCGGGAAATACTCCTACATAAACATTGCATTCCTCAACAAGTTTGGCAACAGCCAAACCCCCGAAATGAACTTGGCTGGTCATTGTGACCCGCCTTCTGGTACCTGCACTAAGTTTAGTGCAGATATCAAGGATTGTCAAGGCAAAGGAATCAAAGTATTGCTCTCAATTGGTGGTGGAATTGGAAGCTACTCTTTATCTTCAAAAGAGGATGCAAGAAACGTTTCGAAGTTCTTGTGGAACACTTTCTTGGGTGGCAAGTCATCTTCAAGGCCATTAGGTGACGCTGTATTAGATGGCATAGATTTTGACATTGAACTTGGCTCTACAAAAAACTATGATCACCTTGCACGTTTTCTTAAGGATTATGGCAGGTTAGGAAGGAAAGTGTACCTAGGTGCTGCCCCACAATGTCCAATTCCTGATAAGTTTTTGGGCACTGCCCTTAACAAAGGACTCTTTGACTTTGTTTGGGTGCAGTTCTATAATAACCCTCCATGTTCCTATGCTAATGGTAACATAACTAACCTTGTGAATTCATGGAACCGGTGGACAACTAGGGTGCCAAAAAGCAAGATATTCTTGGGGTTGCCAGCGGCTACTGGAGCAGCCGGCAGTGGATTCATTCCGGCCGATGTGTTGACATCTCAAATCCTGCCTGTGATCAAGAAATCACCTAAGTATGGAGGGGTGATGCTGTGGTCAAGGTTCTATGATTTACAAGATGGGTATAGTACTTCTATTATTGGAAGTGTGTGAAGAGTGAAATTAATCAATGATTTCTATAACCAATTTGTGTTATGGAAAAAGAAGGTAGTACCAAGTTGTACTTTTAAATTAATAATAAAGAAAAACAACATTGCACTTTGGTCAAGTTTGAAAGGAATAACAATTGAGAACAAATATCCTTTTTTTCTTCATTCCATTCCATGAGCAAAAGCATTTTTCCTTCCCTTTCAATAGAAAAAATATAACGGCAAAAAGGCAAAATATGAAGAACACAAGAAACCTAGGAAGCAAACAAACCAAAAAAACGAGCAACATTGGCATCACCCACCAAAAGGGTGAAACATAAGTCTACCTGTGAGTTGAGTTTTGGAGGGGAAGGAAGAAAAATGAAAGGCTTCCAGAGCATTGAAATACATCAATGAGATAACTCCGAAGTTTTCCATTTTTCTTCATTCTCCTCCAAAACTCAACTCCCAATCAGAACTTAAGGGTATTTACTCTAAACTTGATAGTAGTGTGTCCTTAAAGGTTGAAATCAAATTTGTGTCAACTTTCCACCTTTTCTTTTGGTTTACACTGTTCGGACCTGTATATTGTGAGTAGTTTGGAACCTCCATATAGATTGCCTCCCACTTTGTACAAGTGCTACTTCTTCTCCTGACTTCACCCTTCCTTGCTTCTGCATATATATACATATATGAATGAATCCAGTAGCAATTACCTCACATGATTATGAAGGTGCATGGTTATAGTATTGCATACATGAATAAATCCAGTCATGGTTAAATCTTTGATAAAATCGACCAAATAGTATAAGGATGAAACTTTCATCTTGTTAGATGTGCTTTGAACTTTGTTATGTGTAGTATAGTTCAATAATTTAACATCTAAATCACTGAATATATCCTCCAAACTAGTACCTGCAACAAATCCAAGGCTCTTATGAAAGTTTCTTCAGCATCATCAGAAAATTCCATGTATATGGGACAGACCCCTTGATACAAAGCCAGCCGCTGTTGGACCCTCTTTCTGCATGGCCAGCAAAATTAGATGGATTAGCCGATTCATGAACATAGTCATGAACATTTGAATTAGCCGATTCATTAAATTTATCCGCCAGCCATTATGAAAAGTTACCATTCTGGAATTCATATTTCACAATGTCACCAATCAAGCAGTTTATGACGTTACTAAGTGCATCCAACAAGAAACTGAGAACTTCGAGCTAATGGTTACGGGAAAATATCCACACAATGAAAAGCAAATGGAGCGAGTTGTCTTATCAACAAGAGAATAGGGAAGAAGGAACTTACTGATCTGTAAATGCAAATATAGTGCCAGAAGGTCGATAATGGCTCAGTAGGATAGCCATGAAGCCTGATCTAGTGAAAACAACAGTTGAAGTTCCAAGGGTGTTAGACATCGTGGTTGCATGGTATGCAAACATCTCGCTCATGTGGTTCTGGATAGAAACAAACAAAAACAAATTTTAGTGCCAAAGCAAAACGAGGATGGCAAAGTGATATGAAGAACAAAAAGTAGTCACCATGGCAACTAAATGCAACTAGTTTAAAGTTTAAACCTTGAATACTTGACCAATATTAGGTGGCATTTGACCACCTGGTATAGAGGCTTCGGTCCGTAACGCTACTGTGTGCATTACTTTTACAGCTTTTAGTGGGAAACTGCATTATAATAAATTTAACATTATATTCAGAACATTCAGCGATGATCTTGCTTTAACATTGTCTTCCAAGTCACCCAGATGCTACTATTACAACTGAATAACCAGATATTGATACCCAACTCAAGCATGTAAAGTCAGAACTCACAATTATCTAACCCTGAAATTTTCACATCATTAAAGCGGAAATTGATTTAAGGCTACACTAATTTGATTGCAAGATTTTATTATAATAGTTTTGGTAGATAATGAACTGAGTGATTTACTTGCTTGCAATAACTCAAATGGGAGAAACTTATGCTGGGAAACTTATTTACTTACTTTCCATGAGCAGTTTCTCCAGAAAGCATTATTCCATCAGAACCTTCTCGAACAGCAATTGCAATATCAGATACCTCAGCTCTGGTTGGTGTCGGGTGAACAATCATACTTTCCAGCATATTTGTTGCCACAATAACAGCCTTTCCCATGCTACGGCATATTCCGATGATCTCTTCCTACATTAGCAGGCATCATGGATGTTAATGTTCAGTTATGGAAAACGATATCAACTGATAATTATCTTTACTATTGAATCTCCGTTCCAGTGAAAAGGTCTTACCTGCAAAAATGGGACCTCCTCAATAGGGAGCTCCGCACCAAGATCTCCTCTTGCAACCATAGCCTAAACAGGATTAAAAAAGTAGACAGATCAACATCAACAATTAGTAAAAAAGTTCACCGAAAACTTTATCCATAACCACAAAAGCAGAACACATTCAAAATTTATGAAAGTTTCTGTTTCAAAGATATGTGTTTAATCCTCCTATTCCACAAAATCAGGGAGTGACCATACAGAAATAATGCAAGGATTAGGTTAGCGCACCCCATCAGATGCTGTAATGATTGAATGCAAGTTTGGTATAGAGTCTGCACTTTCAATTTTTACTATGACATGTATATCAGCACCGGAGCCTGCAGTATTGAGCAGTAAAATTAAGCACTTTCCAATTTATGCATAAAAACTAATCATATGGTACATTCAAAAAATATTTGAAGACATTTTAGATATTTACTTTTCAAATAATTCTTCAGTTCATGAACTACTTGTGCATCCTTGACGAAGGAAACAGCATAGAAGTCAACTTTGTTATCAACTCCAAATTTGATGTCATCCCAATCCTTTTCTGCAGAAAATCATATTATGTCGCACAGGAAACCAAAATAACCTCAACCCCCACTCAGCACCTGTTCGAATAACAATCGAAAATATTACCCGTGATCGATGGTAGTGTTGCACTTTTTCCTCTAACATTCAAATGCCTCCTTGACTTGAGTTCTCCTCCATCAACAACTTCACATTTCACAGAGTCATCTGACTTAGACTTAACCACCAAAGACATCATACCACCTACAGCATACATCAAGAGTCAGAAGCTGATCAAAGAAGGCATGCCACTAATTTTAGTCACATCGAAGACTTAATATTATTGCCTTTATCTGCTCAAAAGTTCCGTTCATTCTATCCGAGATAAATAGGCAGGTGAAGATATTATCCAAAAATTCCGTTCACTCTTTCTGAGATAAATAAGCAGGTGAAGATACCACCCAACAATGAGAAATTTGAATCAGAGAATGCATTACCTAGAATTTGTCTCTAGTGTGTAATATTCTTTCTTTAGAGAAACATAAATAGTACATTTTCCAACAGTGTAGATTATTTCATATGTTGGTAGAAACTATTGTAAGTAAAATATCTTTTGTTTATTGGCAATTATTTCTTTACCTGCAATTACTTCTATACATGCAATGCTTTTATCCTTAACCCAGAATATGTTCATTAAAGAAAAAAGCTAACCAGAAACTCAAATATAAACAACTCAAATGCGTAGAGAAGTTATAATAAATTTTCACCACAAATTGCCACACTGCTTTGGGAGTCCTATCCCTGAACCCTGGTAACAAAAAGTTTGTACATGCTATGAGACTTAGCAGTTTAGCCAGTTCGCAGCACGAAAGTTCAATAGAAAATAAAGAAAACTGTGAAAATAAAGTAATACCATGTTTGAGATCTGACATATAATCCATGAGCATAATACAAAATTTTCAGTAATATTAACATGTTAAATGATGAGTTAATTTCCTTACCATCAACAAGAAGCATGTCTCCCGCTTCCACATCGTTGACAAAGTCATCATAATTCACACTAACACAATCTGCAGTGCCAACACCTCTCCGGATAGTGAAAGTGAATTCCTGACCACTTGCTAAATAAATCGGTTGTGGCAAGTCCCCGCTCCTAACCTCGGGACCCTGCAAACAAATAAAATGAATGAACAGAGCTAATACAACAACAATACCAGGATAATGGAGATATAATATGAGCAAAGCAGCCTTGTAAAAAAGACTAAGCAGCATTTGGAAAAGCTTATAGAGAGCATATTTGAGCCTACGAGAGTAGCTTATTTCAGGAAGATATTCAATCAAAGCTTATGAAACTAACTTCATAATCTCTTTGACTTACTTCCATAGTTCCACAATTCTCTCATTTACCACATAACAGGTTCGTGATAAAAAATGTCTCGTAAAATTAATGTAAAAAATATGTAGAAATGCATACCCAAATGAACCACATAATAGGTAACTATCCTTATTTCAATAATAGCACAGAAGCTCATGAGATCAAGTTATTTTTACCTTACTTAATTAAGTTGTTCCCCAAACAGACCCTAAGAGGATAGTTAAAAAGAAAGAAGAAGTTACCTTGGTGTCAAGCATGATTGCTATGACATTGTCCTTGGATTGTGCATTATATTCTTTAACCAAATCAATAACTTTCTGATGAGAAGCATGATCACCATGAGACATATTCAAACGTGCAACATTCATTCCAGCCTCAGCAAGCTTCCAAATCATTTCCTTGGTATCGGTAGAAGGACCAATGGTACAAACAATCTTTGTCTTCCTCCTAAACGTGGGTTTAGACCACATACCAACAGAACTGTTACCAAGTTTCTGCAAACCATGCAAGTGCTGCAACTCCTCTTCAATCTAACACAAAAAAAAATGGTTAGAACAATTTTTCACAATACATCATAAACCCATTAGTTTTCTTCCAACTTAAGCATATGGGGTGTTTAAAGTTATAAACTTGATGACAAAGAAGCACTAACCTTTTGTTCATCATGGGGTGAAACGGGTAGAACTTGAGATGGTGCAGATTTGCTTGCATATACGTGGCAAGTTGTGGAGAGTTTGTGAGTGTTGCTACGTTGTGGTGGGAGAAGTTTGGAAGCAAAAGTTTGAGGCTTTAGCAATGTTTGAGGAGTGTGGCGAGTGGAGGAAGTGGTGGGGTAAGAGAGGGAAGTGAAAATGGATCGAGTGGGTACTATCTCAGACATTGCCATTGTTGTTATTGTTGCAGAGAGAATAAAGAAGTTAAGAATGTGAAAATAGAAAGGAGGTTTAATTCGGCTGAGATTCAGATGCAAAGTACCCGAAAAAAACTTGCGTGGAGACGAAACCACATAAAAATAAGCAAAATCTTGACGACATATTAATATTTTAATATATTTTTTTAAATATGATATATTATTCGTGTCTCAATCAAGTTTTTCTCCCAATCAAGAGTACTCATGACTTCATAAGAGAAACAGGACAGATATTTATGACCCCTTCCTCGTTTGTATCGAATTAATCATGTGCGCCGTTAGTTTTGTTCCTTTGGAAAAATATATAAAAACAACGCACCATGTTTTTTTCCCCATAACTTATTGTTTTCTATTTCTGTCATTTAATTTTTTCCTTTTAACTTTTGTTTATGCTTCATTTTTTTAACGCAGTCAATTTTGGGTTTTCTTCTCTCATTCCAAGTCTTCTTTTTTTGGGACACCACCACAGGTTCAGTTCTCCACCGAATCTACTATGTCCCAAGGCATATGAATAATAAAATCTCTAGTTGTTAGTTTTAATGTTAATCAGGAAAAAGTTTTAAAACATCCTCTAAACTTAACAATTTGTAATTTAGCCCCTAAAAACTTAAAAAACGTGAAAAAATCCATCATGCAAGATTAGTAGGTGACATACTAGTGACTATGTATTTTAGACAGTGCTTAGTTTTCTTAGAATGGAACAATTAATGTGGACCATTGTGTATATATAGCGGTCCAACAAATCCGATGCCCATATTAAGAAGGTATTGGTTCAGTGGTTTAAGGCTTACTGGATCTTAACGGTGAGGGTTCAATTTTGGGAAGCGATATTTGTTGAAAGGGACATTTATGAATCCCAAAATAAGTCAAAAAAGCTGAGGAATACCCTTGATAGTAAAAGAAAATTTGAGGCCCATGTTATGACCTTTTCAGGTTGAATCCTATGATATATAATACATGTTTTTTGTTCGGGTGAATCCCAATAAGTGTCACTCCCAATAATTGAATTCTTTATATTTTCTTCATCCTTAGGATCTAGTGGGTCACACGCCTTGTTGGTATAAATGATACATGGTAGTAACATTCTTTATCCTCTATTGAATAAAAGAAATAGTATCATTGTCAAGCCATTTAATTCAACATATATTATTCTAAAACCTTAATGATTGTGGAGGCAGCAGAACACTTTATTAAACACTATCTTGGTGACATTGTGGAATTGCTACATGTGGCATGAGATGTAAGGTGGCTAGTAATAGTGAATGAACTATAGTGATTGTACTCTCTTTTCATAGCTTTGTATACATGTTCTAAACCTTCCTCAATTAACTCTAGTACTGTCTGTGGCATTGGTGGCATATTAATGTTTATTGACCCTTCTAGCATTCTCACTACTTCCCCCATTGTTGGTCGCATGAAAATTTCATCTTGGATGCACCAAAAACCAACTTTTAGAGCTCTTATTAGCTCTTCTTCATCAACTGATCCATTTAATCTTCTATCTGCCACTTTTATTGGTGATCCATTTGTCATTTCCTATAGGTAACAGAACATTTTATGATCAGTACCAGCAAAAAGACCATGTTAAACTGTTCAAGTTGATTCTACATAAATAAACAAGTCAGAAAAATTAACCTTGTAAGCCCAACCAGGATAGAAGAAGTTGTCTGCATCAAAGGACATGTCAAGATTTCTCCTGCCACCAATGATCTCTAAGAGAAGCATGCCGTAGCTGTAAACATCTGCTTTTACGGTTATAGGGCGATTACTTACCCATTCCGGTGCCAAATAACCTCGTGTCCCTCTTATCATTGTCACTACTTGTGAGTGCTCCCTTCCCATCAATTTGGCCAGTCCAAAATCAGACACTTTAGGACAAAAGTTTTCATCTAATAGTATGTTTTCTGGTTTTATGTCACAGTGTATTATCCTGTCTCTGCACTGCTCATGAAAGTACTCAATTCCTCGCGCAATTGCTATGGCTATATCAAAGTGAGTTTGCCAATCTAGCACTCTATCTTGCTTTGAATATGAAGAGAAGATCCATTTATCTAATGATCCATTTTTCATGAACTCATATACTAGAAGTCTGCAATAAAAAAACATTAGTATAAGCCAAGCTGTTACATCAAGCAATATCCACTTGGTAGCTAAAAATGCTAGTCAACAAAAATTCAATTTTCATCTTGTTGGTTGTCAAGAATCATTCATACCGGTGCGGTCCCTCGGAACAATAGCCACAGAGGCGAACTAAATTCATATGATGCATTGAGCCAATAGTGTTTACTTCTGTGATGAATTCTTTCTCTCCATGGGGCAAAACCTTGTCAAGTTTCTTCACTGCCACTAGTGTACCATCTCCCATGCTTCCCTTGTACACACTGCCGAATCCACCTATAGCACATGCACAATTAGCAATAATTTTACATAATTTTTAAATCAAAACTCCTATGCATATTGATTCTCCTTTTTCTATAAAATTTACAATAGGATACAATTACCTGTTCCTAGCAGCTGCGAAAAGTTGGATGTTCTGATTTGCAAATCACGGTAGGTGAACTTCATTGGAGCACCTGATAAGATCAAGGAACTTTCCATCTCTCTTTTCAAAGCTCTTTTTCTATGAACACTGTAATAAAGCAATGAACATAGCAAAGCAATGAGAACTATAATGCTCAGAACAATTGGAATAATCACAGCTTTCTCCTTAGCACTTCCTAACCCATCGGAAGAGCTATTAGACCCTCTTGCTTGGCCTTGTTGTGTCAATGTTCCATTTGATCTAACCTTCACAAACAAAGTTGAGCTTGTATCTTCAAAACCACCATAATCCAATCTCCTTAAAACCCAGCAGTATGGTTTCTCCTCATTTAGACCATAAACAGAGGCAACACAATCACAATCCGATAAGCATGCATCGCCACATTTCGACACAGTAGTATCATCACTGTAGTTAGCTATTACTGAAAACTCAGAAAAATAATAATTGGTTTGCTGCAGCACTGAAATCCTAAACTGAGATGTGTGGTTCTTTTCACTTTCATTCCTGCCATTGCATTTTCCAACAAGAGATGAATTCTCATAGCATTGGCCATCACTATCAATTTCTGAAGTTCCTGGCAAGCAAGTGCAAGAGGCGTTAGTCTTGCTTCTATCCAAATTACAAACCCCGTTGCCACAAATTCCAGCAATATCACATGGACTTGAAACCGCAGCCCACTGTGGCATCCACTGTCTCGATCCATTTACATCATCGTCCCAAATATACAAACGCAAGTTGCCATTTTTTTCGAGTGTCAATCTTCGAAGAACAGTTACTGGTTTAGATTGGTGAACGGCAGAAGACAAGCCGGCATCATCATTATCATTCTTATACACATAAACTGCTCCATCAGATGAATCTCCATATGCAATTCCAAAGCTTCCAGCTTGGTCTAAAACCGCTATAACTTCACCGGTCACATTAGAGATATCCGGGCCTTGCCAATAGGAATAGTTGGTGTATGATTGATCTGGAATACCATTTAAAGACTCTGGAAGATTGTATGTCAAGGCAAGGGTTAAGGAAGTTGGTTGTTGAAGCATTTTGAGAGCATAGTAGCCACCATGAGAAGAAGACTTCGATGATGTTAATTCCGAAGAAACTGTTAAGGGCTGGTTTGGGAGGAGTGTATCAGATGGTTGAGAAAAACTCTGCCACAAAGGGTGGTTGTCGGTGTTGTGGAGGATGAAGTTACCCGATTCTGACATGATTGCTGCTTCAACACCAGCACCTGAAGTGTTTGAAGCCCATATGGTGATATCTCCATCAATGAGGACAAGGTTGCCAGTGGTATCAAGCTCCAATATTGCATCTTGAGATACAAGAGAGTCTCTATTTGGATTGAGAAAGAAAATTATCATAACCTGCAAAAACTTTTGTAAAGACTAAAAGACTAGATGTAGATTTGATTTATGACTTTCTTTGTTTAAGTCAAAAACCAGAGCTAACCATCTAATCTGCACTAACTTCTCTTTAACCATGAAATTACTATTTTTCTTCCAATATAATTTGGTGAAATTGCAGAACTTCATGTTTTCATTTTTGTTAATGCCCAAAGTACACTTAATTATTTGATGTGAAAGATGAATCAAAACATGTATTATTAGACCCACCCTGACCTCAGACTTCAGGTCCATTAAATCATAAGGGGTGCACCAGTGTTTTAAATTGCGGTTACTGCGATTGTGGCCGTTACAGTTATGTTGCGGCCCGATGTGGTTGCGTTGCATCCTGTTGCAGTCGCGCAATATTGTGGCCGCACATCATGTGATGCGGTCTGCAATTTGAAACACTGGGGTGCACTAAATCCATTGTTATTATCTTTCCTTTTGATAACTACCTTCTTTTTGTTTCATATATAAATAGTTTCACATGCAAACTTTAGTTTTTCATTGCAAGATAGTATTAGTAAAGGAGTACCTATTAGGTGACCAAACTAGAGTTCGATCTCCTGGAAGCTCAGCAAACCAAATAGCCAACTGAAATAATTGATGATTAGTCTCAGCTGGTGTGAATCCCAAAGCAAATGTGCCATTATCAGAAACCCATGTTTGTTCCTTACTAGCCAATAATTTCGAACCCAAACCAATGTAACTCCCAATGCAGCTACTGAAACAACCAAGCACCAAAGTAACAATGACCCAAGAACAAGGAAAGGTAGAAAGTGCACTAGCCATGGCACTACATATGTTACATTACATGACACTAATATATACATTAATACAATAACAAAGCTTATATATAATAGAGGGAGAAGTGTAGTGTTATGTTTGGAGAAGAAAAAGCATAACAATATGATATGATTAATATATGGTGGGTGAACTACAACTTTGAAAAAAAAGTTGCATTTATGTGTGGTAGGCGGAATCACATGTTCCCGTGTCCCATTTCATATCCCAAATCAATCAAAATATGATTTTTTGTTATTTTGTATTTTAAATTATTTTTATTCACGTGCCAAAATATAATAGGTTTAAAACAAAGAATGAGACAGGGTCGAAAACATATCATCCTTTTCCATGGTCGGCCAAGATGATATGATTAGTTTTGCATTGCTTTGTGGTCTCCAAATGGAAGTTCAGGTATGTGACTAACCCAAAAAGTAAGGTCACATATTATTGACACGTAATTGTTTAACTAATATTTTTGCACTAACTAAAGATGGATGAGGCTGACTGTGTTCACATTACATATTTGCACTTACATGTAGTGAGATGGTGACTCTAGACAACATAGCCACCTAACCAGAACACATCTTCTCTATCAAATATATAATATTTCATCTACCTTTTATTTTTATTTGTTAGGAAATGTAAACTTAATTTATATTTTATTTTTTTACCAATAAAGAAAACAACGGATATATAAAATTGTACAAATTTTAGGATAAAAGATGTAACAAGTGATAAATTATTCTATCAATAACTATCAAAGCTTTTTTGGTTAAGTGGGTTAGTTACAAACATTAAATTGTGGGATGTGGCTTTGAAATTCATTTCTCTTAGAGTTATCAAAGCCTTTGTATTTATTTGCTAAACATTCAAGACTTGCATTTAAGATAGTAGTTTCTGTAGACTCAAATGGCTAGCAAATTATTATCTATATATTCGTTTAGTTTCTTTAAGAAATTTAAATTATTATCTTTGTATTATAAACACCATTCAAATATAAATATAATATTTTAAATAAAAAAATATTAGTTGAATGCAAAAGTAATACTCTGATTTAATAAGATTAAATGCATACATATTCATCAAAGGTAAAGATATTTAACAATAAAATTAAAATTTGTAAACAGTAATCCAATATGAAAATAATATGCATAATCATTTTTACTAACATGTTAATAAATAAATACTATTATTCAAAAAATGACATATATTTTAGTCTCAAATTGATTTATTTTAGACTAACACGGTGTTGGTCTAGCAATATAAGACTCAACTAGATCATAAAATAACCAAATATCAACATTTCGATTTCTATGAATATACTTGTTGGAAGGAGTATATGCATTAATTCCTACCATATCATGTGAAAAACATTGGCAATGTAAAGAAGAAGAAAAAGAGTAATAGAGAATTAAGAAAAGGGGATAAGGGAAAAATTGAAAACGTGAGCTTAAGCCATAGTTTAGATGTTGACCTTGATATTATTATTCAACATACAGAATAGGTCTTGGTTTTTGTGATTGTTGCTGTATTCTGTCACTGTTATGAATCCAATTCATCAATACCCTTTTCCCTAATTCAATTTTCTGTTGTTGTTGTTGTTGCATCTATTATGTCCATCACAATTTCTTCCATTCCCTCCCTTTCAACACACAACCGCAATTTTAGGGTTTCACTTCTCAATTCTCTCACTCCATTTCAATCTTTAACCTTTCCGACCAAGGTAACCTCTATATACATATATACACACATTGTTGCTTACCCTTTTATTCAAGTTTGGATTTTGACTTAGTTTTTTTAACAAAGGATTTTTTTTTATTAATAATCTTTCATATGTGAAATGGGTTATTGGTGGTTCTACCAAGTTGCTATGCATTGCAATTTGTATGCTTGTTTATTATAATTGTTGTTGTTGTTTTGACCTAAGTTTTTTATCCATTGTAGAAATGGAGGTTTTCATGTTTTAAGCATGAGGACGTTCCATTAGAAGTTACTGGCTCTGAATTCAAAGAAGAAAAATTGTCAGAAGATTTGGTGAAGCTTGAAAGTGACCACTCTGAAGAATTGAACAAAGATTGGCTTGCAACTCTGCACAAGGTGTTCCTTTCCTTTAATTTGTAATGTTTCATGAAGATTGGAGATAAGATAATACTACTGTTTAGTGTATTGAAGGAAATTATTCATTTCATATCTTTCTGTTTTTATTTTCTTCTTTAAAGATTTTTATCTTGTGGCTCTTAGTTAGTACTCTGTTTTTACTGGTTTAAACCTTAAAGTGTGTAATCCATGACCATGCTCTATAAATTGTACAAGACCACAAATGTCAAAACAATTTTATGATTAACTTAATGAGATCAATGGCCCAATTACATTTAAGTTTTAAAGTTCCGATGCAGGGAGTGCTTAGCTTTCAATTACTATAAGGGTCTGAATAATGTAGTAGTGGAAGGAAATATGTTGAGTAGCTTTTCAACTGTGAAGATAATGGATACGGTGGCGCACATGAACCAAAAAGTTAATTTTCAGTTCTTATCTCAGCTTTACACTTCAAGTTGTTAGCAAACGAACAAACAAAAAAACTTTACACCTTTTGTACGTTGTCATTGTATGAGAGTGAACAATGAAGAAAAAGAGAATGCACGAGAAAAATAGATTATATATGACTGTATGAGAAAATTCATATAAGTGGGTTTTTCACTTTTATAATAGATTTGGTCATTTGGATGTATTTGAACTATTGTGTGGGGAAAAAATCACGCGATTAAATTTGGTGGGAGAGTTATAGATTTCATGTCTTGATGAATCTCTTTTTTGCTAAGATTTGTTAGCTTAATTCTGATTAGAGTTTCTCTAGAAAATTGTATCATTATCAAAGTATCACTTTTGAATCTTCACAATGTCTCTAACTATGTTATGTTAAATAATGCAAACGTCTTTAGAGAATCCCAGGAATAATGAAAGTGTTGTTTTTAATATTTCAGGTTATAGCTTCCATTCTTAACGTGGAACCTTGGACAGTTCCTTGGACAGCGAAGACCATTGTTCAGGTAAGGTATATTCTTCCTTATTCTTTGGAAGCCATTACTAATGTTGTCTATGCTTATAGTATGCTTGGAATGCAAGAATGAGGATTCTGTTTCAGCCTCTTTTCCATAGGATTCCATTACTCTGTTTAGAAGTGAAAAAGGCATGGGATAGCCACATTCTATTCCAGGTCCTGAATCTGCATATAACTAGGAATGCGCTCTCCTCTCTCTCGTGGGATGAGTGAGGATTCTCTGCTTCCAAGAATGTGATAAATTTATTGCTTGACAACTTTTCCCTTTTTCCTCAGCAAAATGATAAAATTTATCTCCTTGTCTTATATATGATTGATGGTTTATTATGGTTAAAAATGATGTTATGTTGATTTTAGCAGTCTCAATGTTAAAAATTGATACACAATTAATATGTTAGTCTTACATTTCAAATTTCTTATTATTTTTCTTAGTATCATCACTACTAGAAGAGCAAACTAAGTTGGGTTGTGCAGGTTATGCTCCTTTGGATTGCTTCATTTTGGTTCATAGGATCTTGGATAGTTCCATTTTTGGCTTACACAGCAGGGTTTAGAAAAGAGTGTCTTACATACAGAGGGCAAGCTTTGTACAGCCTCTTGACTGATGTTGTGGAAGGTGTGGTCGGGATAGCATTACTTCATCGTTGTTTGGAAAAGTTCAAACCACTTTCACCGGACTGGTTCAAATTTGAACTCAAGGGGAAGTGGCAGTTTGATGTTGGTTTAGGCTGCCTCATGTTCCCTGTTATCAATCATTTGTCACAAGTTAACCTAAATCTCATACCTGTTCTGCAATCTACTCCAGTTTCCAATACCATCTCAAGTGTAGAGCAATCAATTGTTGCACGGGACCCTGTGGCAATGGCCCTCTATGCTGTGGTTGTTTCGGTTTGTGCACCAATATGGGAGGAGATTGTCTTCCGTGGTTTCCTTCTCCCATCTTTAACCAAGTACATGCCTGTATGGTGTGCAATATTAATTAGCTCAATAGCTTTTGCATTGGCACATTTTAACATTCAGAGGATGCTTCCTCTTGTATTTCTTGGCATGGTGATGGGTTCGGTTTTTGTACGGTCTAGGAACCTATTTCCATCAATGTTGTTGCATAGTTTGTGGAATGCTTTTGTATTTCTTGATCTCATGAAATAGCACTGTATTTTTTCACTATTTTCTTATAGCTAGTATCATCTTCTAGTCAGTAGTGTCACCCCATTGAGCCTTCACCAAGTTTGATATTAAATTTTTACTTCTTAATACATGAGAAGGATTAAAATGTAGAAAGATGGTGGAGTTGATGATTGTGCTTTTGACAATATATAAAAAGGTCTTGCCATCAATGGTAATTTTTTTATTCTTTTTATATAAATGACATCAGTGGAAATATTATTGCTGGTTCTAATAAATAGTAGTAGTGATAGCAGAATATGCATATAGCATGAATGTTTCTGATGATTTTACCTATCTTTTCACATGAAGGTTTCTGCCATGATTTCACCAAAAGTGAAATCTATAGTGTGGACACTGAAGGTTCCTTCAGGAAATGTTTTCTATCTTCATTTGTGATTACAAGTGTGACCTTATTTTTATTCTGTTTTTTGTTTCCAAATATCGTATAGAAAACCAGTGAAAACAACATTTTTCCTTGCAAAATTTTAAAAACAAAATTAAAACAAGAAGACATATAATAAAAAATAGAAAATATTTTCTCAAATCATATAGACTTTACTGACCAACAAGGTATAGATCTAGTAGTGTAAGGCCTCATTGCCCCAAGGTCGAGGGTTCGATTTCTAGGAGTGACACTTATTGGAAGAGGCATCTACGACCCTTACGTTACTGACAAAGAACTCTAGAATGAGTGCATGTAGTTTACTAAATTCTTGTGGCCACATTTTACCTGCTGCTGAGCTGGTCTTAATGATTAATCTGCAACTACTATATTCTACTAGGTAAAAACTCAGTTCACTTTTTATCCAGAATACTTATTTCATACTTTGTTTCCTTCCTATAACATTCTTTTCAGAAGTAGACATGCACTAATGAGTGTTGTATTTGCTAGCAAATACTTATTATTGTCTGAAATGGGGACATGAGAGAGGGACCAACTGGTTTCAACTATCAAGTCACACTGCTATCCTGGCTTTTTGTCCCATGAACTTTTGTTCTTTACTTTATCCGACAACCTAAACAACCCTTGTCTGCAATTTTAGAATTTCAGTAATTGCCTATCAAAACTAGCTAGCTCATATAGGATGAAAGATATTGGTTCAAGTGGTATATGTTTGATTCTCCTTAAGTAAGATCTCGGGTTCGAATCTTGTAGATAGAAAAAATATCTGCTGGGAAAGTTAACCCCACATACCTGTAAATGTTCCCGACTCAGACAAGATTGTCTCCAGTGCAAGGATACACGTGGGAAACCAAAAAAAAAAAATTTCTTTTAACATTTACACCTCAGAATAGAATATTTCTATGCAACACTACTCAGACTGCTAGTGGATGAAAAAACCTGAAATTTCCTAACCATGAAATCCTCATCTTATTTGGTCTTTTAGATTCCAGATTTTTGTTGAACTTATTCAAGGACATCAATAATGCTACATATGTTAATTCACTCAATTGGTAATGTATTAATGTAGTTTATCAATTATCATCTTGTGCATGCCTTTATGAAGAAATCATATGCACATTTTTTTAGTCATATGCATCCTTTATAAGAGATAAACATGTTTGAATTCATTCACATTCACAGAATGGTGTACCAGTTTTTCCAATAAAGGATTTCTCCATTTACAAGACTTGATTCTATGTCCTCTTTATAGGAAAACAATCAAATAATACTACCCTTTTTAATGTTTTAACTCATATTTGAACACCCTTTTGAAAATTCTTTTAAGAAAAGTTCTTAATTAAGGATTTCATCACATCAAATTATAAATTGTAAAATAAAGGACAGCTTTTGAAGTAAGAGTAGGACAGTAATTAAAATCTCTGCACCACTAGCTATAGTTTGCTGTTAGAATATCTCAATAGCCACTTAACCAAACTTCATTATTAAACAATGTGTTGATGGATATATTTAGTATTCTATGTTCTATATTTATCCAATAAGACTCCATTTTGGTGTGTAGTTGGAAAACAATGCATGACTCAAAAGAACTATAAAGTTGCTTTTCCTCTTTATGAAACGATAACATTATCCAAAGTACTAAAAATATATGAAGCATATAAAAACGGTCCAATAAAATATACATATCAATGTCATTAAGGCTATAACTATAAGAACATAATAAATATAATATAGTTGGATATTTTGTAACTTAGGTTCTGCCTTATGTAGCAGTTGAGATATTATCATAATACTGATGAAACCACCCTTCAAAATCCAAATATTAATATATAACATTAACAAAACACAACACATTAAGTATAATCAACAGTGTTGCTCATATTGTTTTAGAACATTGGCCTATATGATGGAATAAATTCAGAGGATTTCAACTAATTATACTTTTTTTCCTAGTCAAGCATGTTTTGTTAGCAATGATTCCCCTTAGAATTAAGTCTTAATTTACTTGAACCCCTTTATGAAAATATTAAAAGCAACAAATGATTAAAAAGGAAATATGAGGTTAACTAATCATAAAACAGGACATTATGGTATGGCTCTGCTAGCTGAAAATTGAAAATTGCTAATTTCATTTCAACAATAATGTTGGTGATCACAATAATGTTTGAGATTTTTGAGACCATTTTAGGTCTTTTCTTTTTTGAAGGACTAAACTGGTAAGATCGAAAAACATGAGAGACTAAAATGAGTATTTACTCTAAATTTAGATTTTTTAATTACTATGTAAATGTCATAAGATGAACAATATCACCTTTCCTTGCTATATAGTCCACCCACCCAATATCACATTTCCTTGCACAATCAAATTTTCCTTCTATAACTTGTTTAAGAGTAGGAGCCATGGAAAAATCAAAGCCTTTTTCCATTGAAAGCTTCTCTTATAGTTGGTTAGAAGAGTTGAATCCATCACTAGAAAGCCAAGATGGGTCCCTGAGAACTTCTCTTGATGCATCAGATGAAGCTCCTTTCATTGAGTTGGACCCAAAAATGCCACCCTCTAAGAGATTCTTTAACACTTCACATGCTTCCATATCAAAATATGACTTTCCTATTTCACACTCTCCTCTTACTCTTGTTCATGCAGATGAACTTTTTTCCAATGGTTACCTTATGCCACTTTTTGATGAATCTTTGAAGATGGAACTATATGAGGCTTCACACTCCAATCCAAACTTGCCTTCAACTTTACTTGCACCAAAAACTGTGATTCCTAAAAGACATTCTAGGTGTTTTTCCTTAAAAAGATGCAGATCAGAATCAAGGAGAGTATTTCAGAAGTATCTGAATTACTTAAGGACTTTGTGCAGAAGATTGAAGGGTCACAAAGCAGGATCAAATTCCAAAAATGTGGGTAAAAAAGCTGAGGCAGTAAAGAATATGGGATACTATTCGGAAACAAGTCCGCGAATTAGTGTAGCTTATTCTGCTGATGATTGGCGCAGGTCTTGTGATTCTGAAAGTTCAATACATGAAGCAGTTCTCCATTGCAAAAGATCCATTGGTATGTGCAAGTTTAACAATGGATATTAGTTAAGCATCTAGTGTTCCCTTCTTAACATTGTGCAGATTTTGTTTCTAATATTGAAATGTTAATACTTTTCATTGCAGAAAGAAGGAGTTAAGGATGCTGCATAAGGTGTGAAGATGAAGATAAATAAAAAGTTTATATGAGTCATTGTAGAAATTTTTGTACTATGGTGAAACAACAAAGGTTCTACTTCATTGTTGTAACTAAGATTTTTCACTTCCATTGTAAATTTTAACAATAAGTTGCATCATATGGTTTATTGTAGTATAGACCCCTCTCTACATTGTTCTTGTTAATTCTACTAGTGTGATCTTCTTGAAGGATGTGAAGTAAAGCAAAAGGGAAGAGAGATGAAAGTTATGATTTTCTAGTGTTGTTTGTTTCAAAAAGACACAATACAACCTTATGGAAGATTAAGTATCTATTATTAAATGGATGACATAAATTTCTTGCTTTTTTTTCTTCCAAACTTGATTGTCTTGATACTAGAGTTACTTTACTTGAACAATTATCCATGAGGAAAGTAATTTAATTTAAAGAACAGAAGCAAAGATCTTACTCAACCATTTGTTTGAATAGTTATCTCATGACTTATTAAGGTATTATCTTGAGCTCAATAGAACTATAGCATCTTGATGTTTCTTCAAGTTACTTCAAGAACTTGCTTATCTTTCTACATATTCTTGAATCCACTCAGTGTGAATCATTAGTCTTGTTTCATATGCAAAATCTGACTTGGGAAAAAGTGTATCTTGTGTTAAACTTGATAACAATTAAAACCAAGTAGTATAGTTGTTAGGGGAACAAAACATGGTTCCACATGTCTGTTGTTGAAACTTGAAAGCAATTAGTCTTTTCTTTTCTCTCAAAAATACTGATATCATACACACAAATATATTATAACTCATTTTTTTATCATCATGCATGTTTCTACTCAAACCTTCATATGCCAATAACTTGATATACACGCATTGGTAAAGGGAAAAAGCTAAAACTCCTTCCTCATATGTCTAACCAATGAAGGTTACAAGGACAGATGCTCATAATTTTCTCAATCATTTGAAGGAGGGTGTAATAGTTACACTAGCTGCTTCTAAATCATGTTTATCTAAGTTAACAAACTACAAGTAATTTTCGATCTCTTTGGCGTGACCATGTCTTAGATGGCTCCACTGCATCCTATTCGGTTTTCGGTTTCTATCACTTATGGCGATGGCAAGGTCATTGGGGAAGAGGTCTCTGAGGACAAAGGCATGCACTATAGTTGAGAAAAGGAGTGCTGTTACCATGAATGTGGAAGTGAGACTCATTAGTCATTACTATACATAAAGCCTTTGATTTGAATAGTTTATGGTTGCAATTGCTGCACCAGTCCATGGAAAAGTGTAGGCCCACCATGAACGTGAGAACTGCTTAATGCATCAAATATTACTTAGAAAAATCAATACAAAAGAGTAACCAAAAATATAATAGATATAGTAGAGTAACATACTTGAATCCTCTGAAAAAATTAACCTGGATAGCCTGCATATGAAACTAATTAGTAACTTGTATGCCAAGATAAATTTTTCATATTCGATAATAAACCCCTCAATTTAGTCCTCTATACATAATAGTATCACCCATAGATCTTCCAAACTTTTGTATCACTAATTAAGTCCTTAAAATTGATGACAGAAGGTATTAAGAATCTAACTAGTTAACTATTGTAATGTAGGAACAAATTAAGGATTTGCCCTTACAAAAAGTTGTACAAACTATATTAGCCCTTATTTTAGACAATGAAAGATTTGGATCAATGATGATGCATATTTCAAGGACTAGTGTGACACTAAAACTTAATGATGTAGGCAATTCTTGATCTATAATCAAAATAACCCTGAATTCTAACCCATTCCACAGAAGCAACACTAGGTGCTGCAACAAACAGAAAGAATACTGGATATAGATCTTTTGGTAGGGTCTCATTTGTTGTAAGTCTCTGATAGAGTTAAAAACAAGACTATGTAGTGAGAAGTCCAATAGGAAAGAAGAAAATAGACCCATCTTTTAGACCCCATGAAAATATAAATTATTGATTTTCATAAAATAGAGCGAAACAACATCTAATTAATAATTCACTTCATCATAGTAATAGTAATTGTAGATATTAAATTTTATTATAACAGGATATAAAAAAACCTGCGAATCGCACGGGGATTGTTACTGATATATAGTAAAAGAAGACAAATTGAACTTGAAGCACTCCATTAGACATCGAGTCAATGTATACAACAAAAATATATCGATGCTTCGCCACTTAATTCAAGAGTAATTAAAAATCAAAGATAATCCTCAAAACAAGGCCGGGATTTGGGGGGCGTTTATTGTTCAAACTATATTTCACTCAAAAAAAGGAAGAAGGTTCCCGTAAGGTAAGGCCATGGATAGTTGACATCTGAACAAAAATAATCCAATGTTGACAGTAACCTTTAGATGCTGTATTCTAATCCTTTTTCAACCCTGCTATTGGTATCTGGCTCAAAACCTTAGCATCAAACACTGCATACTGCTTCTTAATTTCAACCATGGCCTTCTCGCCAAATGCATCAACCTGGTCTTCATATTTCTCATACAGCAGTGGCAATGTGAATAGTGACACAAAGCCTGTACTCACCAAACCGATTCAGTAAGAAAATACCATTAAAGAGGCATTTCGCACATAAATACCAAAACATGTAACAATCAGCAGAGAGGAAGTAATATATCAAATCAAATCTTACCTAAGTAAAAGAGGGTGAGGAAGTTGAACCAGTTCCCAATTATAGAGATAAACCACAACCCACCAATAACCTGTTAACAGGGTGAGAAAAGACCTTAGTTGTACCGCTACTACTACTAGATAATGTAAAAGTAATAGTGCAAAATGGACGATTGAATACAATATTAAAGGACATGGTGTTTAGTTGATTCTCAAAATTTTCACGAAATATAAAGAAAATCACTGGAATTAAATGAACTAAAACAAACCCGACCAAGCAACATGGTTTCATCAGGAAACTAAAGCTTTACATAAGATGAAAGAAGGAACTTACGCTAAGAAACTTTTTCAAATCTCGCCCAGTTCCAATATCCCGCAAAACAACAAAGGCTCGGTTGATCTCAATTCTCAAAGCAGAAGCAATCTCAACAACGCATTCCTCCGGAATTGCTACGTGTGGTATGTGCAGCGGAGCCCTAATTGAGAAAATGTAAAGACCACATAAAAGTGCATTAAATAACAGGATAGAAGATATAATATAAGTATTTAACAATTGACTATATTTAAGAGTCAGTTATCCAGTGCAGAAATTTCATGGATGGGATTGTTTCTCATATAATGTTCATTCCTAAATCTCACACTTTTTTTTTATGGGGACACCAAAATGACTACAAAGGAAAGACAGTATAAGAATTTGCAATGGCTTACTTGTGGATAAAAACAGATGCATTGGACCACAAGAAAAGGGCGGCTAGAGACAGAATCAATAAATGGCAAACCAGAGTGATGAGGTGGTATTCCAGCAACTCAAAGAACAACCACAAAGCAGTGCCAGCACCAAGTGCAATTCCTGAGCTTCTCTTGTTCCTCCATAGGAAAATATCAGCGGCTGCAAAGGAAGATATGTAAGGCAACATGATGATAAGAGGAGTAAAAGTGTTGCATTCACCACAAGAGTATTGTTATGTATATCAACTTTATTATTAGTACACCAAAATCTGATATCATATTTGTTATTGTAATCCCTATCCGTCAATTACTTCTTATCTTCTTTGTATACACATTCTCTTAAAATACATAGGAAAAAAAAGCATTGGACACTGTAATTTTTTGTTAAAAAACACTTTTCATATACATTATCAATAACATGAAGCCCACAGTTTAACAATAATGGTGAAGCAAAATGACATTATTTTTTGGTTTCCCACAGGTATCCTCGTCCTGGGGCAATCTTGTCTGAGCCGGAAACATCCACAGGTATGTCGGGCTCGAATCCGAGACCTTGCTTAAGGGAAAGTAAAATGACTTTATGTTATGTTGCATCTCGTTTCACAATACTACGGGTTTTAAAATGTGGATCACATATGATTTAAATTGTGGCCATGCACGACACGACACAATGCAACCGCAGCTATGATTTAAATTCAGTTTTGCCGAATACAAAATACTCTGTAGCTTTTGATCAAACGAATACAACTTTTTGCTTTGAATAACAGCATTCACATTTGAATAGAAAAATTAAAAAATGAGAATTTCATCAATCCAACATTTGCTGCAATGAAACCATAACGATAACGACGATAAAATTAAAATCTACAAAGCAAACACCAAAACGATGATCATTACATGAACCAACACAAAATCGTTATTCATAAAAAAATGAGAAGTGGTTCATGCATCGGATCACAAACAACGCTAGAAATTAAGATTTCAATGTTAACTTGTCCAATGAAACAAAAATAATAATAATAAATAAATAAATGTATAACGGAAATGCATAAGATTCGGAGGAGGTTACGTACGTTTTCCACCACCGAAGACCTTGTGGATGGGATGTTGGCGGCCGAAGAGGCGGTAGACATTGGATTTGAAGGAGTTAGGCGGCGTCCTCCGTTGATCGTGATCGGAATCGGAATCGGAGGAAGAGGAATTATGAATGTTTTGGTCCATGTTGTGGATTAACGATTCAGACTCAAATGATGAAATGTGAATATTATGAATTAATTAATTAATTATTTAATTATTTATATTTGGCGGGTTTCATTACTCCGACTCTCAAGTTCTCCTTCCTGGTTCCCATTCAATAACGGAAACCCACTCCACTCTTATTTAAACACACACACCATTTTTTTTTATTACATTTTCTTTTAAAATATAATTAAATTTATTACATTTTCTTTTATATCTTCAATATCTTCCCTATGATTTTCTTGTTTAATACTGTTCCATCCCCGTCACTCGAGTGTCTTGGCTGCTTGATATGCCCCACTGAGCAAAAATCGGATATAACTAATTGAAGGGTTTGGTCGGAATCATTTCCGCCATACCGGATATCCTAGATTATTATTTTATTCTTTAGTACATATGAATTATGTTATGAGTATTTTATATTGTCAAAATTGGTTAGTATTAAAAAATTCACTACTTCCATGTAAACAGAATCAACACAAAGTGTCGACCATTCAGTGAGCAATAAATTAAGAGTCTTGCATAAGGTATATGTAAATATTACAAGTATTTCTACTTAAATTCTAATCAAACTTAACTTTTAGGAACATTTAATTTGTATTGGAAAAGTAAAAATAAAAGTGTAACCAATCAAATGAATATTTTCCAAGAACAATCTTATGAATGATTTTGTCAAGGAGGTTGATTACTTTTCTTGGTTTTTCAAAAAGATACTATAACAATATAATTTTACCTTCTTAACTTCTTTTTTTGAATTTTCACAAAATTACCACTTCTATTAATGAACAAATGACAAATAACATAAAAAATAATGTCAGGTAGAAAATATAAAGAAATTTATCAAAAGAACTCAAAAAGCTTTTGAAATACACTTCAAAATTAAAAATAAAATTTGAGACATTAAGGAGGTTGGATGATTTGAGTCCATGAAGTTTGAAATGCATTGTTGGTGAGAAAAAGACATTTTTGTAGTTGAATGATAGGGTTCAATAAATAGATTGAGGAGCGCATTCCAAAATTCTAACGTATTGGTCCAATAATGTAAGGTTCGTTAGATTGCTATGATGACCAAAATGTTAACGTTTCGATTCCTAAGAACGATACTTGTTGGGAGGGGCAGCCACGAACCCAAAAAAATTAATTCTTTACCCAAAAGGACGAAAGATACCTTTAATAGTATCAAAAAAATTTAAGAGTAGAACCATTCCAAAATGAACAAACGTGGCACTCAATCCAAGGCACAATTGAAGATTTAACAATCCAAGGCACAAAGCAGTGTGGTCCCTTGGCTATATGATGCATAATATCATTGACTTTTGTTTTTTGTTTTCATATCTAAGATCTAAGAATATATTCTTAGATATGCACAAAATTAAGATAGGTATGCTTAGATTAGATTATTTTGGCAATCATAAATTGATTTCTTTTTTAAAATTTATGAGTTTCAGTTTTCATATCACAAGAAAATCATATCATGATGAAAAGAAAAACAGAACTATGATAGCCTGAATGAATGAAAATAAACAGAGAAACTAGAACTGCATTACATTAACAACACAGAAAAACTCTAGCACCAAGAAAACCAATACCAATTAAAGCAGTTAAATATCTCCATTTGTTCAGACTTCAGAGAAGGTATCTAACCACAAAATGATGTATATAGATTCACAAAATATTGATTAAGAAAACAGCTTAATGTTCCCATTTCTTCAGCTCCATACCGTCGGGTGGACTTCCCTCTACCTTCTTCGATCCAACTTCTTTCCAGTTTGTAGACAGAACTGTTCCATTAGACTCCACCTGCAAGAATTTAAACTTTACATCAGTATGCACCATTAACAAATTTGAAGCATGCCCGATAAGTTCCAAGATAGAAACTATAGTAAAAACTTACAAATGATTTTTTCATAGCTTTTCTTGTGTCCTCATCTGCATCCTGGTATATCTCACGGAAAAATTTGTTCAACGCTGCATCGCCGTCAAGTTTTTCTTCCTTCTCCTGAAATGAAGAATGTTAGGAAGGAAGTGCACCGACATAAAAAGAACTAAAATATTTTATGCAAGCGGCAGACAAACCTCTTTCTTAACTTGAGCTTCCAGCTTGTCCCAATCTACTCTTTTTGGTTTTGAGGAAGGGTAAGTAGGTCTTTGACTTCCAGCAACTGCCGAAATCATGGTCAGGAAAAGAACATATTAGCATGTAAACCATGTCCATGATACAACGTATGCGTATTAGTAAGTAAACATCGACACAACATAAGCATATTTGCATCTAAACCATGATAAAAATATCGAAAGACAATAATTTGACTGCATATCAGCAAATAGAACTCGTATCAAATCGAGGAGAGAACATGCAAAACACTGTTGAGTCACATAACCTAGGATGTCTATTAAAATGTTCACACCAATCATTGCTGTATAAAATTTGATCAGCACATAAACATAATTAGAATATGAGGATATCTAAAGCATCCAAGCCAATTGTAAAGTGGTTTATATTCATACAAATTAGGTAGAGCTGTTAATAAATTAACAGAACAGATCTAGTTTACCATGATATGTTAATAAATGCATTCACAAACAACACATAAAAAGATATTTAAAAAAATCCCGTGGTTACCAAACAGGAAGAATGAGGAGAAACAGGAGCTGAAGTTCGGTCTAAATCTGAAGTTACCTGATGAAGAATTAGCCCTCTGGGGAGCTATAACACCTCCACTGAATTCTAGAGAAGTCCAGTGAATAAGTTCTACTTTAGCAAGGCGGATTTCAATTTTGGTAGACAAAACTTCGAACCGGCATTTAGCAGGTATGATCTGCATGAGGAAAAGTGAAGATTCACATGGCTTACAAAATAACATAATGCGGCTTAGACAAATCATATACAAGAGGTTCAATGCAAATTTGCCAGCTGATAGGCTTGAAAGTAGTAAAAGAATGTTGAAAAATAGTTAGACAACATAATTTAGAATCAACCTCTAAATATCATCTCTAGTTTCCACATTATAACCAGAACTAAAATTGTACACAAACAAAGAAGCTCCCATTCATACCTTTCCAAATAAGCGAGGTTGAAAGGTGTATATATCCTCGCCCGGGACATTAATGCTAACACTTAGCTGGAAAAAAAGAATGAAGTAAAATTAGAATATGATCCATCCACTAGTTCATCAAGATGCTGGCAACTGTAATAACAGCATAATAAAATAAAAGAAAATGCATTGATCAAATATAAATGAAGGAACCATACAATTTGTTCACCAAAGTCAACAGAAATGCTGTTCCGTGGGATGCCCTTTGCGAATATGGTAACAACCACTTCATCAGGTTTCTGGTAAAATTCATGTCTGCACAAATATGATGTTTCGAAAATTAACAATGCAAGAGTTATTAGTTTTTCCTTTAATTGGAATTTGCAAAATGAACGTGTATTCCAAATTTCAAATCATTAAAGAGCTAACCAATTATATAGAAAGGGTATTACATATACACACACACAAATATATCAGTGCTTTACTGCTATAAGACAATAACCCTAGTAAGTGGCACAAAAACAGAATGCTACACTAAGCCACTAACCTGTATTTAGGTTTAGCCACTGTTACTGACTGCAGCTCTGGAACATCTTTCTCGGGCTGAACATCTTCTGTAGATACATCATGTGATGTGGTATTTTCTGGTACGGGGACGGCACCGGATTCTTCTGTTCAACATAATATGTCCATCAAACACATGTAAGTTTTGTAGTCAAATATGACATCCACATTTTCTCTAAGAACTTCAGGGCATGATCTAAGAAGTAAAGCAAAAAATTAAAATAAACAAATAACAAACGCTTACCTGCAATGAGCTCATCACATTCTTTGATCAAATTAGTGAATCTTGATTCTCCCGGAGCCAACGAAGCACCAATCTCAAAAGCTGCCTTAGCAGTTTGATATTCCTCGAGCTTGAGGCATGCAGTACTACAACCATATTAGCAACAACCCCGTTTAGAAACTGAAGCACATTTGACCAGGTACATTAAAAAAATCTAATAGAACCCAAATCCTAAGATATATTATTTATCATGTGACAAACTACACAGCAAAGAAAAGCAGACAAGTTTAGCCCAATACAGTCATTAATATTCAACCTTCACATGGAATAATAATATGCCAACTATTATTTTACAATCTACATAAGACAAGCATTGAGTTAGCAACATTGATGGCCAAGGTATGATGGAAATATTCCACAAGCTATAGCAAGGAAAACAGTGCAAGATGTAATACATTAAAAAACTCAATCTGTAGTAAAAAAAAAACTCAAAGTACGTTAAGAAAGTGTGGGAAACAAGGAGGTAAACTCACCCTTTGCGGAAATATGCTTTTGATAGAGAAGGATTCAACTCAATTGCCTTGTTTGCATCGGCAACAGCCTCTGGTACGAAAGGCAAGAAACCAGAATTAGCATAAACCATGAATATAAAAAGATGCCCAAACAACAGAGGCTCCCTCTAGGTTAAAATCTCATAATGTTGCCACAAAATTCCATTCCAAGAACACAAATACATGACCCCAATTGAACACAGTTCCAAATTCAGTTCTATAGAATGTTATTTCAAAATAGTCCTGGTGCATCAATATCGGACATTTCACTCATCTAGCAAAATAGTCCGAAAAATAATCTCTTCCGAGGCGTAGGGATCAACAAAGTGGGTTTTAAATTTATCCAAGAAAGTCTTTCTCACACACAAAGACACTTTCAAACGCTTGTAACTATATTCAACAACTTTTACATGATTCACTTTTTGAATTGCTACACCCTCATAAATCTAAGTGTCAAATACTTGCATAAGTGTTAGCATTTTACAAGATTTACAATCACTGATCCTAACTTTTATAACATCATTCCTTTCTGAAAGTTGTATCATGCCATAAAGTTTTTATAATCTGTATCTCCGTGGCTATATAAAAGTTGGTGATTTATCCAAAAGCAAGAAAAGGGTATCATAAAAACGCAAACTTTAATTGAGATACAAGAAAGAGAGAGTGTATACCAGTGAGGTTTTGGAGTTTGATATTGGCTTGGGCACGGTCTGCATAGAGATGAGCGTTGTTGGGGCTGAGTTGAATAGCCTGAGTGAGAAGTTCAACGGCGAGATCGTAGTGATCATCCACAAAAGCCTCTTTAGCCTTCAATTCTAGATCGGAAGCCATTGATGGAAGAAAGAACAAGGTTATGGTGAATTATTGACCTTAGAAGACTTTCTCAAACTCAATTATCAAAAATGAATAATAAGGGTTTTTATACTCTTTTTTTCTTCTGTGAAATCTCTTTCGGATTTTATGATTCATGGTCGCCTCTCAGGCAATAAATATGGGTTCGATCATTTATTTATCCCGAGATCTAACGGATCATTATATTATTAGATCAATACATTATTGGTATTTTTTTTTTGATTTGATTAATTGACTGTAGTATGAAGATATACGTGATAAACAAAAAATTAAAATGAATTTTACTAAGTATAGTTTTCATTATAGTTTCAAACTACTAGAAAATTAATAATTCTTTTGTTAATAACAGAATAGATTGTTACTTGTTTTTTCCTCTTTTTAGATAATTTTATTGCTTATTTTATGGATGTTTATCATCTTCCATAACCAACCATTTAAATTTAGATAATTCACCTTGTGTTGTTATTAGTATAAGACACTTAAACTTAAGTATGTGGTTAGAAGTTTAATTTTGAAGTCAATGTATCAAACCTAAAATTAATCTCATTCATTACTAAAATTTGCTTATCTTTCATAAAATTTAATATGGATTAAAAAAATAATGACATAGAATCACAGTTTCAATTATCTCAATGTTTTTCTAATGGTGGATGAGTATGCATTTTCATGATTCAAATATTATTTATCAAATACGAACAAATAAAATAAGTAATGAATATATACTTGGTTGGGCTACTAAACAGACATTCACCACTATCGGACGTTGGTTCAAGTGATACATGTTTGATTCCCCTTAAATAAGATTTCGGGTTCAAGTCTTGTGGATGGAAAAAATATCTGCTGGGAGAGTTAGTTAGCCCCACATACCTGTGAATGTTCCCAGCTCGGATAAGATTACCTCTAGTGTGAGAAAATCTATGGGAAACAAAAAAAACAGACACTCACCCTTAATTAAGTAAAATATAATCGACCAATAAAACATTTTTTTAGTAATATAAAACTCGAGAATTCAATTTCTGAAAGCAATACTTATTCCACGAAAAGATGAGAGATAATCTTATTAGCACCCATCATACACTTTAATAGATGAAGTAAATAATTATTTTAGTTTAATCTCACCGCACGTGAGCGAGGGTATACCTACTTACGAAACGACGACGTTTTAGTTTAGAGGGGATATTGAAGAATGGGAAGTGAATGATGGAGAAACAGAACCTCATCTTCAACTAACCTCTCACCATTCATTCTCTTTCTACCTTAAACAACGATGATGTTCCCCGTTCTTCCTCGTAATTTTCAACTTTTTTTTGCATTCATTGTGTTTGTTTATTTGTCTCTTTGAACATGAACTAGTACTAATGTTATTTGTATTTGTAATATTGCATTGCAGATGATGTATGCAGCAGTGTAGTTCATATTGCTTCATTGCCCCATTTCCCTTATCATCACATAAACTACACTGCCACTACCACTACCACTACCACTTTTTTCAAAGCAAGGAACAAACTTGTGAACAATACAATTAGAGCTTCTTCATCATCATCATCATCATCATCATCATCACAGAATCAACATAATGACCATGTTAACAAAGATGCCAAGTCATCCTACCACCCATTTGAGGAAATTCCTGAACCACTCGTTTCTCAACATCATGCTACACTCACTCCTGCTGAAATTAGTAGAACTCTTATTCAGGTTTTATTTCAATTCTACTCTTCTTATTCATTCAACTAACACCCCCACCCCATTTTCCCTCACTCAAAAAGTTATATTCTTTTTTGCACAAGTTAGACTCATGTACTTTCCTGTAATCAAATTTCAGTACAATATGAATCTTGGATTTTATATTCCATCTTATCACCTGTTTGTTTATGTATCCCCCCACAAAAAGCTGATTTTTTTTTATAGAAAAAATTATTTCTAAGTTCAAACACTTGCACTTTTTTTTGCTTGGGCTATAACATAAAAGCAGAAGTTGCAAATTAAAAAGATCAAAATCAGTTTTTTTGAGAAACTATATTTTTCGGCTTCTTAAAATATGACTTTAGAAAGAAAAAAACACTTTTTTTAAGCCGAAGCAAACAAGCCCTTAATGTGCTCTAAATTAAGCGAAAGTTGGGCTCATGTAGTGAATAAACTGAACTTTATAAACAGCTATTCAGTAACTTTTTCATTCTTGTCTTCATAACTAATAATGCAAGGAATGGCGATTGTGGTGTGTTATTTTTAGGTCAATAGCAAAGCAACAATGGTGTTTGCAGTTTTGATCGATGGCGAAGATTATGAACATGTTGTTTGGCCAGATTTGCCTTATTTGACAGATGAGCATGGAAGTAAGTGAGACAAGGCAGGATCATTAACATTTTTTACATTAACATTTTTTCTCAGTTCTGAGTTGCTTCATCTACCAAATTGAATTTTTGCATTGCAGATATATACTTCCAGATGAAGAATGGTCAAGATGTTTTGCAATCCCTAACTTCAGAGGATAACTATGTGGTATGGCCATGTTTCTAACTTTCTAAATAATCTCCAAGCGGTTCCTTTTACATATACTCCTGCAAATATGCATGCCTTATGGCCTTCTCCAAAGATTAGACTTTATAGAATCTAATAATTAGTGTGGAATTCAATATGTTTACTTGTGTATTTATGGTCTGTGTATCTTGTCACTTTATTGCTTTTAGCATTTGAATGTACTCTTCCTGGATATAGAACATCATGTGTTTTCTTCAAACCAGTGAGCTGTTTACTTCATCAGTAATTCAGTACATTTATAATGTTGTAGACTTGTAGTCATCAGACATCAATAATGCTCACCTAAATCTTCTGTGTGTTTGGGAAGCCGGATTTGTCAGTCATCTTCTATCATGTTTCTCTTTTGAATGTTATGTATCCATTCATGCTTTGCAAAGTTTGCATCTATTTCCATGTAATAATGTTCTGGTTTTATGGTTTGTCTTTTTCCTACCTTCTAGCAAGTCGTTGTTGGCGTTGATACCATGGAAATGCTATCTGATATGGACTTATCAGGTCCTTCAGAAATCAACTTTGGGATTGAGGAAATTGATGATGAAGATAATGAGGATGTTGATAACAATGATGAAGAGGATGAAGATGAAGACGACAATGATGATTATGATTCGGTTAGAAACTCATTTGTTTTGTTTCAATGTAATTCTGAGGATTAGGTTCATTTCTCAGGTGTAAACATTATAAATGGAAACCTTATACATTATGTTCCATGTTCTTGTTTACAGGAGTGGGTATCTGTTCTTTCAGACGAGGATGAACAAGTCGATGCTGATGAAACACTTCCAGTCTGGACAAAATCGGAGACTATGCGTTTTTCCCATCCAGTGGATTTTGCTAAAACATTGGCTGAGGTAAATATTAATAATAGGAATTTCATTATATGGTGTTCAGGGATAAGTTCAAGGTAACAAAATAATGAGTGCAGTTGTACTTTGTCTCTAGGCAATTGGTTGCTGCAGCTTTTCCATTGCCATTATACTAGATTTTTTGGTGCCAGTTAACTTTTTTATGTTTTATGATCAGATTGCTTCTGATGACCCATTTGATTGGATGGAACAACCCCCAGCTTGTCTAGCTATCCAAGGTCTTATAAGACCGGCCTTTATTGAAGAACATTCTATAATACAAAAGCATCTATCTGCCAGTCAATCCGATAATACTGACACAAGTGAACCCATTGACATTAAAGGAGAAGACACTGCCATGATTAATGGCCATGTACATAATTTAGGATCATCTGGAGATACTGCAGCAGAGATGCAAAATACTGAGAATGGTGACATTCCCATCAATGGGACTACATTTTACAAGCTGGAAATGACTAAGATTCAAGTGTTTTCAGCACATGGACGTCCGGTATGTTTATTGCTATGAAATTGGAGATACAATGGATTATACACTTTATTCATATTTGTTGATACTGATTCTTAGAAATTTTCTATTCTTCAGTTGGTAACTAAATTTGGTTAGTTAATCCAACATGTTTGTTCCCATCTATCATCACAGTCACTGCTTCATTTGTTCAAACTACTTGCAAGTTGCAATCTTAGAATACTTCACAATAATTTAAAGAAAACTTGATAAGTAATGGGCTTATACCTTTTGAGAGTTAATCCAAAATACAAGTAGGAGTTTTCTTTCCCTTCAAAGCTTCAGTGCTGTAAGTAGTTTATCATCATAAATGAAAATTTCATGCTTTGTGAACTAGTCACCAGAAAGTAGAGTAACTATAATGGGTGAAGCACCGAGAAAGTAATCTGAACATCATGATTTTTTGTTCCCCCGTGATATATGGTGAAGAACTAAATAGTACGTTATGTAACTGTTACGACTCAAGCCATGCCCACTCAGGCCTTTCACTCCAAAAGAGGGGCATTTGCTCAAGACATTTCTGGTGCTAGGTAGCCCCTTCCCTGGTTGCTCCTTTCCATGTTTCCCCTCCATGGCCAGCTAGCTCTTAAGAAAAGGACCAGTTGTTATAACTCAATTGAATGAGGAAAGCCAATCATCCTAAAAGGCCAGTCTATTGGGTGAGAGAACCTCATAACTTAAGTGCCAATCTTTACTCAATGTGGGACATCAAAGTAACAATAGAATTTCAACTCTATTGTTTAGACAAATGGTGAGTGGGGACACAGATATGTAGGAGCTAATGTGCTGGCCTAAGGTAAGAAATAATGAACTAATTCCTTAGGACCTGGTTAAATTATTTCACGTTTATGTGTTTAATTATATATTATTTGGTCTTGTTTTTAGTTTTGCTGAAAAATAAGAGTACTTATTGTGATTTTGGCAGACTCTCCTTGAAGTGGAAGACTACATGAAAGCTCAACCTGATGCTATTGCACACTCAGCTCCCAAAATCATATCCCGTTTGAAAGCTGGGGGAGAAAAGACTGTACAAGCCCTCAAGTCTCTCTGTTGGAGATGTAAGGCTATTCAAGTGGAGGTAGTACTTCATAAACTATTAGTACATTCTTTATAAACTTCTTTCTTGCACAGTTAAATGGTTTTTACATACATTTTAAATATAGGTTGGTTTGTGTCATTGTTACTTTAAGTTGTCTCGTTATATTCAACCAGAATAAAACTCATGTAATCCCAAATACTAAAACTAGTAGTCTCAGCAATTCTGTTAACTTTTACAGGAGCAGTTTTTTAAAGAACTTAGGGTTCTATTAACAGAACACTCTGACTATTTGTGATACGGATATAGGAATGAATGTAATGATGATAAACCATATCAGAAATTCATAACCTTCCTTATCATCTGTTAGGCTATTCCATTATGTTGAACACATTTTTGTTGCAAGCATATGCTCATTAGTATGTTGTTGCTGTTGATGATCACACTTCATTCCAACTTATTGCAGGAGGCACAACTTGTCTGTATAGACTCCCTTGGGTTTGACCTAAGGGTTTGTTCAGGAACTCAAGTCCAAACTCTGAGATTTGCATTTAAGAAAAGGGTACATTATTTTTTTTATAGCTACAAATTCATATTTCCTTATATTTCACAACTCATGTGCTTAATCAATGCTTGTGCCATTCACTGAACATTCAAACATCCTCAACGTTAACTCAGGTGACCTGTTAAAAGATTCTTGTATAACTTATAGTCTAGTACATACAGGCTGATCCAACATAGCTATTATTGAGTTCATCAAACATTTATTTATTCTTTTTGAAATGGCTCAACTGCATTTACTTAGTTGGACCTTCTGTGTTATTAGTTTGACAAATACCACCTTGGTATGCCTGATGACTTCAGAACATAATTCTTGTCCTTAAATTACTTGGTGCTTGTAATGTTTCTGTTGGTATGTAGTTATGTACCGTGCATATAGGATTGACAATAAGATCCAAAGCGAAAGTGCTTCTGCAGTACACTAAAGACTGAGGGTTTGGGTGGACTAATTACAAAACCTGTTCAGAGTTTCACTTCTAGAGTGGGTTGTGACATGTTTGATGCACTAGGAATATGGCCCTTGGCACCGTGTCCATTGTAAGGCTCATTGGTTTGGTTGCCCTTCGTCAAGGAATATAACATAGTATTAAGTAATTTGGAATTTATGGAACTGCTATGGTTTAAGTAATTTGTTACTTGTTAAGCACCAAAGTAAATGGTTTTTGTGTTAGAATAAATAAAGATTAGATGTATAGAAGGATCTGTTTATGTACTGAAAAATTATAAGTAATTAATGAAATATTATATTTCCTCTGTGTCTCACAACTCAAACCTCCTCTATATTCTCTTATTTTACATTCATCTACCTTGCTAAATTCCATTTGCAGGCCACTTCGGAGTACAGTGCTGAGAGACAACTGAATGATATACTGTTTCCAAGAGTTCACCAAAAAATGAAGCAAACCCATCAAAATGAATGCTGAAACCTTCGAAATGTTTTATTTTACGTGAAGTCTGTGTGGCTTGTTGTATGCCTTTGGCCAATGATTGTGCATAGAGGTAAAAGAAAGCATGCACATGCCTATCAGGTCTTGTAATTTCTATTGCATTTAAATCATAAGTGGAAGTAATTTTCCCAGTGGCTTTCTTAGTCCTGAGTTCTGATCTATGATTTTTTTACTCACCTGTGTTGTGAATTAGTCTAATGTGTAGAGGAATTAGACATTAGCTGATGGATATTAGGAGAATGTTAATCACAAATACAAACTAATACAGAGCCATTTTTACTAAACCCTCTAGGAAATATCCTTCACATAGTTGATTTGTTTTCCCTTTTATGATGGGTTCATTCCTGTCATTAGCCAAATTTGTCTACAGTATAAAAGTATTTACCAAATGGAATGATGTAAGCCATAATATGATACTTCTGTGTATTTAAATTATACTCCATAGCTGATCTGTCATCAAGAAGAATGGTAACTCCAAAAGCAAGTCTAAGCAATTTGTTTTTGTCTTTGATAACTTTTTTAAGTTGAAGTCTCACATTACTAAACTGTAAAAAGTTTGCAAGTAATAATTTAATTATATGAACTGTTCAGTGGCATTGTACTGATATTAATATATATAATCTTATCAATACTTTCATTTGATAAAGCAAACTCTTAATCAAAACAAAAATACTTAAATTAGCAAATAGACTTGATCATTTGAATGTATTAAAACTTAAAAGCCATCATCAGTCACAGATTGTCAAACATTTACATTTCTAGTTCATATTAGAAGCTGTGGGAGTACATAAGTCTAATATTCCATAATCTTATCAATACTAACTGAAACAATGTTATTGAAGTAATGATTAGTTTACAAGTAATATGTGTAACTTTCTTATAGCGCAGAATGATTTATATGAAAAATTTGTAGGAGAATATCTATTACTCCATGAGTAATTTTACACAACATCTTGCAATAAAAAGGGCTAATACCAATAGGGTCTTCCTCAATCTAGTTACATTCACCAGTTACAGTCTTGTTTAGCTTAAAAAATCAGCAAAGTTTCCAGCACCCGTCCCGAATATACTTCTGAGTTTTTTTGGAGTATGTTTGGCATTTTCATAGTTGGTTAGTCTAAAATTAAGTTTAGAATCAAAATCATCATCTACATTTACAAAATCTAGATTTAATATTCAACAGTGCTGCAAGTATTGATCACAATAAATAAAAAGATGGAGTTCTTAGTGACAGCATTTGTTCTTTCCCTTGGCTAAGCATCCAATGAATGAAAAGCTCTTATATTGGAGAATGTAATTAAAGCACTTTACTTTCCAACACTTTAATGTACTGTGCTGAAACTCATTTAACACTTTTTTTATGATTTCAATCATTCATCTTTTTTGGTTAGGTGTATGAGGATTGAGGAATTTGATGTTCTCACATCCATAATGAATTGGTGATGCTAGGTGGTATTTGCAGAATATCATGATAATTACATTCTGATTGATCAGTTCAAAGTAATCATAGTAACATTCTTTGTTTCAAAATTAACAACAGAAATGAAGCTAGCAAAGTAGACAAAGTGAAAAGGAGAGTGACATAAAAAACAGTGAAATGTGGCTGCAAATCAATTGCTGCTTATCTTTGTACTAAATGCCAACTACTAAAGCATCAATCTTTGAGGAAACACTAACACTGGTATTGGAAAAGCTCCACTGATCACAAAGGGTATCTGAAGCTGCAGATGAAATGCCACATTTTGCTACAATCCTCATACTCTCTATCAACTCCTTAGTGCGAGCCTCTTGTGCCAAAATGTCTTCTAACTCTTGAGGAGTGATCACAAGTTTCACTTTCCAAAACATGCTACTGCTACCACCCCTGGTGCACTTGGAAACATTACTATTAGCAATATTGCTCCTGCTGCTAGAGAAAGGTTCTATGGAAGATAAGAACATTCTATAAGGGGCAGGGTACGAGGTTATCGTAGGAACACTATGCGATCGGATGTGACCTTGTCTAACAATGCCGTTGTTGTTGTTGTTGCTGCTGTTGTTGAGTGGAAGCAAGTAATAAGATTGGCCTGATACCAACTCATCAAATTGGTTAAGTGGCTTCCAGAAAAGATCATGACTTCTGAATATGGCATGCCCAGGGAACTCATTGGTGATGAAACTCACTGTTACAGGAGCTTTGAATTCCATGATGCCACCATTTGATGTTATTACTTTGATTGCTGCTTTTTCATGATCTGCCATGACCCCTAAGAAGCAGTTTCCCATGTTGAATGGATTTAAGACCTCTATGATAATTGATAGAGTAGTAGTATTAGTGATCTGCTTTGTTTCTTGGGATTGGAGGGAATTGTAGAGTGGGAAACTAGTGAAGAAGAAAATAATAGATTGTTATGTGGTCGGTGAGATTATTATTATGAGCTTTTACAAAAGTTAACAAAGCTAGGCAAGGTGAAAATTAAAGGAGAAAAAAGGGTAGCCTATGCTCCCATAATTATGCAATTTGTATAGAGTGGGTAGAAAGCCTAATTATCATGAACAAAAAACCAAGAACAAAAACTTAGGAAATGTTTTTGGGTCTATACATTATATTATAAAACCTTAATTCATAGTAATTGTTGGTGTTTGTGCAGTTGTAGTAACCTTACTCATCCATGTATATTGGGGAATTCTTTACCAATTTCTACATGGTATTTGTCAAAATAAAAATAGATATCACAAGCTTTTTAAGAAAAATGTTATTCCAAATCAATTTTGGACCCAGTAGGACTTTGCCTAGGAGAAAGAAAGTTAAAGAGCCACTTTAGACTTTCTCTTTTTCTTTTTAGACAATTTGTCCAATTTCCTTTGCTGATCAAGCTGTAAAAACAGACAACTATAAATCCATTGAGTTGCCTATATAGTATGGAATTAAGCTAGCAACTCCAACAAAATCTAGAATTCATACTTTGCAGTTCTCTTAATAATGTATGGTCATTTTCTGTGGTTTTGTGAATTCAAAGTTATACAATTATTATTTTTTATTTTTTAATTTTAATGAAAGTAAAGAAATCAATGTCAAATAACATCATATGGGTTTAGTTTGGTTGTTCAGTTTTTTAGCCATCTTCTTCTAATCTGTCAGGTTTCTAATCTTCCTATAAAAGATTGTATATATAAATTTATGTTTAAAGATAAGTAACTTCAGACTAATAGTTTTTAATTTATTTATATTTTGATTTAAAAATGGAATAATTTTGATATAATTTTAATTCGTTTGACAATTTTGTCTGATGTTTTTATGTCGCCCCTATATAAATTGATTTAAATGGACAAGTTTTCAAAACATTCATTGGAAGGGACCTGTAATTTGACTTCTTTTTTTTCTTCAATTGCTGCAAATAATATTTCATGATATAGGTGTAATAAACAGCAAGTGCATCCAAAGCAATTAGCATATATAGTCATTTTCTTCTTTGGATAGCATGCATCACATATGCTTGTATTCTTATGCCAGAACACTCTTCTTAAACTTAATAGTTGCTAAATCTAACTTTGTTTTACAAGAACAACTTACTCAGATTCATTTATAGTCAAGAAATTGTCATGTACCTAATCTACTTTCTACACTGATTCTAATGGTAACCAGGACAGTTCTATTCTCCATTACGATTTAAGCAGAAAATGTTCATCTATGCTTCATTGCTGTAACACCGATCTTCCATATCCATCTTCGATTTAGATTCTTAGCTTAGTCTACTGCTGGAAACTTCCCTCCCACATAAGGGTGCCAATTCCTAGCTCTCAATTTCGTGTCGACCCAAAGCATTGTGTTTAGCTTCTGTGAGCAAGACGCGAGCTGGAGCATACACGGATGTGGTGTCACTCTACATAATGAGCAAACATGAAGTTTTCCTGGATTCATCATCTGATGGAACATTGATTTACCAAATCCATAACCAAACCTCCTCTTGTCTTGAGAAACAAGGAAGGGTTGTGACATTGTATTTAATGGGAGAGGGTGGTAGGTGAAGAAGGAATGTATGGCTGAACCAATGTTGTTTCTTTGAAAACTAAGATGAGCTTGTTGATCTTCTCCTGGATTGAACTGATTGGAACCGAAATGTGCATGAGATTGCCGTGCATACAGAGAGTGGTAAAAGCCCTCTAATCCAGCACCATGGTGCACTTTAGGATCACCCACATGTGGAGGTGGAGGACAATTTACATCACAGAGTATAGATTCCATTAGCTTCTCGATAATATCACAAAGTGAGCTTGGACTAAATTCATCAGGTTCAACTGGATTACTTTCTGTGCTGATCATGGAATTACTAACCACGTCCGAGTTTTCCACATCAGCCATCAAGAGTGGCTCGTCAAAAGTAATTAAACTGTCTTCATCAGGCAAACAAAGCTCAGGGATAGAATTTGATTTTGCATCTAAGCTGCTGTTGAAAGAATTTAACTCCAAATCCTGTTGTATTTGGAAACCAGGGTTGGGTGGATTTTTCTTCATGCTAATAGAAGTGGCTTGCATGACCCCTTGCAAATGTTTTTCATCTTCTGAAGGAAAAAAGAGATGAGCCTCTGTTGGAGGAGAACTTTCATCATTGAGTATAGACTCCACTAGCTTCTCAATCATATCACGAGGTGAGCTTGGACTAAACACATAAGGTTCAATTGGATTCCTTTCTGGGCTAGACATGGAATTATCAACCACAGCCAAACCAGCCATCAAGAATGGATCATCAAATGTAATTAAACTGTCTTCATCAGGCAAACAAAGTTCAGAGCTTGAATATGATTTTCCATCAAAGCTGCTGCTGAAAGAATTTAACTCCAAATCCTGCTGAATTTGGAAATCAAAGCTGGAAGGATTTTTCTTCATGTTAACTGAAGTGGCTTGCTTGCCACCTTCGAATTGTTTTCCATAATCTATAGGAGAAAAGACAGAAGCCTCTGAGAGATCACCATGTATTGCACTTCTCCCAGGATAATCATCACAAATTGATATTTTGCTCAATTCAGACAATTGTAATTCCATGATAGCTTTTTCATATGCCACTTCACAACGGTTTTTCTTGATATTTACACAATACTCTTGGCTTAAGAAGCTTGATGGTCTGCTTTTCTTTAGGGATTCAATAACATGGGGAGTTCCTTCTGGATGGCCCACAATGTTTGAATATCCTCCTGATTCCATATGGTGCATACCATCATCTAACACTGAAATAAAAGGCCAAGGCATATCTATATGGTTTGGCGACTTCTGCCATAGATTCATCGACTCATTAGTAATTAAATGTTGCACTGGCTGGCATTGAGTTGAACAATTTCTAGTAGTCTCTGGCAGGATGGCTGGATTTTTAGAAGCACCTAATCGCTTCGTGATTGCATTTGAACTAGACTGCAAGCTATTCGAGTTTCTTGTTGATGACGACATCGAAAATACCTCTTCACACTCCTTTGAATCAGTATTTTTGCTGGGATGCCAATTCTCCTCTTTGGGAACTCTAACCATATCTGAAACCTTCAGTGAATAATTTTGAGGCACACTTTTGTTTGTAACATCTAGAATCTGCATCAAAGCATAACTTCTTAAAAAAAGTTTTGTGAAACCAAACCACAATATGCAATGATGAATTCTACAATAGCATATGTGAGAATAAGATTAACATGTCAACATTACACACCTAGAGCATAAAAAGGTGGTAACTGATAGGATTGTGAAACCCTAATAGAAAATACTTTTGTAAACAAAGTAAAAAATGCAGAGAATTAATAAAAGATTGAAACTTTTTCTTATTGAGTATGTAGACATTGACCACTTATATATAGTAGTGGAAATTCTGAAAAGATAAGCTAAAATTAATCAAAAAAAAGATATTATCTAATCAACTAAAATATGATTTCATCATAACAGCAAGATAAGATATTTTCTAATCTTAAAGAGTTAATCCCTAAACTAATTATTCCAAGAGAAAAAAAGTCATTGTATCATCTACCGTTCATTTTTTATCTTTATTAACTCTTCGTAAAAAGTAATCAAATCAAAATGAACGGTGAATAATGCACTGATTGTGTATAAATATTAAATTTAAAATTCTAACTGAATCAACTAATTTATGAGCTCCAAACAGAAGGAAAAGATTCGGTATAATAAATAAATAGGAAAGTGTTAGTTAAATAACAATGCAGATTGCAGAAGATTAAAAAAGTAATAAAATAAAATAAATAAAATGAAAAGAGTGTTTACTTGTTAGGGTCATCGAAGGCAAGAAGAAGAAGAAGAAACTCTGAAACCTAATTAGGATAAGGATATTGGATTAGTGTTTTAGTCATCATTGTTACTATTAATTTAAGGAAAAAGGAGACAACAATATCACTAACTTTATTACGGATTATTTGCACCTATTCCGTATAATGGAGGCAAAATAAACGTTTTCAAACTATATAAAAGAATATAAAATCTATAGATTAGTGTAATCATTTATTTGGATTATTTTTTAGTGAAAAATCAACGATAATTAAATATCAATAATGTAATAATAATATATAAAATTCATAAATTATCGCTACGTGCTTACTTTCTTATACTAGTATCCATGAAATTCGCTAAACAACACATGAAGAATGATTGTTCTATGAGAAACAAATAAATTCAAATTAATGTTTCATCAGATTCTTTTTTCTTTGTTTAATGATTATACCTTACTTATTAATAACTCGCTCTTAATTAAAATTAGTTAATTTATTATTCTCAAATTTGTTAGCATTCAAATTTTAATTATAGTTAAAATGAAAAAAATTGTTTATGTACTCATAACTATAAATTTTTATGCTTGCATTATAAATATTAATTAATCATAATTCACTCTTTTTTTAGATAAAAATAATACATGGTATATTAACTGTGTAAAAAAAATCATATTTTCATGTATATTAATTTTAAAATTTTACTATCAAGTCTACTGATTTCTCCCTCTACTTTAATTATTGCAATATTTATTTTAACTGTCTATAAATTGGTGAAGTCATGGCAAAAATAAATGAATTTATTGGAAATTGAAGGATAACGAAATATAAAATGAAAATATTATGCCTATACTAGATATAAGTTATTTAATATTACTCATATATTATAAAGTTTCTTATATTTAAAATATTAAGTTTTATTACTAAAAATTTATTAGGTTAGTTTTCCGAGAAGTATGTCTTAATCATGATTTTTGAATGGATCAAAGGTGTGGGTCATAGGATATATATTAAGAAATTAATTAAAATTATGTTTTCATAGAAGTATAGACATCTCACCTCTAAAAAAATGATAAATACATTACTCAGTCGAATTTAATTTTAATGACTTCTTTAACATGTGTGTTATGTAAATTTGTACCACAACTATATGTCACTTTTTATTATAAGAAAAAAAAATGACATACAATATGTTATTTTATGTGGCATAAGATTAGAGGAGTCAAAAATAATAATTTAATGGAACATTTATTAATGTAATGATTTCTTTTGTACTATCAAGGATCTCTTTATCCTTTTGATTAAGGGATTACTCCATTTCTAAATTTGCAGTTATCTCTAATAACAAGTGTCGCTTTTAGGAATTTAATCATTGACTTTTGAGTCATCTAGATCTAGTAGAGCTTATACTACTAGATCAACACCTTGATTTATTAATGTAATGACATTTTACGGTATATAAGACACATTTGTGTTACAGCGTATCTGGTTTGTGAATAGAGCAAACAAAGTGGTGCGATCACCTCAACAATGGTATCATCCATCTCTTCTCTCTCTATATATATATATATGTTTGTGTTCGTCATAAATTGACAATTTCATTTGCCATGTATGATGTGATGACACAGATTATTCCAGAGAAAAATCGCAAGGAGATCTGCAAATACCTCTTTCAAGGTTCTTATTTTCCATTCTCATTTCTCTATCTCTTACATGCATTCATTCCCTATTAATTATGATTCTCATTCTTTGATGTTGTTGCATTTCCTGATATCTACATCAACTAAACAATTCAATAATAGTAATCCTTTTTTTATTGATAATAATTCCCATATTGGTTTTGATTGTTTGGATAATTGTAGAAGGAGTATGTTATGCAAAAAAGGATTTCAATTTAGCAAAACACCCAGAAATTGATGTCCCAAATCTACAAGTGATTAAGATTATGCAGAGCTTCAAATCCAGAGAATATGTACGTGAGACTTTTGCATGGATGCATTACTATTGGTTTCTCACCAATCATGGAATTCAGTTCTTAAGGACTTACCTTAATCTCCCTTCAGAAATTGTGCCTGCTACCTACAAGAAAACTCCTAAACCTTCTTCTGCTAGGCCCTTTGCTGGCCCTTCTGCCGATCGTCCGCGGTAATTAGCTAAGTCTACGATCAATTTCGAATTCGTACTCGTGCTATTTCAATGTTTATAGCTAGTTTTGTTGAAAGTCTCACACCGTTTACCTCAATTATTTGATGTAGCTTATATACTTGTTAAACTACTTAATGCCAATTGATTTTAAAATGAAAGCTTACAAATCATTTTTCTTGATTTGTAGCGGTCCTCCTCGGTTCGAAGGAGGCTCAAGGTTTGCTGATCGTGATGGATATCGCGGAGCTCCTCGGGGTGATTCGGGTGGTGATAAAGGAGAAGCTCCTGCAGACTTTCAACCATCATTTAGAGTAATTTATGTTTCCTTTTCTAATTGTTCTGTTGTTGATCTGATATACAAACAATTAGGCATGTTCATTTATCTTCTATGTCTCATTTTATTTCTTACATAATTTGGTGATTGTTTTCAATGTAGGGTCCTGGTGGAAGACCTGGTTTTGGAAGAGGTGGTGGAGGCTATGGTGCAGCTAACAGCTCCAGTGTTGGTTTGAAGATTATAGCAGATAGTTAAATGTAACTTTCTAGTTCTATTCTGAGGATATCCATGGTGCAAAATTTAATTACAATGTTACTTTTGGACATTGATTATTCAGATTTTTTTTGGTTTTGAGAGTTCTATATAGTATATGATAATTATGTTATAGTTTTTTTGCATACCATCTCATTTTCAACGTACTATGTATCTTGATATAGGTTAGTTGAACGATGAGTGTTAAATTCTAACAATTCCTACTAAAAGAGAATGAGTGTTAACTCAAGGAACATTTTTTATAAAAGAGATTGAGATATGAGTCAACTCTACTCTGTCATGTCATATCATATATTTAAGTTTAAAATTTAATAATAATATATTGTTCTGACCAATCATGAAAGTGACACATGAAGTGTCATACTTTCTGATATAATGATGCTACTATTCTAAACTATAATCTTGAAGCTATAACTCTTAGTTACTTATCTTAATGTTCCTTATATACACACATTCAAAGACAAAATTGTTTGTGGATTGATAGGGTAAACATTTTTTTATTTAATACAACTCATTATTCTCTTGTATATAATGTACACTTTTCATATACAACCATTTAAAGTTATAGGTCATAAGATTGAGAAAAATAAAATGGTACATTATATACTATGTGATTTTTCACTTGAGAGAATGAATGGTAAATTATCATTTTTGTTCTTCACTTTATAGAAGACCTTCATTTAGTCCTCATTTTTAATGAAAGTTCACTTTAATCCCTCAATTTGATGTGTTAATTTTTGAAAACAACTAAATCTAATATTTTATGGTTTCCACATATATCACACTCTATCCAAACTGAGAACATCTAAAAGACTTAACCCGACACTTTGCTTAAAGGGAATCAAACATGTAACAAGTAAATCTAATATTATGTTATGGAAAAGTTTTTATAAAATAAGTAAAATAATGTAATTTTCCAACCTTAATTTTGTCCATTGTTTCTTGTGGTTGAGCCGCGGGAAGAGAATGAGTATAAGCAATTAACGTGAATCGTTTCTGGGTCACACTCTTTTTCTCTGCGTCTTATTTTGGCAAAGGTTCTTTCTTTTTCTTTCTCTTCTTCTCCCTTTTCTCTTTCACCATTTCATTCTGATAATACTATTATGTTATTCACTCTTTCTGCTACATTTCTTATTAGGGTTTCATTTAACAACACTCCCTTTGATTTTTAACTGTTAAACAGTATTGTACCATCTAAATTGAGATTAACACACCGTCAATAGATTTGGTACTCAATATTACAAAACCCTCAATTTGGTCCTGACTTTACACATTATCCATCAATTTGTTCCCTATTAGAATTTATGTTTTTTTTATATTGTGAGTAATCAATTTGACTGACACTACGCGAAGTTAGAGATTTCGTAGATATTTTTGTGATCTTAGGGAAGGATTAAATTCCGCGGTGGTATCAATTTCAGGGACTGCATTGATGTTTTTCTTCAACTAGGATTTTAGTTTTGGAATTAAAATTATATTGTAATTTTCAGTTTTGATTCTTTTGATGATGAAGGCATTCTTTGCAATTTGAAGATTGAATTGTTGTTTTTTGTTGTTAACTTTAGTCATCATGGAAGTGGAGGAAAATACCACCTCAACTACTGCTTCTGAATCTTCTATACCAGCCTCTGGTGCTCAAACAATTCTGCCGCTTCACCCATTACAACCTATTATTCCACCACTTATTGTGCCTCCTATAGCTCCAATTCCTGTTGTCCACACACATGCATCACTTCCAGTTCGGCCACCGGTAATTAGGCCACCTCCACCCGTGTTGCATAATGGCGAGGCTGGATCAAGTGACTCTGATGATTCAGATAACGATGATTCAGTTCACGGGATCAACAAGGGTATGGGGGATTACGAGATATCGGAGGAGAGTAGACTGGTAAGAGAGCGTCAGGAGAAAGCAATGCAGGAGCTCCTTTTGAAGAGGCGTGCTGCTGCTCTTGCTGTTCCCACCAATGACATGGCTGTGCGAACTCGTCTTCGCCGCCTTGGTGAACCTATAACTCTCTTTGGTGAAAGGGAGATGGAAAGACGAGACAGGTTGCGAATGATTATGGCTAAACTCGATGCTGAAGGTCAGTTGGAAAAGTTGTTGAAGGCTCATGAAGATGAAGAGGCTGCTGCTTCTGCTCTGAAAGATGAGGTTGAGGGGGAGGAACTACAGTATCCCTTTTACACTGAAGGCTCAAAGTCTCTCCTGAATGCTAGAATTGATATTGCTAAATATTCTTTAGTTAGGGCAGCATTACGTCTTCAGCGTGCACGAAGAAGAAGAGATGATCCGGATGAAGATATGGATTCAGAGATGGACTGGGCACTGAAGCAGGCTGCAAATTTGAGTCTTGATTTCAGCGAAATTGGAGATGATCGACCACTTTTTGGTTGTTCCTTCTCCCCTGATGGAAAAGCACTTGCTACATGGTACTTAATTTCATTATTGATTGTACAGATTTAACTCTTTTCCCTCAAACTTGACTTGTGAAACCATATTACTGGTATTGTTTTGCTTTTGCAGTTCTTTAACTGGAGCTGCCAAGTTGTGGAGCATGCCTAAACTCACAAAAATTTCTACACTGAAGGGTCACACAGAGCGTGCTACTGATGTTGCTTATTCTCCTGTGCACAACCATATAGCGACTGCATCGGCTGATCGGACTGCAAGGTATTGGAATGACCAAGGAGCTCTCTTAAAGACATTTGAGGGTCATCTTGACCGTCTTGCACGAATTGCTTTCCATCCATCTGGGAAGTACTTGGGCACTGCCAGCTATGACAAGACATGGAGATTATGGGATATCGAAACAGGAGAGGAGTTGCTTCTTCAAGAAGGTCATAGTCGGAGCGTATACGGTTTAGCTTTCCACCATGATGGATCTTTAGCTGCATCTTGTGGACTGGATGCTCTTGCTCGTGTTTGGGACCTCCGAACTGGGAGAAGTGTTCTTGCATTGGAAGGTCATGTCAAGCCGGTGAGATGTTAAAGCCTCTCTTCCCCCCTTTTCTCCTGTCAAAGATCATAGTTTTACACTCTCAGCATTGTGTTTCAATTTCAGGTTCTTGGCATCAGTTTTTCACCTAATGGATATCATTTAGCCACCGGTGGCGAGGACAACACTTGTCGCATTTGGGATTTGAGGAAGAAGAAATCCTTGTACACCATTCCTGCGCACTCTAATTTAATATCACAAGTTAAATTTGAGCCACAAGAGGGTTACTTCTTGGTAACTGCCTCATATGACATGACAGCAAAGGTATACATTCTTCCTAAACAACAATGGTATATATTTCGTAACTGTCAAAATAGAAGTTTAATATTTGTACTTCATTTTTATTTGAGTATAATTATTTATATATCTTTTTATACCAGGTTTGGTCAGCCCGTGACTTTAAGCCTGTGAAGACTCTGTCTGGGCATGAAGCAAAAGTTACTTCTGTAGATGTTCATGGAGGTATGGTTTCTATCTTAGTAAGGAATTATTCATCTATGACTCTGATTTACATACCCCTTTCTCTTCCTTATATGTTACTCATTATTTTGTTCATGTGTCATTGCTTGCACCTATGTCCTATGCACAAATGGTAAATTAAAAGGGACGAGTCATTGTTTTTAAATATGACTGAATGTATCTTAATAATTTGCAATAGATTTTAAATGAAAATAATGTTTGGCGATGAGTATTCTAATTTTTTGGGGGTTTGCGATGAGCTGTTGGCAATGTAACCAACTTAGTCCACAAGAAAAATGCAGTGGAACTCTTAAAATTAATAAATGGTCAATTTTCTTGTCTACTTTTCATATTTTTCTTCTGCATCAATTTCCTTTCCCCTTAAGATGTATTGTTGCAAAAAGCAAAAGTGAAGGGAAATGGAAGGAAGAAAGATGTTTTTTCATTTATTCTTTCAAATGTTGAAGGATGGTGCTTTTATCATTTTATTTTCTATGTTTACATCAAATGAACTTCTCATTGTGAAAGCCCAATTAAATTCTTGTCTGGAAATGTAGAGTTGCAAGCCTTAGAATAACATGTTCTTTAAACATTATTTTATCCAAAGATCATAGAGCAAATAAAATATGTTCCAACTTCCAAGCATATATGTAGGGTCACTGTTATTGTTCTTTATTGTGTCTTTTTAAGGTTTGAATACCAGGTTGTACATCAGATTAAGGCATTCAACAATCCTGCAACATATTAGCTACCAATTACTTAGCTTAGCTTTCTTGGTTTTCATAAATAGCATTTTTGCCTACTGAGTCTGGCTTTTCTGATTTTGACCGTCTTTTTTATTGGTTGCAGATGGCAGTATTGCTACTGTCTCCCATGATCGCACCATAAAGTTGTGGTCCAGCAATGTGACTAGTGAACAAGCTATGGATGTCGATTAGGCTGTTCTGATGGAATACAATTTCTGAGAGGACCTTGGTTTTGGGATCAGATTAATCAATGCTTAAGAAACAAAAGCATAGCTGAATTCTCTACACTAGAAAGTTGAAGGTTTTTCTCATTGAAAGTCATGGCAACTAGTGTTGTTGCAAAACTTATTGCAGTGACAATGGCCCATTCTCCTCATAGTAGTTTTTCAATGACCTATTTCATAAGGAAGAGGTATCTTGTCTTTTTGTATCACATCAACTTCCCTAACTTATTACACAACTGAGTGGCTAGAACCTCATCACACTGTGATAACCTTGTTAATGTTTGAGAATGTCATTTCCTATGCTATGTACGTTGATTGTCTTAATGTTTTAAGAATAGGACTGATAAATGACAATGCAGTGAGCACCCTACTTCATTAGCAATTTAATGGATTAAACAATTTGCCAATTTGTTTTAAGGTAGTTGATTTAAAAATCTCTTTTGCTTACATAAATAACCATGTTTTGGTTGTTTTGTGCTGAGGCGTTTCAATTCATCATGTGATCTATGTTTTAATATGCAATGTACCTGCTTACCCTGTTATCCACAGGAATGATTTGCCTTTTTTAATCTTCCCTATTTCAAAGGAATAAAGGTTTATTGTGATGCAATGCTATTGCTAAAGAAAATGCTGCACAATTTTTAAAAGAAAAATAAGAAGATAAATGGAATTGTTGCTGTGGATTCTAAAGTTCACATTGAACCCAAATGTGAAAACAAAGAGGGCATATAATTTCCTGAAATTTGAGCTGCTTAAGCCAGGTATTGGATTTGTACAACCACCTAACCCAAAACAATAATGCAGTCTATAATAACATTTTCCATCTCTAATTCCATTTCCAAATTTCCAGAATGAAACAAGAGTCACAGAATGAAGAAAGGAAGCATCTTCATCTTCGTTACTTGGGAATTTCTCATTACTAATTGTATCATTCATGTCTGGATCAAGTTACTTTGTTATGGGTTTTGAAGCATTTTATAGTCACGAAATTCCTCAAAATTAGCTAGAAGCCCCTCCATTATCAATCACTAGTTAAGTGATGATTTAAAATTCATATCATTATTAATTACTCTAAATTAGTGTAAAATGAAGAGATGAATTGAGAATGATATAATAATAATAATAATAATAAATATTATTCTAATTTGATAATCAACCCTTTCTTTTTATGTTACTCCTAAATTCCTAATAGCGAAAGAGATGTCCCACACTATACTGTGATGGGGCCGCGTGGTCGAGCAAGAGTTGTCCACGTAGAAAAAGGAAAACTCAGATTCAAAGACTTGTGTGAAGACGAAACTATGTGAAAATAATGAATAAGATGTTGATAACACATTAATATTTTAATTTTAATTAAATTTAAGCGTGTTACATTGTGTTCTTGACATCCTTGTTGTAGAGTTACCCTTTTGCCATCTCTCTCTGTTTTCAGTTTGTTTTTCTACGTTTTGTCCTCTGGATCCAACTACTTCCATTACCATCAACCCCTTCTTCTTAATTCTCCCGACACACTTCTCTTTCATACCTTCACCTCTCTATGCAACTCCATCAGGTTTCAATTTTCTTATTCTCATTCAAACTTTGCATTTTTTGGGTTCCTTGTGTTTTTTTATATTAAAGTAATTGGTTTTTGATAAATTTTATGTTTTTAATTATGGATGGGGTAGATCTTTTGGTTTTTGCATGTGGGTTTGTGTGGATTGTACTTGATTTGAGTTTATTCATGTCAAAGGTGTAAATGCTTTATTAGTTTTATCTTTTAAGTTCTCATGGTTGCAAATAGATGTGGTGAAGAAAAATGAGGTTTTGTTCTTGTAATTTTGCTTTTTTGCATGTTCTATGTTGATCTCTCTGTTCTCAACTTGTAAATGAATCATATCTCTTTCTTATTGAGCATTGGAACTGTGTTTTTGCTTATAACTGGAGTGTATCATAAGGGTGCCAATTTATTTAATAATCTTGTAGATCTTTCATCCTTTTCAGGATGGGCAAGGAGTGCAAGTGTTGTGGAAAGTTAGGGAGAATGAGGCCGAAGGACGGGTTTATGAGTGCATATGAATTTTCTCTGCTATTGTCTCCTGTTGTTTCTTTTTGGGACTGCATAGTTCGCAAAATGAGATATTCATGTAGACCTGATTGGGTTTAGTATTTTGAACTTTTCGTTAGTATTAGCATTGATATGTCAGCTAATTAGGATATAGGTAGCACAACAATTTAGGGAAAGAGGGAAATAAAATACCGAAAAATGTATACTGCTCTAAAGAAATTCTGTTGAAAGAAAGCAGTTAAGAGGAGTGGTTTAAATATTTAGAAGTGTTAGATAGTAAGTTCCATGGGCAGTGTGCCATTTAATAAAGGGCAAAATGCCGGAAAGGAAAAAAAGAAGCAGGTGAAAGATGAATTGGATCGTCTTAAACAGGCGGAAAAGAAAAAGAGGCGATTGGAAAAAGCTCTGGCTACTTCTGCTGCCATCATTTCTGAACTGGAAAAGAAGAAACTGAAAAAGAATGAAGAACAACGGAGACTTGACGAAGAGGGTGCTGCAATTGCCGAAGCTGTTGCTCTGCATGTTCTACTTGGTGAAGACTCGGATGATTCATGTAAGGTTGTTATTGATGACAACGGGCGCAAGACGTGGAATTGCAATCATAATCTTGATCTCTTCATGGCTGAAAAAAGAGCTTGTTTTCCTCATCTAGATGGTGGGACATGGTCTGTCACTACTGAAAATGGAGAATGGTCTTTCTCGTCAGGGTCTTTCGAAAAGAATGTGTATGAGCCACTATACGAAGAAGCCGGATGGGGTACTGCTGGATTCTCTGTGGATCTTATAGCAGCACAAGCAGCAAGGTCACTCCAGATTGCAGATGAAGATAGGATTCTCTTATAATGGAATGCTAAAATGATCATGCATTGTTCCTTATCTTTGCAGATAACTTGATGAAGTCTTTTTACTATATTACTGAAGGTTGTGATCTGTATATATGATTGGTGATTATGAATCATGTGCTTGTCAAACACATTCTGCTTCAGCTGTGATTAAACATGTTGCAGTATCACCATGTTTTATTCTGATTTTGCTCAACTGCATGAGAAGCTTCTAACTTTTGTGTAAGCTTCTATTAGAAATGCACTAAGCTTATTATTTTTAAAAGCTAGGAATTAATATAAAGTATAAAGTGAATAAATTTAGTTTGACCCTTTAACCTCAATCGGAAATTAAAGAAAACAAGGGGAAAAAACTATTACATATGAGAAAGGTCTATCTACTAGATGTTTAGAGCTCATGGGCATGGAGAGTTCCTAATACCCAATTCAGTCTGATACCTCATACTAAGTTCAGATATGTAATTTGTCATTATTTTTTTATATAGAAATGTTGAAGTCGAAGGTCTCAATTCCTCTTAGGATCTAAACAAATATACACTTTATCGGTAATAATATGGATAACTTCAAGATAGTCACTCTCCAAAATAATCTGGTGTTGATATCAATTTCTAAATTAACTCAAGATCATATTCAATGATTAGGAGTTCAACTTGGATAAAAGCGTTAATTTCAAAATTAACACCGAAACAAGATAACCAAACAATATTAAAAATTTAATAAACTTTAGTATATGAAATGGCATAGAACATCAATTTTGCCCATATGAACAATTTTAACAATTTTGTCTTTGACACTAAAATCCTATTTTACTATTTTTCATCCAAAAATATTTATTTTCAAACAAATTTATCATCTGTACAATACCAAATTATTCTCAATTACCATTCTAAAGCAAAATTGATCAACATTTTAAACATTCATGATCATCATGATTAGTATTTTTTTTGTTTCCCACATGTATCGTACTAAAAGCAATCTATCCGAGCCAGGAACATCCATAGGTACGTGAGACTAACTCTCTCAGCCGACATTTTTTTCATCCACAAGACTCAAACACGAGACCTTACTTAAGGGGACTCAAACATGTACCACTTGAACTAACGTCCGTAACTTTGTATTGCATTAAAGGGAAAGTAATGTAACTATGTAGCTTTGTAAGCAGATTGGACTGATGTAATTAGGTTTATTTTAAAGGGACAATAATGTAAAAGCAACAGTCACACTTACCGTTAAAACCCCGTTTCGTTTAATTGCGCCATGCCCTTCAAATACACACTTTTAAAATCATCCAAAAAGAATAAGAAATTTTGTGAGAATCATTTGTAAGTTTTTCAGTTTCTTCTTATTTCTTTTCAATTCAACTTAAGATTTCCTTTTAGTACAGTGTTTTTTTTTGTATTACTGATATTTTGATTGCATGATTTGGTTTTTCACTGTTGGGTTCGTGAAAATAATCGATGTTCAATCTTCAATGTGTTTAGGGTTCGTTTGCATCTCAAGTCTTGAATGAGATTTTCTGTTTTCGTAGTAAAAATAGGGTCTTTGGGTTAAACTGGCTTTAGGGTAGTCCCAAATCCCAATTGGATCCTCTTCATAAAGGGAAATATCTGCATTGTTTTTTAGGACACTGATGTGGAATTTAGGGTTGTTAGTTTAGATTAGTTTGGGTTTTGATAGAATTTAGTTGATAAATTATGATTCTTTCATGTTTGTTTGCTTTGAATTTGTTTATTTATAGCATGAAAAGTAAGGCAGGCAAGGGTGAAGGACTCTATTTATGTTACCCTTATCATTTTTGCTGCTACAATCCCAAAAAAAACAAGAGCTAGTTATTGATATTTATTAACACTGGGACTTCTTTTAATGTAACAAATTCAGCAATGTTAGCAAGTTGGATGGTTAGGGCTTTCGGTTTTTTTAGTTAAGGCGTGTGAATCTCTGATTAGCCCTTTAGCCTAGGCAAACCAGGAGTGCCGGAGGAAGTTTTTTAATTCCAGTTTCTTCACGGTAGTTCTAAATTCTTAAGAAGTGAAGTGCCTTCAGTTTTACAAGATGCATATTTTCTTGCTTTGTATCCTTGAGATGCTCAGCTGAGTATTGGGAGTTGATCGCTATATTTCAGGTTTACAGCATTAGAATTTAGATTTATCTAGACCTTAGGTGTATTGAGATATTAGGGTTTGTGTCCTAAGGTTGTTTCACTTGTTTCTTTCCGTCCGGGTGTGCCATTTCTGGTTTGTTAGCTACAGCTACTCCCAAACAAAATTTGGAAGCAACGGAATGGGGTCAGAAGCCTAGGAAACTTCTTCCTTGAAATTTCTTTGTGATTGCATAGAAATTTAGTAATCAAACTTTTCTGTCATGTTTGCGTGTAAAAGTCATCACTCTTACACTAGTTGTGTCAGAAGTCCAATGATGTAAGTGGAGAATGGTGAAAATTTGACATCTTGGACAGGAATTTTGATTTCAAGTCAAATTGTCAGGGATCTATTGATTTTTGGTGTAAATGCTTTCTTTTCATTTTTCCTGAAAATGAAAGTTGAGATGTGTATGTTTTATAAGAATGCTTAATCCTTGGACAATATGTGCAGGAAGTTGAATTGAAAGTTAGCCAGTTACGCCAATGGCAACACGAACTGGTCGCTTGTTTCAAGACCAAAACCTCAATGCCCATGTTAATGGTATGATTCTGGTTCTTTTGGTTTAAATATGTTTCAGTATTAATTGTTTGTATTTACCATTCATAGGCTTATTCTTAATCCCTGTTGCAGGACTAGGAACTGTTTCCGGGAAGGCAGATTTTACGGGACAAAGCAAGGGTAGGACTGGTGGAAGAAAACCACTTGGAGATCTATCCAATGCAGGGAAGCCCATAAACCAAGCAGGTGGAAAGAAAGCCCTTGATGGGTCATCAAAACCAGGCAAATCCTCTGCTAGTCAGGCATCCAATAAACAGCTTAAGTCTGAGAACCTCACCGTTATTATGAATGATGAAGCTGCTAATGCTAAGGCAAAAAATCTTGATAGTAACCGAAGTGCTGCCAACAAACCTTCTGAGAAATCACATACTGGTAGCAGAAACGCACTTTTTGACATTTCAAACTCAGGGAAGCTTCATGCTCCAAAGATAAAAAATAAAAATAGCCTCAAGATGAGTTCTTTGACAGAGGAAGAACCTCTTCATCCCAATGCAATTGCTGAAGAAGGATTTCTGCATGACCATCAGAAGTGTATCAAATCACAGTTTGAAACAGTGATGGATGCACATCAATTTTACAAGATTGTTGGACTTGAGAATGGTAACTGTTATCCTCATAAATAAGTTTGTTGTGCATATTTGCTGTATCGCGGTTTTTTTATTCTTTTATCTGTAATATACAACTTTCCAAACCCATATTGGACATTGAGAATGGTAACTGCTGTTCATATTGTTTTGATGAAACATGATTTTCATAAGTTTTTTTAATATTTTAACCAGATTCAGATGATGACATGCTAATTGACCTTGAACTGCCTGCAATCAAACTGAAGGTTCGGTTGTAATTCCTTATGTTTGCACTGGTCTGTCTCTGTCTGCCTGTTTTGTAATTCTAACTATAATATTTGCCTGCATTTTCAGTCTGAGAGTATGGACTTGGAATTGGAGGAGGTTCCTGAGGAGCTTCTTGAAGTGCGGTCTCTATCTTCTCCGCGTGGCTCTCCTGCAGACTCGCCAAAACTACGAACTTACTATAGTGCAACACTGTGGGAAGACTATGCTGTCAATTTCAAGTTGATAGAGTCACCATGATTTGTCTAAAACATGATTTCTCATGAATGTAAAGAACTTGATACAGTAGGTATCTTGTGCCACTGGTATCATTGCAATTGTTTTTGTTTTTTAGATATGATATCTGGTGGATTTCACTGCAATCTCTCTATCTCTTGAACAGTTCCTTGAAAATTGGAAGGGATTTAGGAATTCAAAACTCAAAGAACTCATTCATGATCAACTCATTCATGATCACTCATTGATGAACTGGAAGCATATATAAGTGGAAGCATGCATGTATGAGTGGGTGTGATTGTGATTTACATAGCACTGTACCAAAATAGTGTCACTCCATGTGGCACTTCCTTGGATTAGTATTTAAGTTTAAAATTTAATAATAAAGTACTTTTCTGACCAAGAGAAAGTGACACATGAAGTGACACATTTTTTAGGACCGCAAAAGTAACCCCTCCCATGCCTCAATCACATGCCACTTGGACAAAATTTGAAGGACCTATTACTTTTCACTATTCGTTCCCCATTACCTTTATCCATTGCACTTATTGATTCATAACTTCTACCGATCATTTTAATTCATGACTTCTACCGATCATTTTAATTCGTGACTTCTGCCGATCATTTTATTTTTCCCCCCGACACTAAACGCATTTTTGTAATTTAAACAAAAAATAGAAGCCGTGTTTCACAACACAATTTCTTTTACAAATTGAAACATAAATTTTTTAAATTACCAAAAATGTATGTCATGGGTAGAAGTTGTAATTTTGAAAAAGTGATACTACTTTCATAATTTTTTGAAAAAGGTGCACTAAAATGGTGAAGAAATATGAAACTATAAAATTTCCAAATTACACGGTTTACATTTATTTACAATCCTTTGGTTTGTTGTATCCTTTAGTTTCAAGTTTCAACCATAATACGATTTTTTATCAACTTGGCTGACTTAGTATCTGCCTTTCATTCCACCTACTTCCATCCTTATCAATTCTTGATTTTGTTCCCATTTTTCTCGAGGTAACTTGTTTAATCTAACAACAATAATGGTATACATTTTTGTACACACATCATTACGATTTTGATTTATCAACTTTTTTTCTATACATACACTCCAAGGTTAGAGAGAAGTAAAAATAAATAGAGAAAAGTTAGTACTTGTTATATTTGGTATATCTCAATGAGAAATAAGAGGGATTTTTAATTTTCGCAAATTTAATATTATACATTAGTAATTTAGTATATACAAGTTATATATAGATGTTTTTTTTTAAATATAAATGTATCATGAGTGATCATAGTAGATTCAATGTTAGAGTTATAGAATGTAAGTTAAAAATATAAATTATTAGTAAGTCTAAGGTATGAATAAGCTAAATTATATTCCCTAACTATCAATTAATAACAAACATTAAAAGAACCGACTTTATAATAAGAAAAAAAAGACTTAGGATTGAAACTTGTAACGTAGGATTGAATATTGTTGATGCACCAAACATTCAAATTAAAGTAGCTAGTTATGGAATCCTTAGAAAAAGTGCATTTAGTTATAGTAGAGTAGAGTAGGTAAGTAGGTATATATATACGGTGCATGGAGGATATTGAAGATAAGAAAGTGATTCACTAATACCTAACGTTACGTAACAAACTTTTGAGGTTGTTCCATAACCTGTGTCAACTTCAACATTCAATCACTACTACCATACACACGTGTACGGTGATGGACAGCATTCCTCTGCTGATCAATGGTGTTGGGGTGGCGGAGGAGGTGGTGGTGGTGGGGGAGGATGGTGACTATGTGGCGGTGAAGGGATTGAAGGAGGTGAAGAAGGTGTTTTGGATAGAAACAGTGAAACTGTGGGAGATTGCATTGCCTATAGTTTTCAACATATTGTGTCAATATGGTGTTAACTCAATCACTAGCATCTTTGTTGGTCATCTTGGTGACATTCAACTCTCTGCTGTTTCTCTTACTAACTCTGTTATTGGTACTTTCGCTTTCGGCTTCATGGTTAGTTATTTACTCACTTATTCGGTTTCGTATTTTATTTTCTCTCTTTAGTGTATATGTTGTTTGACACACTCATTTTGGTTCATTGTTCGAGCTTTTGTTAATTTTACCTGAACCCCATTATATGTTTTCCATTTTTCCTTTGAGGGTAGCCAGAGTTTCTTGCTAAATTTCAAATCTTTTTTGGTTTGGTGTTTACTCTCTCTCTCTCTCAAATGGTTTTAAATATATATGTTGTTTAACCCACATTTTGGTTGTTTGTTTGCTATTCCTTCTACTCATTTGAGCTTTTTGTTAATTTTGCTAAACCCCATAATCATTTTTTCTTCTTCTTTTGATTGCAGGTAAATTTCAACTGATTTTATCTTATCTGATTAAAATTTCAAATTTAATGACTTTAGTTTTCTTTATCATGTAAGAAGGCCAAAGGAATGATCATGTAGAATTTGTGTATTTGGCTTTTGTTTATAATGGTTATGAAGATGTAAAGCATTTGTGCACCATATTTTTTCCTGGCCACATCTAATTTTTCAGTATCAAGTTTATCTTCCAGTGCATTTGTTACTTTGTGTTGCTTACTTATCAATAGTTATTATTGCAAACAAAATTGTTGAAATTGTACTTGTTAACTTTCAAGTGTTGCTTGTCAAGAACATAACCTGATGTTACTCTAACAAAACTTGTAGCTTGGCATGGGAAGCGCAACAGAGACACTCTGCGGTCAAGCTTATGGTGCTGGGCAAGTTAACCTGCTTGGTGTTTATATGCAACGTTCGTGGGTAATTTTGTTCGCCACCAGTATTTTACTCTTGCCAATATACATTTTTGCTGCTCCGATTTTAAAGGCTCTTGGCCAACAGAAAGATATCGCTGATCTTGCTGGAAATTTCGCTCTTTTAGTAATTCCTCAATTCCTTTCACTTCCCTTAAATTTCCCAACCCAAAAGTTCCTTCAAGCTCAAAGTAAGGTTAGCGTGATTGCGTGGGTTGGGTTCGTGGCTCTAATTTTGCACATCGGTATGCTGTGGCTCTTAATTTACGTATTCGATTGGGGCCTAACCGGTGCAGCGGTGGCGTTTAATATCACTAGTTGGGGAATCACAGTGGCTCAACTTGTTTACGTAGTGGGATGGTGTAAAGAAGGATGGAATGGTTTATCATGGTTGGCTTTTAAGGATATTTGGGCTTTTGTTAGGCTCTCTCTTGCATCGGCTGTAATGCTTTGCCTTGAAGTCTGGTATATGATGAGTGTTATTGTTCTTGCTGGCCACCTTGATAATGCAATCATTGCTGTTGATTCTCTCTCTATATGGTAAGATCATACTTTCATAGTGGAACTTATATGCTGCATATGAAATATGTAATATCACTAGTTAGTATTAGTTATTGAAATTATGCATGATACTTATTCTTTCTCTAATGCATTCATTGATGTTATATAGTATGAATTACAATGGATGGGAAGGCATGCTCTTTATTGGTGTAAATGCTGCTATCAGGTATGCATACAAAAGTTATGTCTTATTGTTTTATATATTGTGATTAATGAAATTCTTTGTTCTAAATCTGATTCTGGTCTTTGTTATGTGGTTCACTTTTTCAGTGTTAGAGTTTCCAATGAACTTGGACTTGGACATCCAAGAGCTACGAAATACTCGGTCTATGTGACAGTTTTTCAGTCTCTATTCATTGGGATCTTTTTCATGGCTGTAATTTTGATAACTAGAGACTACTTTGCTATCATTTTCACCAGCAGTAAGACTGTGCAAGATGCGGTTTCGAAGCTAGGATACCTCCTTGCTGTGACAATGGTACTAAACAGTGTTCAACCAGTGATTTCAGGTATGGTGAAATTTTTGGCACCTTCCTCGTGAAGTGTAGTTAACGAGTCATCGATTTATCTTATCCTATTTGTAATTAGCAAGGCTGAAATCGTTCATGCAGGTGTTGCGGTTGGAGGTGGGTGGCAGGGGCTTGTGGCTTACATCAATGTCGGTTGCTATTACTTGTTTGGCCTTCCAATGGGGTTCCTTCTTGGTTATAAACTAAATCTCGGGGTTAAGGTATGTTTACTCTACTTCTATTTCCATCAAATCCTCATTCAAAATCGGAAAAAAAATCATGAATTTGGTATAACATAACTAGTTTTTCTCCATTTAGTGAATCCACAAAAAATAAGAGAAAGAAATAGAGAACTCTCTCTAATGATTCTGAATTTTGTTTCATGTTTAGGGATTATGGGGAGGTATGATATGTGGAGTAGTACTCCAGACCTTGATACTCTTGTTCATACTTTACAAAACCAATTGGAAGAAAGAGGTATGATATGATGCCCTTTTGCAATATGATACTGGAAATGGTGTTAATTGTGTTACAAGAAAACCAAAACCAAAACCAAAATTCTCTGCTTATGGATAAGTTTTCACATACTAAGCAACATAGTCACTGTTTTTTCTTTATTATTTGCAGGTGGAAGAAACGAGTCGACGAATGCGTAAATGGGGTGGGCAAGACAACAAAGTTGATAGTGCAGTGGCTTCTGCATAAGCTCTTCACTCTAACTTAATGCAGAACCAATGCTCAGTTGATTTTCAATTGTACTCTTTAGTAATGTTAGGGCCAATGGTGTTAATAATCATTCTCATCTTTCTTATTGTTTTTTGCTACCTATAACTTCTTTTTGGTGAATGTATATATTTCTTGGGTCAATAAAACATGATCTCTCTAGCTATCTTATTTACAAAAGACCAATGTTGTTTGATTTCTAAACCCAAGTAACTCTATAACTCTTCAATCACATGTCCCTTAAGTTTAATATTACAAGATAAGTGACAACGTAAGGATAAGTTGGGTTTCCCAAAAATGAAGCCTTTAGAAATGTATTGTTCCTAATATGCTGTTTGGACCTGGGTGTTTCAAGATGAATCCAAATGAAATAGGTTACATTTGTATAACACAGTATAAACCAACATTTCAAGGTCTTTGGTGTCACTCTTTGTAGAAGCAAACTTCTACGTGTAGAGGCCAATTTTCGTCATCATTTTCTTTGAGATACTAAGAGCTAATATGTCTGTAATAGAATAGATATGGAAGTGAGATTTTAAAAATGAAGAAAAACCGAATATGAGGATGAGGGAGATTATTGAGTGGAAGAAGCGAAGATGACAGAACTGAAACTGGGAAATTGTTTTTTCACCTGTTTTCGATAAAAGTCCCACACTGGGCAGTGTATTGTATGGAGTAAAGTGACTGTGCTATAAAAGAAGAAAGCCATTGGGCATTAAAATCACGCAGCCGTGTGTTAAGCACAAAGCGAACTATTCTTTCGCCTTTTACTAAAGAATACCGTGTGCTTGTCACTTTAAACGGCATACGCTTATTTTTGGGAGAGCTTTCCTCTACTGGAAGGCTTTACAATAATAGTTTAAATTTTTCTTTCAAATATTTCTTTCTGTATAATTTATTGCTCTATACTTCGTTATTTTTTTAAAGTGATTTCCTTCTTTGGAATCCTCTTTAATACATGTTCGAATCTTTTGGCCTTTCAATTTTTCTCGATGTATTTACTTTCTATTATCTTGGCTTTTAACACCGTTCTTTTATTTTCATTATTGGGTGTGTTTAACTTCTGGTAGACAATGTTAACGTAATTCTATCTTAATTACGTTTGTCTGAGCAAACGCCGAGACATAGATGCGAGGGTGCCAATAAAAGTGAAGGAGTCATGACTGAGATGCAACTATGCTAGCAAATAACTCAGAAATAGAAGATAGGGTCACTATAAGATACATGATCAGATACAAAATTGGTTCTGCAATACTTGACCAAATATTTTTATAAGGTCACAGAATATTTATTAAATCTCAGGCATGAATAAAAAATTACCAAGATATCATTTGTAGCAAATAGATTGGAGAAAATTGAGTGTCCACAATTCCACCAATCAATTTCGTCATGTATGGACACTATTTATGTGTAGCTTTGTTATTTATGAATGTTTTAAGATTTGCTGTGAAATGATATGAAGCAGCTTATGCCTTGAACATGATCTCAAATAATTTGAATTGAAAGCTCACTGAAAGGTTAGGCAATAGGGAAAATGATGGTGGGTTCCTTTGTGATTCTTTTGGTTAATAATGAACTCATGAAGGGTGCAATCACCATGATAATGTACTAACTAAGGACTTGTAGTCACATCTAGTGCAAAGAAAAAATAAACTTGAATATTACAGACTTGCAGTTAAACTTGGGCTTCTTAAGTCATTCTAACTTGTCAATCATATGAATTCCAAAAGCACTAAAACAAAATTGATAAAGGAAAATTTTGAGAACGACCTCTCAAGTTTATTGCAACTAATTGTATTGTTCCCGGAATATGCTGCGCTTTTAGATATTATGATGCCAATTACTATGAAAAGTATGCTATAGAAAAGATATATGAAAGTGAGATCAAAGATGAAGCAGCGTTAATTTGTGGTTGTGGAAGCGGCACAGCTGACAGAACCCAGAGTGAAGTGTCTGATTGGAAATTGTTTTTCTACTGTTTTCCACCAAAGTCCCACACTGGGCAGTGTATTGTGTGGAATAAAGTGGATACAATATAAAAGCAGAGAGCTATCTTGTGTTATAAGCACGGAGCTGTGTGGTAAGTACAAAGCTAACTATTCTTTCGCCTTTTACTAAAGAATACCGTGTGCTTGCCACTTTAAACAGCATACGCTTATTTTTGGGAGAGCTTTCCTTGACTGGAAGGTTCCACAATGCTAGTTCAAAATTTTCGTTTTGTATAATTTATTTTTTCTATCACATATGACAAGTAGACAGATTCCATTATTCTTCCCTCTTTCCTTCTTGAGGCTGAACAGATTACTTTTTTGGAAAAAAAAGTAGTCGTCCATTTTTTGTTAATAAATTTTGTATATGAAATGATAGCCTGTTGAGTCTTTTTGATTTTTGAATGACAATATTTGAGATCACCTTCTGTACTTTTTGTTAACTTGTGAACCATTAAGCTTTAACCTTATGTTAAACAAAATGGAACACCTTATTCTGATTCACGAGAAATCATGGGTTCTCTTTTGAGGGGATATTAGCACATGAATTAAATGATTTTTTTTTTGCACTACTAAGAGTAGGGTATTCCCGCCTTTTTGGGTTCTCTTTTGAGGTTTGTGGTTGTCCATCCAATAAATGTCGTTCACATGAATAAACTCTCGACCATGAGGATCCAATTGGTTTTATACTACTAAACCAACATCTTGTTGGTACATAAATTAAAAGATTTGCAAAGTGCTTAGGCCATTTTATTGTGTTGCGGTATAATTGTAATTTAATATTTTAAAAAACGTGTTAGGAAAGGTGATTGTGGTGAGTGATTATGCATCTATTGTTGAATTATTGAGAAGATAATCACCATCTCATCTGTTCTTGGATACAAAGGGATTGACAAGTTGGTTGTATGTACATACTTTGTGGGAGATATATACTGTGAACCTGAACCTGAACCTGAACCATTATCATTTATTGTTGATTGATTAGAGGCTTCAGTACTCTATTTTAGTTACAAATAAATAAATGAAACTTCATTGATGTTATGAGAAAATCTGGTTACAAAATAATTAACACACTATTCTAGTACTACTAAACAATTGAACAATAAAATACAGGAAACATTGTAGAGTATTATTCTTGTCACCATTCCAGTATTAAAAAAAGAACAATAAAATAACATACATCGATGAATAAAATTTGTACATGGAATCTGATTTAATATCTATATCCTAATAGTGTAAGTAAGAGTTTTTATACAGTTAATAATCATCCATCATTGATTTTTTTTTTAAATTATTATTGGCTTTTAAAGAAAAGTATTAGAAGTCGATGATTTATGATATAATATTGCATCTAATTGGGGACTTGTGATTTGTTTTGGTTGAGGCAGAAGAAAGCAAAGAGCGGTGAGTTTGTGTCACTCTCTCAACTTCTCCGGTAACCGTAATCCTCTCTCTCTCTGTTTCTCTCTCTATTTCTTCAATTCACTTTTTGAACACACGGTTAGTTAGGCTTGATTCTTCAATAACTCGATATACGAATTCGGTTAGGTTTTATTGATTTGAATTCCCTATTTCGCAATGGATTCCACTGACAACATTCGTCCTCATTCCACGAGCGAGAGGGATGACAGGTCAATGAAGTATGTGGAAGAGGCTGAAGAAGCTTCTGATGGAACTGGAACAAGGAAATTCTATAGTGTTAATAATAATAGTAGTAGTAGTAGTAGTAGTAGTAGAACTGATACTAGGAAGAGGTCTAGTGGATTAAGCCGAGCCGATAGTGATGACAACAATGATTATGATTCGTGGTCCAAACAGTTGAAGAAGAGGCTAGAGGAGAGTGCACTTGATAAGTTGAGCAGTTGGTATGAGGATGGAGAGTTGGATAATAGTAATGGAGATAAGAGTGCGAAATTGGAGCATGATGGTTCTCATAATAGGACTAGGATCAAGGATGATGGGTCGCGCAATGTCCAGGTTGAGAAGGTGGATAAGGATTATAGATATGTTGAAAAGATTGATAGCGGCCGAGAGAAGGGTTATGGTTCTTCTGAACAGCTCAGGAGTTCGAGAAGGAGATGGGATGAGGCGGATGTTGTCCAGAGGAATGAGGATAGTTTTTCTGATAAAGGTGATATCAGAAGTGGTAAATCTTCTGATGCTAAGAGGGAGAGTTCTAGAGAAAGGAGTGGATCTGTTAGAAATGAACATGGGGAGAGTAAAACCAAGGTAGTGGATCCCAGCAGTGATAAGGTTGTCAAATCTAATAGTAGAGATGATAGAAAAGCTGATTCCGAGAGATGTAAGAGTAAAGGCGGCAGGTTAGAGCCGCTAGATGTTGGTTGTGAAGATAACAAACTGGACAGGGACAGAACAGAGAAGTCGAGGCACCAGAGAATGCCCACCAGTTATAACGCTGCTGAATGCTGGGATAGGCCATTAAATGCAGATGGGGATGGGAATATGCGGATTAGGGATAAAACTACTAGAGAAACTGGGAACTCAAACAGATCTTGGACACCTGAGATGACTGGTAAATGGCATCAAGATTCAGAAAACTCAGAGATGGACTATGAAAGAAGTAGTAGCTTTAAAAGGAAGGACCTTGAAAATGATGTCTATAAGGATGATAGATTCAAGGGAAAAGATGATACTTGGCATGACAGGAAGAAGGATTGGGAAAATACTAAAGAAATTGGGAAAAGGAGGCAACCAAATAGTATTGACAGCGATTCAAAAGGCGACGACAGTGTCTTGGATCACAACAGAGATTGGGAGTTTCCTAGACATGGTTATGACAGGATCGACAATGAAAGGCCTCATGGCCGGGCTGGTGGTAGAAAAGATATAATCAGGGGGGAAGCTGTTAAAGCAACATCGAAGTTTGGAATTTCAAATGCCAATTATGATGTGATAGAGATCCAACTCAACAACCATGGGAAAACAGAATCTGTGTCCAACCTTGCCAGGAGAACTGAAGCTAATCAACAGTACAATGCCAAATCGGGTGCTAATGATGAAGAATGGGCATATCGTCAGGAAGAAAGATCAAGAATGAACGATTCATCTGGTTCAGGGTTACCAAGTGAAGATATGAAGGAGAGATACGGTGATGATGACTATGATGTTAATGGAGGAAGAGGGAGAGGTCAGAAAGGTGTTGTATCTGGTCATAGTATTGGTGTACAAAGTTCTAGTAGTGGTGGTTCACAGCCTCAATATGAAAACATGGAATCGGGATCCTTTAACAGAGCTGGTCCGCAGGGAATGAAAGGGAATAGGGTTGGCAGAGGAGGAAGGATTAGGCCTACTGGGAGAGACAACCAGCAGGTTGGAATGCCGTTGCCGATGATGGGATCACCCTATGGACCTCTTGGCCTTCCTCCACCTGGGCCAATGCAACCTCTTCCCCATGGTATGTCACCTGCACCGGGTCCCCCAATGTCCCCCGGAGTCTTCATGTCTCCATTTCCTCCAGCTGTTTGGCCTGGAGCTCGAGGTGTTGATATGAATATAATGGGGGTTCCATCTGCAGTGTCTCCCGTAACCCCAGGGCCATCGGGCCCAAGGTTTAGTGCTCCTAACATAGAGAACTCACCAAATCCTGCAATGTATTATAACCAATCAGGCCTGGGAAGGGGAATTCCCCCTAGCATTGTTAGTCCTGGTTTTAATCCTATAGGACCGATGACTCGAGGAACACAGCCTGACAAACCTCAAGGGGGATGGGTTCCTCCTAAAAGTGGAACTCTTGGTAAAGCTCCTTCCAGAGGTGAACAAAATGATTATTCTCAAAACTTTGTTGATACTGGTATGCGGCCGCAGAATTTTATTAGGGAGCTTGAACTCACAAGTGTTGTAGAGGACTACCCTAAGCTTAGGGAGCTTATAACGAAAAAGGATGAGATTGTGACAAAATCGTCTTCTGCTCCTATGTATTATAAATGTGATCTGAAAGAGTTTGAACTATCTCCAGAATTCTTTGGAACAAAGTTTGATGTCATTCTTGTAGACCCCCCATGGGAGGAGTATGTGCACCGTGCCCCTGGTGTTGCTGACCATATGGATTACTGGACATTTGAAGAAATTATGAATCTTAAGATTGAGGTACGCTATTGTTCTGTTTGCACCACTCATTCTTTTGTTAGGCTTGTTTTAGCTTGAGCATTTTCATCATCACAAGAGAGCCTTTATGACCTATTGAATTAACTGGTTGTGCTAAGTATTTTTAATCCTCTGTGCTGCAATTGAACTATAAGGTTAAAAATGCTGTATTGAAGCCTTTACCAACCTTATAAATTGGATGTTTTGGAGCCCTTTTCATATAAATGATTTCCTTTTATAAGGGTGTCTTTTGAATTAGACATCTCATTTGGTTACCTTTTTTCTTAAGGCTGTAGCAGATACGCCTTCCTTCATCTTCCTTTGGGTGGGTGATGGTGTAGGACTTGAACAAGGTCGTCAATGTCTAAAGAAGGTACACAATCTGGATGTTGGAATTGCCATCAGGATTTAGCTCTAATTGTTGGTTATGGTTCTTATAATATCCTATTGATACCCTCTATTGCTTGCCATCAGGATTTCGCTCTAATTGTTGGTTATGGTTCTTATAATATCCTATTGATGTCCTGTATTGCTTAATCTCTTTCTTTGTATTCTTTCTTCTTCATGGGGGTTGGGCGTCTTCAGTGGGGATTTCGTAGGTGTGAAGATATATGCTGGGTAAAGACAAACAAAAGTAATGCCACTCCAGGACTGCGACATGATTCACATACTTTATTTCAACATTCAAAGGTCAGTTAAATATTTTCTTGTGGACATTTCCTGCTTTGTTTTAACATTTGAGCTTATATACAGTTATTTGATTCTTAAGTAAATATAATAATCTTCCTTTTGGAACTGTTTTGTTGTGGTTAAGGAACATTGCTTGATGGGCATAAAAGGAACTGTTCGTCGAAGTACTGATGGCCATATAATTCATGCCAACATTGACACAGACGTAATTATTGCTGAAGAACCTTCTTATGGTTAGTATTATCAATTGAGCATATAAAATAATTTTTTTTAGCTGTTTTCATACTTCAATTTGGAGGGAAAACCTCATTACAACGGTAAGGTTGCTCTTGAATGATCAAGAGGTCATGGGTTCAAGTCTTGGAAATAGTCTCCCCGCTTGCGGGGACAAGGCTGTATACATCTACCTTCATACATCTACCCTCCCCAGACCCAACTAGGTAGGAGTCTCGTGCACTATGTTGTCCTTTTGTCTTCATACTTCAATTTGCCTTTTCTTTTTTTACATATTTATGGTCTTCATTTTTTTGTAAATATTTAATCTAAGATGGAATAGATGTAAGCTGCAGTGACAATAAAACCTTTTCGGTGGGGTTGACACATATATCAAACGAAACCTATGTTCAGATAAAACCAAGTTTTTGTATAGGCTATTTAGATCAAGGTCTTTTTACACTGTTTTTCTTATATTTTTCCTTGGTCTTCCTGTACCATGTTCTATCGGCTTATCCTTCACTTGGTCAAGTTTTCTTATGAGGGCCTCTATAGGTCTTCTCCTATCATTGATAAACCATATTTGGTGAGATTATGTCATCTTATCCTCAACAGTTACGACTCCATAATAGGAATCAGCTGCAAAGCAACAAAGTAATATTGGAGAGCAGAATAATGTGAAGAAGTAATTTTACACGGAATCAGAGAGCAGGCACAACATCTGAACCAAGAGATCTTTAGATCCCACCTTCTTATACATATATTCCTTGTATGCTGAAAGGATGCTCCAGTGGAGAAGCTCTTTCTTTGGCTTCTGGTCATCATAGGAAATTTAATAGATAGCGCACGTCAATCAACAATAATTTTGTGTTTCTTCAGTAGGCACTTTTCATCAATCTTGTTTTATTTGATGCTTCAGATTGTCCAGAGCCACCTTTGTCTTGGCAAGGAGACAAGCACTTTTACTTGTCCTTCAAAATGTTGGGCATATGTTGAAATTTATCATAACCAAAATTGTGTAGAAGCAGTATAAGATAAAACGTGTTGTTTCCTATATCTGCCTTAACAATTGCAGTGTTTTTTAACGGAAAACTGAAAAAGGCACCTCTTCAATGGCTTGCTCACATGTTGCAGGCTCAACACAGAAGCCTGAAGATATGTATAGGATTATTGAGCACTTTGCTCTTGGTAGGAGGAGACTTGAACTATTTGGTGAAGATCATAATATCCGAGCTGGCTGGCTGACTGTTGGTAAAGACTTTTCATCTTCAAACTTTAATAAAGAGGTAAGCAATTTCATCTTTCCATCTCGCATTCTTATTTAATTAATATATTATTTTTCTGTTTCTTCATTTCTTTAGAAGTTGAGTCAATTTTGCACCATCTTATCTGTTCATGTAGGATATTATGAGCAAGTTTATTCTGAGAACAGTTTTCGCATCATAGATTGAAATGTAGAAAATTAATTGAGACTCCATTTTTAATGGTGTCATTTTGGGATCTAACCCACTGGAAACATTGGTTCAGTGGCCGTTATAATATATCCGGAGTAGTATGTTATAAGCAATTATTAAAAAGTATCCATGTATAAATTCTGTCTATATGAACTTGGAGAATTTGTATGAAGTAACTGGAAGCATGGTTTTTCTTTTACCATATTTGAAGCGGATGCTGAGGGAATTTGGGGTGAGAAACATGAGGTCCTGAACCACCTGAGGTTTCTAGTTTAAGTAATTTGCTGGAAAATTTATTTCACTTCCGCATGCATTCCCTGGTACAAGTAGAGATGTACTGTTATTGCATACGGTACAGTTGTCATAAATCAGGCTTCAGTTCGTAATTATAACATGCTTTTAGCCTCTTGCTGCAGTAATACAAATTTTTGAAACCTATCTCTTAACTTTTTTGCTCTTTTGGTGATAGTATTTCCTCCAGGGATAAGAATTTAGTCTATATCTTAGGAACCAACAGAGTTTGTTTATTTGATGCTGGTTGTCTGTGTTCTCTTGAGTGATTAACCACAGTGAATGAATTTGGATAAATTCAGGCATATATAAAGAGTTTTGCTGACAAGGATGGGAAAGTTTGGCAGGGAGGTGGAGGACGAAATCCACCTCCAGAGGCACCTCATCTTGTGGTTACTACACCTGATATAGAGGCTCTTAGACCCAAATCACCTATGAAGAATCAGCAACAGATGCAGCAGCAGCAGCAGCAATCAGTATCCATTACTTTGACGACGCCTAGCGTCTCAAACAGAAGGGCGGCTGCCGGGAATTCACCACAGAATCTAACTTCACTCGGTGTCAACCAAGACTCTTCTAGCTCAAACCCTTATACTCCAGCTCCTTGGGGTGAGAACTTTAAGGGAAGTGAAGGCTCTGCATTGCCTTCAGATGATAAACTTAATGATATGTATGCCTTTCATGGACCAGCAACAACCTATTTGGATTTTGAATCATACAGACAAATCAATATGTTGTAGCAGCATTGCTCTCAGGATTATGTGCATATTGGTAAGTCATTTGTCCATATTATTGGTTGTGTGCCTCACTAGTTTTGTTATTACTTAAGCCACTGTTCTTAATAACTTCAAAGTGAATCTATTTGTGTTCTTATACATATTAAATCCTTCTAAGAATCTCACTTTTAAGAATGAATATGAAGAATTTAGATAAAATCATTCTTACTATGTTATGTTAGGAAGAAGGGAGAAAAATGAATTCTTTTTATGGTAGATTTCTCCAATTGTCCATAAGAAAGAAGCATGTTTATCAATCAATGAAAGTATATATATATATATATGTATGTATTATATTTATGAACGCATTACAAACAATAAATCTCTGTTCACACTTCTAAGTCTTTCATAAAATTATTACATTTCTCGGTATTCGGATGACTTTATAACGTTCATATCTGTTATCGTCCATTTTAGTTTAATATATTTATGCAAGTACTATTATCATATCATTATTGATATATTAAATCTTAAAGAAATAAAGGTAATGTATATGAATAATGTATGTAAAAAATTAAGAGAAAAAAATATATGTATTAATAATGAAAGAGTTTTATACATTGATCATTCATAATTTATTATTTATTTTCAACCATCGTGATATTTACTGTGTATAAATCTTTACGGTAATAATGTATAGATATTATACTTAAAAACTACATTATTAAACATATAAAAAAGGTAACACAATTAACTAGACTCCGTATTAAAGTACCAAACTTTACTTTATTACTATATTAAAGTACCTATATTGTGATACTCCGTATTAACTCACTTTTAGGGACTATATAATATAATATTCTAACAAATCGTTTGGCACTTATTTTTTAGGCGAAGCTTTTTAATTTAATATATATCATGATAGCTACTCAATCATAAAGCACTACCAAAAAAAGATGCAAACACTCCCAAATACAACTCAATCATAAAGCATCATTTAGTTTATTTTTTTATTGCCAACCATGTCAACTATCACCTATTTACTTCCATACCTTTGGTTTGAACTTTGATTGTATCAAAACCAAATGCCACAATCCATGGAAGGTGTAGTGCTACAATATTACATAACTCTCTTTTTTTTGGTAAAATTATTACATAACTTATTTTGGTTCCTCTTAAAAAAAATATCTTAACATTGTGTGAATTATAATATGCACTTTTTCTTCTTATTTTTTGAAATTTTCTATGAGGCAAAAGAAGAAGAAAATCACTCTATCCAAAATATATACCACATATGAATTTCGTTGGGCCATTTAATAATTTGGTATAGTAATGTATAATATTAATAAAAAAGTATTAATTTCACTAATTTTTTTTAAGAACACATTTCCACATGTTTTGGCAAAACATGTTTTTTTTAGCAAATCTTGTCTTATTTTTTAAAAGTTATTTCTTATTGGGAAAATAAACTACTTCTACTTAAAGTTAATACTATATTTGAATGTTATAGTGATTTTTAATACTTTGGTAGAGTTGAATATATATAACAAAGTTTTCATGTCAATTAGTATAATAAATAATTTAGGTATTTTTTATTATTAAGATTTAAGAAGAATCAACACTCATTGAGACAAAGACCCTTTTTTCACTCTCTCTCTCTCTCTCTTTCTCCACGCGATCTCTTTCACTGTCTTTCATTTCCGAATTTTTCACAACAAATCACTCCAAATTTCTTCCCCATTTCTTCTGTTTTATGTTACTTTTTGGGTCTCTCGTGGAACTCTTCAAGGTTCAGGAACTTTTTCTCTCACTTAGATTTGAGCTGAAAACTTGTGCACTTGGTTCACTTCAGATTCACCCAGTTGAGCAATAATTGAAGTAAGTTTCCATCTTTTTAACATTTTTTGTTACCCTTTTGTTAATATCACTTAATGATCAACAACTTAGTTGATTTAGCTGTTTCCTATGCTCAATCCTGTGATATTGGATCTGTGTTTGAAGTTGGTTTTTTTAGCAATGGGTTGTTATTTTAACTTGGGATTCTCATAATTTTGATTCAGTTAGAGTGGGTGAATTCGAAAGTTTGAATCTTTATTCTATTTTATTTTCTGGGTATGTGGGAATCTGTGTATTGGAACACTTCAACAAACCAGAAAGTAATCAATATATGTATATTAGTTTGATTTGAGAGATCAGTGTATGTTTTTTTTTGAAGATCTGACTAGAAGAACTCAGGAGTCAGGATAGATAATTTGTGCTGTAGGTTGCTAACTACAGAAATTTGAGCTGATGAAAATAATGAACATTATCTGTTTGGATAACCATTGAAGTTTTGAGAATTTTATCATCTACATACAAGACTTGTCTAAGCAATGATTAATAGATGTCATGTCACTCATGTTGCATAAGTTTAGATTGAGCAAGGAGGTTAGGCCGCTATAAATTGTTGTTTAATTCTGAATTTCTGACTATTGAACTTGAGGATTACAGGAACTAAGTATTAGCTGATGGAGTCGAGTGATTTACTTGTAGAATGATTAGTTAATCCATTGCTATATAAGGACTTGCTGATTAAGACTATATATTTGTGTGTGTGTTTCTGACAAAAAAATTAGTATATGAATCTTTTACTGATTGGAAGTACATGTTTCTCTCTGATGCAGGCTTTTTGACATAATTTTCATTAATTTCTGCCTCGCGCTCTAAAGTTGCTGCTTTTTGTTAAGATTAATTGCTGGATCATGACATCTATAACTCAGGCTACAAATGTATGTTAAATGATATATTTTAGAACCACTAGTGGGATCCTTTTAAGAAACTTGCTTGCAGCTTCTCAATATATAGAATATAAATATGCCATCATGGTGGGGAAAATTTTCATCAAATTCAAAAGAAACCAAGAAGAAAGCAAATAAGGAAAGTTTTATTGACACATTGCACCGGAAATTTAAAATTCCATCTGAAGCTAAACTAAGTGGTAAAAATGGAGGATCTCGTACTCGTAGACATGGCAATGACACAATTTCAGAGAAGGCAGATAATTCTCCTGCTAACTCAAGATCTCCTTCGCCTTCCAAAGTAGCAAGGTGTCAAAGTTTTGCTGAAAGGCCTCATGCTCAGCCATTACCACTTCCTGGCTTGCACCCTTCAAGTTTAGGCCGAGTAGATTCTGAAATTAGCATATCATCGAAATCAAGACTGGAGAAGGGCTCAAAGCCATCATTGTTTCTTCCGCTTCCAAAACCTGCATGCATGCGTGGTAGGCCGAACCCTTCAGATTTTGATGGAGATCTGGTCACTGCTTCAGTTTCTAGTGATTGCTCTGTTGATAGTGATGAGCCAGCTGAGTCACGTAACCGCAGTCCTCGGGCAACTGAATCTGAGACTGGGACTAGAACTGCTGCTGGCAGTCCTTCCAGGTAGCCTCTTCAAACTGTAATATTCTTCTAGATTGCTTATATCATTACTTATTATTCATGTCCAGGTCATTTGTGATTGCTTGCATTGGATATGCTTATATTTTACTTTACTCATACATTGCCTTTTCTCTGAAGATTGACGCACAAGGATCAATCAGCTGCTGTTTCCCAGCTAAATTCAAGAGAAGCTAAAACACCAGCGAATATTCTTAGTAATCATATGGCTTCTACTTCACCAAAACGGAGGCCTTTACGCAACCATGTTCCAAATCTACAAGTTCCTCCTCATGGTGCTTTCTACAGTGCTCCTGACAGCTCCTTGTCAAGTCCATCTAGAAGTCCATTGAGAGCATTTGGCACTGATCATGTGTTGAGCTCTGCTTTTTATTCTGGAAAGCCATATTCTGAGGTCAATTTCATTGGGTCTGGGCACTGCTCTAGTCCAGGTTCTGGTCAAAATTCTGGGCATAATTCAATGGGAGGGGATATGTCAGGACAGTTATTTTGGCAACCAAGCAGGGGTAGCCCTGAGTATTCTCCAGTACCTAGTCCCAGAATGGCTAGCCCTGGTCCAAGCTCTAGAATTCAGAGTGGAGCTGTCACACCTATTCATCCTAGAGCTGGGGGAACACCAAATGAATCACAGACAGGATGGGCTGATGAAGGTAAACAACAGAGTCATCGTTTGCCCCTTCCTCCATTGGTTATTACCAATTCCTCGCCTTTCTCTCATTCAAATTCTGCGGCAACATCTCCATCTGTGCCAAGAAGTCCAGCTAGAGCAGATAATCCAATGAGTCCTGGCTCACGCTGGAAAAAAGGAAAGCTGCTTGGTAGAGGCACATTTGGACATGTCTACCTTGGCTTCAATAAGTATGTACTTTAGACCAAAAGTTCTTAATTTCATTTTATATATTTTTTCTATATATGGGTTGTTATGAAAATTGCTTGTTGTAAAGTGTTTGTCTTTTTTAGTGATAGTGGTGAAATGTGTGCAATGAAGGAGGTTACTCTGTTTTCAGATGATGCCAAGTCTAAGGAATGTGCTAAGCAATTAAATCAGGTAAATTATTTCCTTTAAAATCTAGTGAGATTTTTTCTCGGTAAATAATTTATTTCCTTTATTATGTGGATCTTTATATTTTGTAGTTGTTTTAAGTTTAACATAGCTATGAAAACCTAACTACCGGTTTTCTGCCAGGAAATTAATTCTTTTTTTGATGGTTTGGCAGGAAATTAACTTATTAAGCCGTTTAAGACATCCGAATATTGTGCAGTATTATGGTTCTGAAACAGTAAGCTCCCTCCTTCATTTCCTGTTTATGTATTCCAATTTGGCACGAAATGTCAGCATTCACATTTTTATGTTTTTGTTGGGAAGTAAGTCCCACATTGCTGACTCATACTCCTAGGCATGCTTTAAATATCTATCGGATTCCTCTTCTCATGGCCAGTTGGTTTCGAGATGGAACCTTAACTGTTTTACCTTTGCTGTGAATGATGATGACTTATTTTGGGATTTGTTCTAGACTGTCCATTTAACAATATAGTTGTAGAAATATCTCAGCACTATTTGTCTTTGTAATGTACTTACAGAAGCTGCTGAATGATCCCTTGAACAGGTAGATGACAAACTTTACATATACCTGGAGTATGTATCTGGAGGCTCCATATATAAACTTCTTCAAGAATATGGGGAATTTAGTGAACCAGTTATTCGTAATTATACTCAACAAATTTTGTCAGGGCTTGCTTATTTACATGCTAAAAATACTGTCCACAGGTACGGTTTCATTTAAACTATTGCTGCACCATTTAATACTTAATTTTTTTTGAACTTCTGATATATCTATACTGCATCAACTTGTAAAGGGATATCAAAGGAGCAAATATACTGGTAGATCCAAATGGCCGGGTCAAGTTGGCAGACTTTGGCATGGCAAAACATGTAAGCTAGGAAAAAATAATTATCCAGTCTGTTATATCTGTAATCGAGCTAAATGAGTTGTATATGAAAATTGGGTTCTGCTGTTTAATGAGTAAGATTTCATGATTTGTTATGTCTGCCTTACTTATATCTTTTACAAGTTGCAGATAACAGGGCAGACATGTCCATTATCATTCAAGGGAAGCCCTTATTGGATGGCTCCTGAGGTTCGAATACCCCCCCTCTTATGTTCAGTTTTTTTTTATATTTAATTGCATTTTGATTTTCTGACCCAGTATATTTGCATTCTGATTATTCAGGTTATAAAGAACAATGGGTTGAACCTTGCGGTGGATGTATGGAGTCTTGGATGCACAGTTTTGGAAATGGCTACAACTAAACCTCCTTGGAGTCAGTATGAAGGGGTTAGTAATTTATGATCATTGATCAGAGCTTTTATTTAATACTTTTATTATTATTATTTTAATACAGTGTAAATATATTTATATATTTACAAAGCAATGATTGCATTTCTTGTAATATAAAAGACACCCTTATAAATTACTCTTTCTTATGGCTTGACATTTTTGCATGTTACCATGACAGGTTGCTGCCATGTTCAAGATTGGTAATAGCAAGGAACTCCCAACAATCCCAGATAGTCTCTCATTTGAAGGAAAAGATTTTGTTAGGAAATGTCTACAACGTAATCCGCGTGATCGCCCTTCGGCCAGTAAATTATTGGATCACCCTTTTATAAAGTCTACTTCACCTTTGGAAAGATCTTGTCTGGGTCCTGAAGCTTCAGACCCTGTTTCGTGGATTACACATGGAGTAAAAGCTCTGGTGCCCAAGCTATTTACAACATAAAAATTTAGTTGTTTTGCCTGTGGTTTCTTATCCGGTATCTTGTTGCTAACTTGCTATCATAATTTCTTGCATCTTTGATAAATTTCAGGGCATTGGACAAGGGAGAAACCTTTCTATCTTGGACTCGGATAGACTCGCTGTTCATTCTTCAAGGATTTTGAAAACTAATCCTCATGCAAGGTCTCTCTCTCTCTCTCTTTCTCTCATGCACACAGTCAAGGCTGCTGACATTGCTAATGGTAATCTAAAATTGTGTCATTGATCTACAGTGAAATACACATTCCAAAGAATATATCTTGCCCTGTCTCTCCCATTGGAAGCCCACTTTTGAGGTCAAGATCGCCACAGCACATAAATGGGAGAATGTCGCCTTCTCCAATATCAAGCCCTCGGACTGCTTCTGGTGCATCCACGCCTCTCACTGGTGGCAATGGTGCCATTCCATTTAGTAATCACATAAAACAGTCAGTTTACTTTCAAGAGGGTATTGGAAACATGCCAAAGTTGTCCTCAAATGGTGTGTACATGAATATGAATGGCCCTGTTCATCACGACTCAAGTATTGACATGTTTAGAGGAATGCAAATGGGGTCTCACATTACCTCAGAAATGGTTCCCAATGAAAATGATGTTCTAGGTAAGCAGTTCACAAGGTCTCATCTTACCGATCCATATGATTTTCAGTCAGTCTTGGCCAGTCGTGTTGGCCGGCAGCTGCTGGGGGATCAAGTTAAGATTAATCCATCCATTGATCTAAGTCCCAACTCATCGTTGCTCAGCCGGGGAAACGGTTTATGACATCAGGAATTTTCGTGGGCTCACTCATCCGAGCAACACGTTGAGTTTCTTACAATGCCTTCGGTTGCAGAGTGATATTCATTGTTCCATTTGCAAGGATTTAATTGTACAATAAAGAGCCTAAGCAAAGGAGAATCAATGTTAATAAAATTGCATTCGAGAATAGGATAGTACGGGGGCACAGAAGTGCGTTTTGCATGGCTTCAGGCACAGGCTTATGGAGTTCAGTCCTGTGTGATTTTGTGAAGTGCCAAACCAAACCATAGCATGAAACTTTCTGATGTCTGATTTCTCCATACCAAGTTTTCAACTCAAAATGTTGGCCAGGATGAAGTTGTAGTTGTATGTAACAATATTTAAGATGCAGCATCAATGCATAATGATAAGGCAGGGGGTTTGGATACTAGAAATGACAAAGTTGCAATGACAACTGCATCTTTTGGAACATCTCATATAGATGCCAAAAAAGTTAAATTTCATAGAACTTAACTTTTATGTTTTTTGGAAGGTCAGATATATTGCTGTACAGAAGATGGAAAACTGTATTGTGATTTATGCATTTATTGACAAGGAAGTTAAATATATGTGGAAGAGCCATGCCTCTCTAATTTAATTAAGGACTCAGATGTATTACTGTCACTGTGTATTGTACTACTGGATCTGTTTTGTATACTATTAACCACAGTAAAATGGAAGAAATGTGATCTTATGATCCTCTTATTTAGTTTACACTTACATCTCTCTCCTCTTTTCCTCCTATTAAGATGATAAATACTTCAACCAATGTTATGATTTTTGGACTCCCATTTTTCCTCACCATAAGCTATCATAATCATGATTATGATTATGATTACAGTTATTCACATACATTTACACTAAACTCAAAATCAAAAAGATTAATTAACTTGTGGGCAATGTTGAGTGATGCATTTCTAAATGACCTCTTTATGTAAATAATAAAGATAATAACAACATATGCCATAGAGGAGAGTACATATATCTCTATGGCAAATACATTCACTATGTAAAGTGTAAACATCATATAGCAATCAAAAGGAAATTATGGTTCAAGACCTTATACATCATCAAAATGAAATTACATATCTACTCTATCAAATCACAACATAAATAATCCTCTTCCATCAGTTCTTCTCTTTGTAGCCAGAGTAATACTGCTTAAAAACTTTTGGAAGATAAATAGGCAACAGAAATCCAAATAAATTGAAGGACCAGAAAGCCATATTAGCCACTGCTAACACTCTCCCAACATAGATCCTCCTATCAGAACCATTGTGCTCTTCATTAACCTTATATATCTCATTTTTCAGCCACTCCATAAGAGTGAAAATCCTGATTGAGTTATAGAAGATAGGCACAAAGGCTCTTATTGGTGTTGAGAACCTATCAGAGAATGCCACACCTTCCATAAAAACTTGACTAGCCAATAGAAAAACATGGGGTGCTGCAGCTTTGATCCCTTCCTTATCACCCTCAAGTATTCCCTCTAAGATATAAGCTATTGGTGCAAAAAGTCCAATGATGGCACCTATGAATACATAAAGGCCAAGAACCTTGTTTTTGGGGTTGAAAATTGGTGGTTCCCTTGAAGGATGGAGGGCAGGGAAAGCAACCTTTGACATGAAAAACATGTAAATGAAGGATAAGACCACAGAAGCTAAATCTTCAAAGCTGACCATGCCACTTGCAGATAAGACTATGATCACAGCAAGGCAATTAAGTTGGCGAAAAGAGAGAAAAGTAGCTTTTTTTGGTGTGCTTGTGATGTTTGGTTTGTTGAGATTCTTGAGTGATTGGTCTTGTTGTTCTTTGTGCTCAACTTCTTGCTCTTTTGGGAGGCTAATATCATAGCTTGTTGGCCCAACCCCACCTGACATATTGAGAAACTGTGTGTGTGTATGTGTGATTGGAATGGAACAACTTTTGTTATCTAATATTCACAAAGAGAAGATGATTAAAGTTATATGATGGTGGAGAGAAATTGAAAACATTGAAAGCCTTTTTACTAGAGAAAAAAATGATGGGTATCTTGAATTGTAGTTTTCTTTAGTGAGATTGGTTGAGAGTGGAAATTTGATGTACGAGGATTATGGGCATAAGGAGGAAGATAAGGTTACATGATGCGGTGAAAATAGTGGACACGTGGGTGGCATGTTCATGTGAGTTTTAAGGTTAATAAGTTACATGTGTATGTGGCTTATTCATATTTGTGTTTAGGACATGTGTGTCTTTTACAATTATTGGGTGTGTGGTGTAGTGTTGGTTATGGATGCTGGTTCCAAGCCATGAGATACGGTATTCCATGGCCTATGATTAAGGAAGTGTCTGAGATTCTTGACCATGTGCTTGGACCAAACACGGAAAATAATGTCAAGTTTGGATTTATAGGCCTACCTATAAACCATAGTTTTGATAACCAACCAGGCATTGGTATATGGTATAAGGTCTTACTAGATCACCAAAGTCGAGAGTTTGATTCCTGAGAGCGACACTTGTTGGGAGGAGCAGTCACGGAACCCGAAAGAGATTAGTTTCTTACCCAAAAAGTGACGGAATACTCTTAGTAGTACAAAAAAAAAAATTTATATTTTGTTGTGATGGAAAATAGGATTGCCTTATATATGGTGAGTGGTTATGTGCCTACAGAAAAATCAAGAATTTTGAGTCAATTGCTAAACTACTAGAAACTAGGATTTAGTTGAGGATGTTTATTATAAGGTGTTTGTAAGTTTGGTTTGTATAGATTTTGAGGTAAGAGACGTCTGATTTGGACAAAAAGTATATGCAAATTTACATTAATATAAACTTTACTTCTAAATAAATTGGAGGTTGAAATAAATTGGTACAAATAACCCCAAGTCACGTCAAAAGATTAAGGACCGCACCAATAAAGTATTAGTCTAGTTGTGTAAGACACCGCTAGATCTCCAGGATTATCAAGAGGTCAATAGTTTGATTCTTGTGAGCAACATTTGTTGAAATGGACAGTCACACACCCTAAAAGAGATTAATTCCTTACCAAAAGGGTGGCAGGTTACCCTTAGTAGTATAGAAAAAGACCTTAACACACTACAATAAAATAAAATTCGGAGGCATTAGAGCAACAAAGTGGTAAGGCACAAAATTGAGAACTCAACAAAGAATTTTGGAAAATTATTCCAAAAAAGAGGAGGAAGAAAGGGGGGAAAACCTTGGTAAATATAAAAGGTGCCCTTTTAAAATAGCTAAACAAGTTTATAATACGAAATTTTGGAAACACAAGGAAAAAAGTCAGTACCTAATCTCCTATTATATAATTAAAAGGAAAGGTATGGAATAAAAAAGACTTAAACATCTGCTGTCTATCCACACAAAAAAGCCAAACTATGCAGGGTCCATATATGTATAATCATATAATCCAATTACTTATTTGTTCATTTCTTCTAGGTAGCTGCTTTTTGTTTGGGAATGTACTTCATCTTGATTCCCTTTCCAGTCTTCATTCTGGGTTTGGATTTAGTAACTCCGGCGTTGCAGGCAACAGGTTTTCTGCACTTGCAAGACTGCTAAATCTGTCAGCATCAGAAGATCCACATGTTGCTAATTCATAATCCTGCACCTCCTTGCATCCAGGAGGTTCAGTACCAAGTGAAAGAACCAATGTCACATGGTTTGATGAGATAGCCTCTTCCCATTCTGCAAGAATATTGTTCCATAGTTAGATCAAAGAAATTAAAGACCAACCAAGCATATAACCACACTGACAGTACAGTAGAATAGAAGAACAGCAAAAATATATATAGTGGTTAAGCTTACTTTGTGCAAGAAAGGCTTTTGCAGCATGTCTGGATATCCGGAATTTTCCTGGATCTACTTTAGCCCCTAGACCAGAGAGGTTGTTCTTGGAATCATTATCACTATCTATATTAAATGACCTTAAATTAATTTGACCTGGCAAAGTTTGATCATTTTTTCCATAAACTGCATCAGCTTCTGTTCCACCACTTTGAATTGGCAATGGATTTTTGGTACCATGTTGGCTAACTGGCCTCCAAAGCTTAACTGTGTTGCCACTCTTGAAGGAAGCAATTTTCATTGGCTTCTCCTGAGCACTATTCTGCTTGGCTAGATTCTCTATCTTGCACTCCGCATGAGATGCCACAGGATTACCTTCTGGTTGCCTGCAATTGCCAAGAGGAATCCATATAGATCCTATCAAAACTTGATGATTCTTACCTTGCTGTGGTTCTTTCTGCAGTCTGGCTTCTGACATCACCCCACCAATTTCTGGTTTAGGCTTTCGACGCCATACTTTACTACCTTTAAGAATAGGAGGTGCCTTTCGTTCATGGAGGGGACCACATTTACGAATGGCTTCACGCTTTGCATTTTGAGAATTCTGGCTCGCAAGCAAATCATTGGCTACAGCCTTTTGAGATTTTGGAATCCTGTGCCGCCTGGAAACTATCATGCGCTGACGATTATGTCTTTGTGACCTCTGTTGCTCAAAATTCTGGCGAGTATCAGAATCATTCCTCCACTGTGGATCCCCATCTACAACTTCAGTACTCTCTGGGCAGTGAACCGTTACATGTGGTGAAGGAGCATGATTCACAATTGTATCTGGATTATGTGCTTCAAAGTCATGTGTATCCAGAGATGCTTCTGCTGGCGATACAGCCTCTACTGTGCTTCTGTTGTTCTCTTTGATTTGTGTAGCAGCTTTAAGTCGTTCCTTTGCCTTCTTTTCTTTTCGTTTAAGCTTTTTCTTATGTTTCTTCTCCAAAATCCGAGCTTGCCTATAAATGAGGGAATATAATTAAGTAAAGAGCCCAATTATCCACGCATGACTAATATTAGAATAACTGAACCTAACTCCATTTCAAAAGCTAACTTATAAAGGGAGGGTTGTAGAAGTCATTATAAATGGTCCTTCACTCATACTCAACCAATGCGAGGACTAACACTTAACAACTAGCTTACAAGAGTACATTTCGAGCTGCATCTCTAACACTTTTTGGCTCTGATTAATGAATAAGTTAAAGAACAAAGGTTTACAAACACTCAAGTAATTAAAATAGTATAGCATAGTCTACTTATAGTCTTACATCAGAAGTCACTTAAGTCATAAGAAAATTCAGATCAAATAAAATAAAATTCTGAGTCCAAGTAGTGCAATGCTCTCTTGCTTTTTGTTTTCTAGCTTCATTGGTTTAATGGATGGTTATATGAGTTCCCTTATTTTAGCCATTTAATGACTAAAGAAAAAGTGTATGTTCAGTCTCCACTTCAAATCCTAATTTTCTTTAAATCAAGGTCACATCCTTGTAAAGGATTATGATAAAAATGAAGCACGTAAAGACAATCAAGAAAAAATTATAGAAGAGAAACAGAGAAAAAAATTCAAGCTAGCCTACTAAATTGTATTTCTCAAACTCAACCCCATAAACCCTTGAAAATTTGCCATTCTTCAAGAACCTAAAAATTGAAGTGAACATAAAGAATAACTCAGGGCTGATCAACAAGGCTGGATAAAAGTCAAAGAAAAAGGTAAGGATTGGGAAAAGGTAACACAACATGATAAATAAAAAGACAAATTGGTTATAGCACTACATTTACCTTCTCTGAGCAGCATCTTCTTCCATCAACAGCTTCTGGCACCTCAATGCTTCAGCATCCTTGTCAGCAAGACATGCCTTCGCCTATGTGAAAGGAAATCCATATGTCATCATGAGTAGGAATCAAAAGAATTAATTTAGAGAACCATTCGTTTTGGGTTAGCCACAATAAAATCAGGTTTGATGCTTGTACATGTACATGCAGGATATGCCATGGACTTTCGTACAGCTGGCACCTCTTGTAAGTGCTGGATTAACATCCCAATGCCTAAAAAGAGAAAATACATGAGAATTGGATAGGTTTTTCAGCATCCATAGATGCCTTAATCTGTTTCACGCTAATTTCCCTTTCTCATCTTCTATCCTTGTGCGCCTGCAGACTTGGTATCTATGTACATGTCTACATATGAAAATAGTCAAACCAAGATAGAACTATTGACTATTGAGTGTAATTCTAACCTACCCTTTTAGATACTTTCTCATCAATACCAATAAAAATAGAAAGGGGCGTCTTATCCAATAATTGTAACATTTATAGCTAGTGGCAGCTATGCCAAGATCCGGTAGAACCTTTGGAACAGTTAATGAACAAGATCCAAAGTAAACTCGGTTAGTTAATAACATGTGACATATTATGCTAATGTTCAATTGATCAACCAAAAATAAACCTAACTTAAAGATACCCATAAAATCACACAGCCACAAAACCCCAACTTCCACAAACAAGATCTATAGAATAGCAATCGATCCATCCAATGCCATTGATTAATATTTTAATGATTATGCAAGATTTATCTGCATCACAGGTATATCTAGGTAACACATGGTCAACCTTTGAAGTTTTAAGGCATTGTACAAGAAACACATCTTTGGATGCAAAATACCAAAGGCACCACATGAGAGGGGGTGGTAAGTTACAGGTGAACAGAGCAGATTTGAAGTAAGGCGAAACAATTACCAATTTCTGCTCTAGACAAGCAACTAGGGTTTTTGGCTCAAGACGCTTCTTTCTAGCCTCTCCATCAAAAACATATCTTTGCATCGACATCGCTGTCCCACATAAAAATGTTTTCTCACTGGAATCGTCAAGAATACCGAACTCTTGGGAAGATATACGAAAACTGGAAGGCCTAGATTCAACAATATCCTGCAAAAAATAAAGATAATACAGAATTTGTAAATCAAAGGTAGCAAAAATCTAACCAAAACAAATATTTGATAAGTCATAATCTTCTTACCAGAAGGTCAGAACCAGCCCTCAGTTAATTTTGTGGTAGAGGAGAAAATATTTGATCTTTAATAAGAGTTTCAGAGCATTTAAAATCGAAGACCCTGGAACTTCCTGGAAAGCGTTGAAAATGAGGAGAAAAATAAGATACTTAATAAATTAGGAAAGAGAAAAGGTGGAAAATAGTAAGAATTGAAAAGAGAAACCGCCGTGTCTCTGGTTGCATAGAACGTGTGTCGTTATCCTGAATAAATTTTTTATTTAAAAGGATAATTATTAATATCCCTAAACAAGAAGATAGGACAGATCAGAGTTCCCATTCACACTTGAAAAGGCATGTAAAACCTTCCAACAAATGAAGGGTAGTTTTCTAATCCAGTATGGTAATTAGAAAGATCTTTTAAATAGTCGAACAAAATAGCACACAAAACTGTAGCCATAGTTATCAATCTCAGATCGTGGCGGCCAATCCCAAAAACGCAATAGCGGGATGGCTACTAAACTGATGATCGTGTATATAATACAAACTTACAAATATAATACACATACAGATTCAACATAAAAGTACTTAACACTTAAGCAATTCATCATCAATACTCAATTAAAAATCCTAGTGGCTTTATAAAAATTTGTACCATAAACAAAGGAAAAATAGAACAAGCTTCAATGCTCAGTTTTTTTTAAAATCATCATTCATATGAATCAATGCGTTATGAGTAACTTGAAGTACTAATAAGAGGTCTCAAAAGCATAACCAATTATGCAAATTAAAATAAGAGTTATTGCTAACTTTTAACCATTCCTGCGAAATTTCTGATTCTGATGCTAGTGGTGGGATCGACGAGCAAACAAGGCCCCAACAAATTTTATTTAAAAGATATGTATATATATGTTCATATTATATATCATGATATCTTAGTATGAAAACTTGTTCTATCTTAGTGGTTTGTTGTTATTCATTCCAGCTATTTAATCTTTGTTCAAACCTCACTAAGAGTACGAGAAGATCAATCTACCAATTATTTTCTTCTCTTCAAAGGCTTAAACAAGTATGTTTTTTATTTTGGCTTCCCCGAGTTTCATGTTCAAGCTCTGCTACTGTTAGCGAAGGCATAAGATCAGTGATTTCTGGCAGGTAAGATTTGTCCAGAAAAGGGGAGAGCTCAACTGGAAAACCTGTTGGTATTGGGATTTTGCCCGGAATACGTGGCTGATCAGAAGAGTGTCAAAAGGGAAGAAGATGGGGCTGAACATGCATTGTGGCGCTATAATGTGATATTAATATAAATGAAGGAGCATGAATGCGAAAGGTATGCTTGTGAAAGTATATATATTTTTAAGGAGCATATTTATGAAAGAATTTCAATTCTCCAAGGCCTTAAATATGGCAAACTAACCAAGGCTTGCAGTAACAAAGGTTAGAATGTGAAAATGTGAATGTGAGACGCTTGTTACTCAAACGTCCCCATTTTCATCTCTTTCAATCATAGCCTAATAATATATATTTGCATATCAACAGTAAGCATGAAAGTCGAATAAAATAAAGATAGCTTCATCTTGAAATAAACTAAGCATGTAAAAGGAAAAAAGAGGATTTACCTCCAGCATCACATTCCTGAATGACACAGCTTCCCTTTACTCTTCTTCAGAGAGCTAGAAAATCATGAAAACAAACACTTCAAAACTATTTATAATGTTGTGTTGTTCATATTTCACATAAGCAAAATTCACAATGACGGAAGATTACCTTATTCCAATATGCCCTTAGGTTTGTTTGTGAGTTGAGTTTTGGAGTTATCTCGAGTGTATTTCATGGCTCTCAAGCCTTCCATTTCCCTTCTTTCCCCTCCAAAACTCAACTCACAAACAAACCCTAAAAGATCAATGTCTATTTTGGAGTCCTACAACATGTAATCAGCAATAGGCAACAATTAGGAAAACTTGGAAAAAACAAATAAACAAGAATATATGCTAAGGACAAGAATGTTGTAGATATTTGCTTGTCATGCTTTTTCAACCGATGGTGTAAACATATATGTCTTAATGGGAGAGCAAAACTGTAGAGAATACTTACATAGATTGAAAATCAATATTGGCAAAGATAGAGTAATTGTTAAACCATGTTGATTGATCTAAAGCATGAAATAATTGAATCCAATGTATAGGGTTGTAACCTGTAACCAACCCTATGGAAGATTCTTCTCCAATTGCTTTTCCGATTACAGTATCTTTCTCTTTCCATGACATTAGAACACTCCACCTCCACTGCACAAAGTATCAAGTAATAGATTTAAATTACACAAATAATAAAAATATAAACATCAAGGCTTATTTAAGGAAGATATAATTCATCTATTTGTAAAATGGTCGTTCAGTATACGAGACTCTTACTTAGTATGCTGTATGAGAACTGTGACCTCATGTTTACTAAACCACAAGACTTGAGAACTTTGTGAAAGGGAAAATTATAATTGATGAATATCTAAAGTAGAGTTAAATAATGGAAATATTGAAAAAAAGAGTCTAGGTTCATAAAAATTATAATATTGGAAAAGGGATTTAGAGTGTTTGGATTGTGAAAGAGAAGAAAGAAACAACTACTAACTACTACTATTTTATGATTAGAGGTTTATTGTATCTATTTACTATATTAAAAGAGTAAGGGAATATTCTTGGTAGTACAAAAAAACGAAATTACGACTTTTAGGTGGGTTTCAAGGGTGAGTTAGGATATGGATAAAAATTGAAGTTATGACAAGGGATTATAAAAAGACACTCAACATGTTTATTTCATCAAACATAATTTTCTAGTCATTAGTTAAATCATGTAATCCTTTGACTTGTAAGTTATTTTTTTACACCATCTTATCATTCCAGATAGTTTATTATCTAATTTTAATAAAGGGTTTCCAAGATTATACATTATAATCCATCATTTTAGAAACCTCCCATAAAAGGGGTAGTTTTAATTAAAATTTGCCTCCCCCTCAATTCTCCACCTTATCCTCCATTGAAACATACTATTAAGATAGTAACATGTTTGATATACATTTGAATATGTGCAAGTATAATGGACCATGAAGAAATTTCATATTAGTTGCTGCCACTCCTGAATTGCATTATGTAGCACATAGTTAGGCACCAAATCTGTGTGTTCAAGTTTAAGGTTTGTCATGGGGGAAGTGTTGTGACCACTATTCAACCATTCTTTTATTGCCTCTGCTTCATATGTATACCCATCTGCTGCTATGTATGGTTCTTCCATTACTTCCTGCACAATCATAAACAACAACTACCATTATCATTAGAGAATCAAGTATCTCCTCATGCCTCGAGTCTGGAGATAAGCTATCTCCTCATGCCTCGAGTCTGGAGATAAGTTATCTTCTCCAGCCACTAAAATCATGACATGTATCCTATTTTTTTTACTTTTAGAAATATTATTGTAGAAAATAGTTAAATGGGACATAAGTCATGATTTTAGTGGTAAATATGACTGGTATCAAGTATCCACAAACAAAATTGAGAATTTTGATAGAATGCAACTAGATTTGCTGGTGATTATTGGGTAGGTACTCATCTATCCAAGAATGAGTCAATAAGGGCCTATTTGATTTGTGAAAATGTTTTCTGTTTCCATTTTCTGTTTTATTAGTAATTACAAAATTGTCACATTGTTTCCATCATGTTTCCTCTTTTCATATATCTGTATAGGAAAAGTGAAAAGAATGGATACTATTTCCTGTACTGCATGAACACGGGAAACATAATGAAAATAAGGTGGCGATTTTGCAACTATTAAAAAAAGCCGAAAATGGAAGAAGAAAATGTTTTTGCAAACCAAACAAGATCTAAGAATGCCAATTCGTTCTATCAACAAGTTCTCGCAAAAAAAAAAAAGAGGTTTATCTAGCATTTTCCATGAAATAAAGGGCGGGATTTTGATAAAAATACATTTGCAACAATGCATGATCTTTACCTGGACAATGGGGCAGAGAAAATGCGGAGGAGGAGGGTGGTGAGGCTTCTTAGAAGCCAAATATGGTGGCATGTTGATGCAAGTAGTTCTGAATGGTTCAAGAACACTCCAGATTTCCGACACAAGGTCCGGCCTGTTCAACCAAGTCTTTTCACAACACCTCAATGCTAGACAAGCCAGCTGTTTAGTTTGATATAGCGGCCACTCCCCAGCAGAAAAGTCCAACACTGATTTTAGGTTGTCCTTTTCCAATGCACACTTCATGTCTCTAACTAGCCCAAAAAGTGGTCTTCCTGTTAGAAGTTGTAACAATATGACCCCAAATGAATACACATCTGATTCTGGTGTAAGCTTGCTAGTAACAAGATACTCTGGATCCACATACGCCATACTTTCATTCTTGTTCCTACATGCTGTGGTCGTGACCGCTGAATCCACACTACACTGGAATAAAGAAGGAATGCCCACGTCACTAAGTTTGGCAACAAAGTTAGCATCAAGGAGAACCTTGCTCGGTTTCAAATTCCCATGGATAATACAAGGATCATTGCAGTGAAGGAAGATAAGAGCAGAGCATATGTTAGCAGCAATTGATACTCGAATTTGCCATGGAAGTGAAGTCTTGTCTTTGCGGACAAGATGGCTTTCAAGGCTGCCATTGTTTAGGTACTCGTACACCAGTGACCTAGACTCTACACAGCTTCCAATTGGTGTTAACAGGTTTGGATGTCTAACCCGACTCAAAATCTCCACCTGAAATTCAACAACTAATTTAGACAGCGTAAGAAAAATTATGAGTTCTTCATGGAAGCAGAACCTGTGAGATTCATACAACCAAGATTTTTTGATAATCAGTCAATATAATTTAAACCCACATATATTTTAATATGGGAGACTGGGAATTTTAGAATATATACCTGGTGTTGGAACTCCAATTGGCTCTGACTTCCATAAGAGGGTAACATTTTTATGGCAACATGCATGTTGCAAAGCAAACCTTTATAAACACTTCCGTACCTTCCCTCTCCAATCTTCCAGGATGGGTCAAGATCATTAGTTGCCTCATTGATCTCTATAAAAGAAAATGCAGGGAATTCAACCCTATAAGACAATCTAGTATCCGCTTCTCTGAATTCCTTCAGCACTTTGACTTTCCTAACTGCATTTTTATGCTCTATCCTTAGCATATCTCGTTTTTCCCTGAAGCTTATCAAGAGGTCCACAGCTGATATGATCTTCTCTTCCAACTCTGTCACTGTACATTGGGACTCAGAAAGTTGGTTCTTAAGTGTTGACTTTCGGTCTTGGACCATCTGCAATTCATGCATTATTTCATCTTGCTGATTCTTCATTTCCTGTACTTGTTGTTTTACCCTGACTATTTGTTCTTCAACTTCTTTTCTTCTACTTATCTCCTTAGCACACAGGCTTTCTAATTCTTTATCCTGTCAAAACGCAAGTTGAAGCAGAGTTTCAGGAGAAAAATGAAATCAATCTAGCACATAAATAATCAGGCAACAGTTCGTAGAGCACATTTATTACACATATCTATGCAAACATGCCATCTATATGGACAAGCATAGACATTTGCCATGTTAAGCTGATGATCCTTTAGATATGATAATAAGGCTTATATTTTATGCCATTGTATCATAGATAATGTAATGGTGATAAGGATGCTTGGTGATGAAGGCATTATATCTGACCAAAATTAGGAGGAAAATGGTTGAGTGCAGAAAGTCAAGTATAAAGCTAAGAATGAAATAGTAAATGAACTGAGATGGTAATACAAGTCTTAGCCTTCTTCATAATGGCAAAGCAAGAACTTTGAGCCAGGTAAACCAGGTTAAAGTTTGATGAAACACACTCACTTTTTTTATTTTCAAATACTACATTCGGAATAGCTACTAAAGAATTAAACTGCAAGAAATCAACCCTGAAAAGCCATTAGAAATCAAAGACTTTTTCATTATTTTTTTATCTAAAAATTGAGCATCTGTTTTGATTTCGACCTCCAAAGTACTGCTATCCACTTTCCATCTCTTTAACACCACTCCAAATTCTTTTTGTCTCATGCTCTTAGCATCTATGATGGTTTCTTCCACTCTACCATCTATTTCACTTGATAGCTCCCCTTCATCTTTTTCCTCCTGAAGACCATAAACAATACTATGTTTACCAATTGGTTCGAAAAGGAAAGAAAATTCAAGACTATGATCGAAATGAATTTTTTTATAAATTGAAAAAATTCCACCAAAGTCATTCCAATATATACTAAGATCTTATTCACAATAAATCATGCCCTTATGTTGTACTAAAAAACGTGAATTTAATTAATGGCTATGTTCATTTAACTTTAAGTGCAGGCCAGCACACACAAAGATATCCTATAAGAAAATGGAAGTGATGGCGCGTGAAAATAGCAGAAACATGTGCACCAAAGGTTGAAGGAGAACAATCACTTCTCACCTCATGAAACAGAAAATCTGTTAACTTTGACCTTCGAACAAAACTACTTAAGGACCACTTTGATTGTAATGAACACTGAGAACTGACATTTCCAGTCTCTTCCGTATCACCAGAATCTGCACAACCCTGTCAAAAGTTATTCCAATAACAATCCTTATAGAAAATGATAAATGATGCGAACTGAAAAACATTGTGTAATTTTAAGATTAACAATTAAAAAAGAGAGAGAGAAAAAGGAAGGAAAATCTAGCAAGAATACCTGAATATTTCAATGCATTAGGATTCAATTCTGAATTTATCATCTCTGATTGTATGGCTTCTGTTTTTGAATTGAGGACCGACAATTGAGGGGCAGTCTCTACTTCAGATGTATGTTCACCATCTACCCTGTTTTATTGTTCACAATGCACAAAAGTGGAAGTGGCAGCAGATGTTACTACCTGAATGAATTATTATCAAAACTGCAGAATATTTTAAAAAACGCCAAGTGGAAAGATCAAAGCATGCTATAAGGGCATCTGAACAGAACATAGTAATCAGGATTCAGGAGTTTTGATCCCTTTTGTTCTTTTGATTTTCCACCACTTACTCAGTGTCTTCTAAATCATCTACACTCAGAATATGAAATGCAAATTATTTTTTGTAAATTATATAAAACAATTAGTCTATTACTGTCCACCGAAGCATTATATAGATCTTGAAGGCTCAACTTAAGCCATGGTGTAACTTTCATAGAATGACTTTTCACAAGATGCATAATTGGACTAAAAGCTCCCATTACATAAATCATTTTAACAACATCTATATTAATCTGAAACTGATTTTTACACTTCATTAATATAAATGAAAATTAAAGTATAGTATACTTTTCAATTGTAAGAAAATATCAAGTAAATGAATAAATACTCATTGATATCAAATTCTCTCAAATATGACCTGAGACGGAAATTAACGGATCCTAACCCACCCCACCTAGATGTAAATGTAGGGGTGGTATCTTTAGAAAAATGAGGAATGAAGGGTGACCAGATCTATCATGAATACAAGTACCTAGTACGTGTGGGTTCGCCTTTGCAAATGAGCCATATATTACAGGACAGGAATGCCTGTTCACGTACAATAATAGCTTTCTCGGACTCTTGCTCAACCAGTTCACTGCAATTCCAACAACTAAGGTTCAGTAATCTATATAAAAGATTCAGATTGACGCGTAACTCTAATAAAAGGGAAAAAGGAAAGCGACGATAGCATTAAAATAAAAAGCAACTGAGATTTTGAATTGATACCCCGAATTAGATTTATCTGCTGCTTCTCCCATTACAAGCCATCTAATATTGTGTTGAGCAATAGCTTCTGCAATCCCTTTCTCAATATCATCCTTATCAATCAACAATACCTTGGCCTTTACCTACAGACATATGCTATAATTTAAACACACTCTAGACTTCTTCAAGAAATAGTTACTAAACAGGACAAGCATCTCCTAATTGTGTTACTTTTAGCTTTTTAAGGATGAAAATATATTGGTCTAGGAGTTCATGCACTTGTTTACTCCCTTGCTCCTGGAATGCCTTGATTGCATGGTCACTTGGTTCAATTGCAGAGAGGTTCCTGTCTGCTGCACATGCAAACAGAAAAAAACAAATGAAAAAATGTAAGGTAGATCGGTAGCCTGTTACATATGTCAACTTATCAGGTAAGACCTACTCTGAACAAAGATATCCGGAACAGACTCAGTATAACCAAGAGCAGCTATATGGAAACCAAAAATAAAAGCCAGTACCAAAATAGAGCACATAATTTTTTAAGGAAACCCTGTGCCTTTCGGAACCTATTATTAATTTTCATATGCATGCCTTTTGCTCAGATTTTCATCAGGCATCTAAGAAACAAGTTAAGCTTGCCCTTTGAAACCTTGGCACTTCACAGACTCATAACAGGCCAAAGTTGACTCCAATTAGTGAATTACCAAAACAGTTTCATCATTTATTTCATCACTGACTTGCACCATCAAATGGTTCAATTCAATATCATCACTCTTCCTATCTTCTTAAACAAGCTCTTATGGAAATAAAAATCATTAAAAACAAGATGAAACAAATAGACACATACATGATCCAACCCAAAACTTAATTCCTAAATTAGCATCCCTTTAATCCCACAAGCAAAGTAGATAATTAAATAAATAAAGCAACCCACCACTAATTTCCCATTAAAAATCATATTTTTCCCACAAATTTGATTCCATGAGCAGAAAAACACCCAAAAGAATAAGAACATAACAATTGTCAAAAAATACCCAGAATTGAAGAGAGATTCAAGTTAGCAACCATTTAAGTCAAAAAGCAAAATAAGAAAGTAAATAACTGAGCAACAGATTTGATAAAAGGCATAATTGAAAGGAGGCTGACTGAAGGAATTGGTCGAATAAGGTTGGTGAACATGAAGGAGACAAATTGGTCTGGCAGAGAAAGTGTGAATGGTCCAGTACAATAGTTGTTTGGTCTTATTAACGTTGTTCCCGACAGCAACATAGACAGTGTCATCCATTGCTGCAGCTCCAACACTACCCATCAATGAATTGAAATTAGAATCGGTAGAATCAAGAGAGTAAGAGGGTGTTGGAGTGTGGCACACGGGATAGTGTGTTGGTGAACAAATTTGGGAAATGAAGAATAGTGAGGAAAGAAGCTTCACCACAAAGTTAGGAAATTAATAGTTAATAGTGTCAGATTATTGTAATATTGTATTGTCTTAAAGGATAATAATAGGTTGGACTTAGCTAATTGTAATGGCTATTAGTAAATATTATTTTTATATTGTAGTTGCTCTAGCCACCGGTCCACCACTAAATGTAATGAAATTGAACAAAGTAATATTTCCGATCGGATGAAGAAGTTCTTATTTCTTCTTTTGTTTTCAATGATAAAAATATTATTTCATTATAAATAAAATGATAAATATTATAGCATGTTCGGTTTGTTTTCCTTTTTGTAGTGCTTAAATTAGAGAGGATTCATACTTAATAAAATTTGGAGGCCAAAAGTTTTATTTATTTATTAGCTTCCAGAAGAGAGGAGATGCGTCTTTGAATCAAAGGGAGAGGAAAGATGGTTTTGGTTGTCCTTTGGCTTATACTCCGATCAGATTGAATGGACAATTGGTGACCTCAGGTGAGGGGCACAAAGGGAAGGGTATAATCAATATTGCTTTCTAGTCTCACCCAAGAGTCCCCGAAAGAGCCACTAGTAAGTAAGAGTCTTTCTTATCTTTTATTACAACTAGTAGGAAACTCGTGCATTCGCACGGGTGATAATGTATGTTGCATGAATTTAATTAAAGATTGACAACTTAAGTTGTTAATGAAAATGATATTAATGATTACTTATTAAAACATTGTTTGTAATATTTCATTGTTGATGTAAAAATAATGAGACTATGAAATTGTATTAAACCTGTAATGTTAAAATAATGAAAAATGTTATAAAAATTCGAATGAATTTATTTGCAAAGAGGATGTTTGTTAACATGAGAATGTGAATAAATATTACCTCATAAACCTTGTTTTGTATATAGTTGATTGTTGATGTAAAGTTGTTGTACATTGAGATGATATTGAATCTGTTATTAAAAAAATTGTATTAGTTAGAAATAAATATTTGAAACATAATGTAAAATAAGTTAGAGAATATCTGTTACAGATTTTGGAAAACTTCTTTATAAACGACATTTGTTGTTGTCTTCAGTGGTTTACCATCCTTGTCATGTATCAATATCTTCAATCCTTTTTTGCTCTGTACTCTTGAAACAACTATATATAATTGACCATAACTGAATACTGGTTTAGGCAAATACAACCCTACGCTCTGTAGTTTAATTGAAGATATGCAGTTTCATAAAATAATTATGAGAGTACAATTTGGGCTGAAAAGCGCGAGACATAGAGACAGAGGTTTATAGAAAGTGGAATGTGGAATGGATAAAGAGAAGGGATCGACTAGAGCCCAAGCAAAAGGCCAAAGAGACAAAGAACCATCAGCGTGTAAAGACCTTGGTAAGACACCTAAGATATAGACCTCGATGTCTGGTGAGAAAAGACCCTAATCAGAAGAATCATTGAGAAGGAGCGGTAGTCGAGAAGAAGTAAGGAAATGCTCAAAAAGTGTCATTTCACACCTATATGAGATGTTAATTTCACGATTTATAAAATGTTCACTCAAAAGCTTGAACTAGGTTACCTACGACCCTATAGACTAAAAAGGATACGTTAGAATTTCTAAATATAGACTATCTTATACGAGATTGATTAAATAAAAGAATGATTTGTTGGTGTGTCTATTTTATTGGTTTATCCATTTGCTAGACTTAACATGCATTCTTTCAATTACTTCGATCATTCTCAAATATTTGATTAGTAATATTAATATAAATATATTTATATTATATCAAATTAAAGTAAATACAACGTTCCTTGATTTTTGAGTTAAAATATTTGTAAAACTAATTATACACATTTTGCTTTAGAGTAAATTATTATAGGGTTAAAATTTAAGCTAAGATACATTTTTTGTCATTTATCTTATTCATAAGTTTTAATTTAGTAACGTAACAAAATAAAGTATAAATTAATCATTTATCTTTTTTAGGTTTCATGTGAATACTAAGTCCTGAAAATTACACATGACCTACGCTCATTTATAAGTGACGACATATATGTGTTTTTAGGAGAATTAATACATACGTGATATAATGAAGGTGAGAATAAATGATACTTAGAATGGGAAAATATATATATATATTTTAAGATAGATAATATACTTTTTTTCTCATAAAAGTAGATTATAAACCTTATACTATGGCTATGATTTCCCTACATATTTATCATTTTTTCAAGGTCTTGTCCATGACCCAAAAGGGCATAACGGTCCACTAACAAGGCCACAAGAATGAGCCCATAAATGTTAAATTTCCAATAAGATTGATGAGTTGAAATTACTTGGTGTAAGGGTTTGCACTTTCATATCTCAGCAAAAATTAAGGTACGATACTCTGCTTTCTCGTTATTATTTACCAAATTAAATTAACTGTTTTTTCTATTTACCAATTTTTGAATCCGAATTCCTTAACGTTTGTTCCTAAACTCATTGAATTGAAACTATTGCAATTTCGTCTAAAATGTGTTATGCAGTGTTGATTCTTAATTAAAATCTATCTATGGATCAAAAAGTAGAAGAGAATAACAGTGTGAAGAAAAGAATATCAGCATGTGATGTTGATGCTTTAAAGAAATGTTTGGAAGATAACAAAGGTGACTATGTCAAATGCAAGTCACAGATTGAAGCTTTCAAATCGTCATGCTCACTTAAAAAACCAAACCCATCATCTATTCATTGATTCAAGTTTTATATTAGAACATGCCTTTCAGTTTTAATTTTGATTTATGGGTTTTGCTTTTTTTAATCAAAGTGGAGATAAACTATTCCCAAGTTGTATTGAGAAAATAATATGTTTTCAATTTGTAGCCTTGTCCAATGGATTTAATATATATACACGAACGGTGGAAATGTTTTTTACCCTATCAACAAATCATCGCCATTGTTGGATGATGTGCTGACAGTGCAGATGTCTTAAACTCTTGTGGAGTTACAGTTATGAATTGGGTTTCATTGATGGTGGTGTGATGACTTTTTTAGGATGAGAATCAACAAACACTACATATGCTGAAGGGTTTCTAATGCCACTGCTACACTTTTGGTAGCATCAAACTTTCCAAGTGAGTTAATTTGATCAGTCTAGTTTGAAATAGTTCAATAACTTTGTTGAACCGTAGTTGGATTGTTTACTTATTTACCTTGAGTAGCCAACCATGTAATAATGTAAAAGATGACGAATTGCATCGAATCATCTACCGCCCACTCGAACCAGTAACTCGTAACTATGAGTCTGTTTTTCCTTACAAGCTCTGTCTCAAAAAAATTGTTGTATATGAAGACCTTATAGCAGCAGGGGTGACATCAGAATTTATTAGGTAGAAGTAAATGAGCAAAATTTACACAATTGTTTGATGGGAATTATGGGATTGGTGGCATGACAAATAAGGGAGTCATTCAAACAGAACAGCTTAGAAAATGGATGCTATAAGTGAATTTGAAAGCACTGAACCCAACAAACAAAACTGCAACTAAAGCTTTTCTACTTTACTTTCTGTACCTGGCTTGCCACCATATTCTTTGCCAAATTAGATGACACTTTTTTTAATGGGTGTGAGGGGGAAACAATGTAAAGTATTTTCCCTTAACTGTTTTTCCCACAAGCACAAGACATATACAAATCTGGTTTTTTCTAGTCAAACACGAGTAGTTATGATGTGAATGTGAAGAAGTGGGAGATGTGTGAGACATTTTCTTAATGAATGGTCAAGTTTAGTTTACAAAATTATGTGAGGATATGTCAATCACTTTACCCCTTGATGAGAAAAATATATGTACGAGAGTTAGCCTCACATACTTATAGATGTTTCTGATTCGTACAAGATTGTCTTCAGTGCGATGATACCTATGAGAAACCAAAAAAATCACTTTACCACTAAAATTATACTTTCCCTCCCTTCTAAACATTTGTATCAAACAATCTATTTTTTTAAAAAAACTGATCCCTCACCCTCACTCTCATTCTCTCACTTGCCTCAAACCAAACACAGTTTATTTATGCATCCTAAATAGATGTAATTTTTCCCATGTACTAAATTCCTCATATGCGACTTCTAAATTGAGAAGTTAAATCTCATACTTCTTAATATGTTAAACAATAAATTTCCTAGGAAAAATTATGCTCTCACATGTGTTTATAATAAGAAAATGATATTGAAGCAATAAATTCGATATCACATGTAAAAATAAATCATTTGTAATTGATATTAATATGACATGGTAAGATATGTCCAAGAGAATCATTAGAAGTTCATATTGACATAGGTATATGGGCCAAACCCAATTGCCATATTGACATTGGATCCATGACCCGACTTTGACGAAATCGAAGCAGCATTCATATAAACCCTATTCTCCTTCAGTTCCCTCCTATTGTGTTAGGGTTCAACAATATACCAATACCACAGGTAAATCTTTCTTCATTTCGTTCTTTTTCTCCCTCTTTTCTTCACTCAAACCTGTTTTTACTACTGATTGTTCCTATTAGCTTCTTCTTATTACGTAAACCATCGACAAATTTGAAACTTTGTTTTTGTTATGTGTTAGGGAAATGGCTCCTAAACAGCCAAGTACTGGTCTTTTCGTTGGATTGAACAAAGGTCACATTGTTACCAAAAGGGAATTGCCACCACGCCCTTCAGATCGCAAAGGGGTATCTTTCATTTCTTAACTTGTTTACAATTATATGTTACTTTTACTGGATGATACTGCATATGAATGCGTTTTACTTTAGACATTCGAGAAAAAAACTTAGTTCATGTTCTTTAGTTACTTGCTGTGATGTTATGACTTTTATTGGAGAACAACATAATTATTGTTATTTTATCGTAATTGAATGTCTTTTTTCAACTGAATTTTTGAACTCTTGTCTTCAGTGATAAGAGTTTTTGTTTAGCAACTGAGTCTATCTTTTGCAAACTTATTTTGCTTCCCTATTACACTTCATAAGCTGTATTCAGTGATTTATAAATCTAAATATCTATGCTGCCACCATCTGTAGCCAGAATGAAACAAGCTTAAGGTTGGATTTGTTTGAAGCATTTGCGATGGTTAATCTTTGTTAAGTGAAAATAAAGTAAGGTGCATGTTAGAGGTGGTAATCCATCAATCCACCATAGAACTAGTACAACTAAAGTTGTGGTGAGCGGCTTGCTTATTTAACTGTGGTTCTAAAAAATGTGTTGTTTTGCAGAAAACAAGCAAGAGGGTGGTCTTTGTCAAGAATCTCATTCGTGAGGTTGCTGGTTTTGCGCCTTATGAGAAGCGTATAACTGAGTTGCTCAAGGTTGGCAAGGATAAAAGAGCACTGAAAGTTGCAAAGAGGAAGCTTGGAACCCACAAGCGGGCGAAGAGAAAGCGTGAGGAGATGTCCAGTGTTCTCCGCAAGATAAGGTTGTCCCATGTTCTTTTGTCAATATTATGCATACCCATGATTTGTTGATTTTAAGCACTCTTGAGTAGACTTAGTGTTGATTGTTGCTTATGTCAATTTCTTAATTTTGTGCAGGGCTGGTGGTGGAGCCGGTGACAAGAAGAAATAAACCTACTTTAATTTGTTCTATTGTCATAGGACAAATCAATGTTTTGATGGATATGGTGTCCTGATTTTGTTTTAGTCCAAGTTTTTAGTTTAAGAGATATGTTTATTTAACTCAGACATGATTTATGGACGTATGTTCAGGTTTATGTTTTATTTTTACCAGAAATGTGAGTTAATCTATTTCAAGCTAACATTCTACCCTATTTTCATTGCTTATATACTACAACCTTCTGAATCTGATGAGTCTTGCATTCCCAGCTTGTTCTGTGAATGATGATACTGTAATGAGTGAAGATTGGTCATAGCATCAAAAAACAGATGAATGATGAAAAATAATATTCTCACGTATTTTTGTTAGACCAACAATTTCAGCACATGGTGGCTATTGTTATAATGCTATATTTGGATGGATGGGACAAAGTGGAATCAATCTCCATTTTGTTGTTTGATAGTTTGTTTATTTATTTATCAAAAACCATAATGGAATTGGACCTATCCCTTTCCATAGTTCTTGAATACCTCAAGTTATCCTGTAATTTAAAGGAATGGAAACATTTTAAGATTGAGGAAGCTTTTCCCATTCAACGTAAGTAACATCCAACTAATAATAAAATAATGCATGTAAAATTAGTATTTTGATATTATTTACAACCCATAATATAGGATTATTTACAACCCATAATATAATCATCAGTTTCTTACACAATTTGAGAAATCATCCTAAGACCACAATAACCTAAATATTTGTGTACAAAGTTGTCCTATATATGATATGATCACCCTACTCCCCTGTGCTTTCACAAGAGCTTCCAAGATTGGACACTGTATCTTGCACCAAAACCTGATAATGTTGCTTCCTGATGATCTTGAAACATCAATGCACTCCTGCAGATCTGCATCACAGGCTATCAAAACCCATTCATTATCACCATCCAGGTACTTGATATCATATGTACCAACTTCTAATTTCAATCTCTTGCCAACTTCTTCTCTCAAATCCACAACACTACAACTCAAAGAGACCCGGAACCTTATGATATCTTGTTTATATGTTGCCTTAATAGTCACACTGTTCGATTGTTTCCTAGCTGCAAAAGGTGTCACTTTGTTATTAAGAGTATGCAAGCTTTGCTTTGGAACCGAATCCGAGCATGGCAGATTAGTCCCACACGCTTCTGGAACCATATCCTCCAAAATGGCTTCTGCTACTGAAGGACACAAATTTGTCAAGTCTTTGGAACTACCAGCATCCTCTATTATGACATGAACCATGTGAATATATCCTTGGCAGGACTTTCAATTGAAGGACTAAAATGACATGAACCATGTGAAGTAGGATTTGTGCTATCTCCACTTGAGCCACTCTTAGTTATAGTTCTTTTTGGATCTTTCACAACTTCTTGACTAGACGTGGCTATATTGTAAATCACTTTCTCAAGACTCCTTGTCCTTCCTCCTAGCAATTGATCTTCCATCACAGCCTGTTTGTTTGTTTCTGATATTTTAGAAGCATCAAATTCATTATGTTTCATTTGAGGTTCTGATGGCCTAATGCTTAATAAGGCTTGTTGGCTGAACTTGATTGGAGTAGAAGGATCACGAAAGGAACCAACAGTGTTGGGGAGTGGACTTGTGTTGAGAGAACTCAAGTCAAACACTACTTAGCACCATGGACAGATTCAATAATATGACAAGTGAAAAAGAAACGATTTTCCCTTTTCCTCACAGCAAGGTTTTTGGAGACTCCAAACTCAACTTCTACTTGCATGTGTTAAATAGATGTATGTTTCTGTTGTTGTTGTAATAGAAAGTGCATGGTTAAACCATTACATTAAGGTAATAAATCTACACCTATCAAAAATTAATTTTTGAAGTATTGTTAGCCCATTAAATTATTATTTCAGAAATGCACTCATAAGGAGTTCATGAAATTTTCTTTCTTTTAAATTATGTGTGGTCTACAAATAGAAACATCTAGTGATAACATGAACATTTAATGTAAATTTTGTTGGTAAGTCTGATGAAGAAAGACAATGGTGAATACAAAGTTTTTGTTTGACTATAAAACCAGCGGTTAGGAACTTGAACAAGAAGATAATATACTAAATTTCTATTTCACGATCTTTATCATTGAGATTTGGAATGCTTCCTTCCCACAACTCCAGTAGCTCCTTTTTTATCCATGAGACCACAATTACAGGTCCCAAAGTAGAAGGCACCTACATAATGAACCAAGAAAGGGAACATTGTTAAAGGCACAAATATGTGAAACCAGATTCAAGCATAATGACACCGGAAACGTGAAGCTGGCTGTACCAGGCTGCAGGTTTGCAAGAATAGTTTAAAGTTACAGTAACTGAGACTTATTTTAAAATTATCTGATCGAAAAAGATCGGAACTTGGGAATTGGGATATTTTACCAATTAAGAGCATTGCCACAAGACTCAATGTCTTTGGATTGCTACAGATTTTGACAGACAAACACATATTCCAAATGGAACAGTGCACAAACTCAATATACACTTTTTCTCCCTACTTCACTCAGTATTTTGTAGTTAAAATGTTCAATTACAATTTACTGTTCCAATACAAATCTAACAAACACTAGTCAAATCTAGTAGTTATAGAAAGCACGTTTGGCTTATTTAGCAAAAAAAATCACATACTCATGTCAAAGTCGGTATGATCAGTATGAATACACAGAAAGCAATTCAGCAAGATAGTACACAACTTGTACAGTGAAAAAAAAAATAATTCAAGTATAACAGTTTAATTCGTAAGCAATCAATATGACTGCTTTCATGTACCTGTTATACAAACTAAAGTTTGTCGATATATAAAAAAGTACAGCAGCAAGAACACAATTCAGGAATACATGATTAATAAAGACTGAAATAGACAAGGTAATAATAAGACTATTAGGATGAAGAAAAGACACAAGTACCAGATACAGAAGTGCAGGTTGAGGTGAACTAGTCAAGACACCAGCTGCCAAAGCAGTTACCAGGCCCACGGCATACCCAGGTAGTGCATACCATATGTATTTGTGCCCCTTTGAGGAGTGTAACTCAAAGAGATTTATTGTATCTTTGCTCTTTCGATAATCAAAGCAGAGGACTAAAGCCAGGAGCATGCTTGGGATAGCCTATAAAAATGAGGAAAAATATTAAACACCAAACGAAGTTTTGAAGAAAGAAAAATAAAAAAAATATCGAAATAAAGGCTAGCCCAGGCTGATATGGAAGTTTAATGATATTATGAACACATCGATCGATACAATGTATGCACACATGAATCATGGTGCACTGCGGGACCTGAAAATTCTGATTATAATATGCTCAATAATGTCTGCATAACATGCACAACAGGACTCAAATCAAACCACCTTGCAGCACAAGAAGTCTTTCAAGATTTCATATCCAATATAAACTTGATGTGGAAGAAATGGGATAAAAGGGAGGGCGAGGAGAGGGTTACCTTAATAGCTACAAAAGAATGAACAACAATCCTCTGTTCTTATTCTTTTTCATAGTTCCAATGATTCTACATGCAATAAATCCAGTGCAGCATACTACTTTTTTGTGATAGTAAATAGATGAAAGGACAATCTAAACTTTTTTTTTGTGATTGGGTAGGGAGGATTTCTTATCCTCTTGTAACATTCTCCCTTCTCTTCTAATTTATTTCTTTTCATATAAAAAGGACAATGTAAACTACACAAACGGTTAAGGGCATGTAGCAATAAACATTAAAGAATAAGAATATCATACCATGTCCCCTAGACCCAGCATCATGAATTCTCTCACGTTTTCTCCAGGAACAGTGCCACCCAACAAATTTCTCGGAAAAACAATCTTTACAGGCAACTCCAATTTCTTTGTTATATGTTGCAACCCAGGAAGACTTAAACTATTAGCAACAGTGTGCACTGGATTTGATGCTTGCTGTGTTGCCACTGATACCATGACATTTGCCCCAAAAAATCTTTCAGAGAAGAAAACCCAGAAAATGTCATATACAAATAGACAAAGAAGGAGCATTGCACAAATCTTGATATTTGGAAGACGCACATGGCTTACGAACGCAATGCATATAGATATGCCTAATAAATTGTTCAGTATCCAATGACCAGAAACAAGCCAAGCAGCCACTGTGACAATGCAGGCTAACAATAGCATTCCTTGGATCCGAGTAAAAGATTTTGAGCAACAACGAGAAACATAAGGATCGGCTAAACCAAATTGTGACTTCACATAGGCAACATAAGGAGAGAAGCAGAAGAAAAGGGATGATACAGAAGCAATGGCAGTGAATGCCGTGAGAATCTGTGAGACAGATGAGAACAGGTAGAACATCAAAAGCAAGCTAAAAGAGCTCATCACAGGGATCATTAATGCTTGGGACCTATCCAATGTAATGGATGCTTCTGAAAAGTCAAGATTACGCTCCATCTCTTTCCCGTAATTTAGAGCGCGAAATGCAGATCCAAATGTCACAGCTACAGCAGTAGTGATAAGTGTGACGGGCGCAGGCTCCAGCAAATATGAAAGTTTCCAAAGGGACTCCATTTTACACAAACTTACCACCTAAGACTTTGCAACCAAAGTTGCACAGTTTTTTCAGAAACAGATAACTATGCAGAGAAAGTCATGCAACCTGCAAGCATCAAATGAACCTTCTAAGTATTCTTCATTGAAAACAACAGATAAAAATTACCACTTTCAGAATCTTGCAATTCTATTTAAAAAGAACATTTATTTCTATGATTTTCATTTCCTGCACAACCCTAAATCAATTATATGTGATCTCTTCCTACAAAACAATTAAACATGGTATTATATAATAACACTAAAATTCCAATTATCCCATTGTTTTCTCTCAGCCAATTATCGAAGAAAAAACGCTACTAAAACACACCCACAGCGCAAAAGTTGAATTTTTTGAAGGAATCGGTGAATAAAACTTTTTCCCAAAAATCGATTAAAGCGAGGTGAGATCTGAAAAAAGGAAAGAAGAGGAATTAGGGTTTGGGGGAATGATCAAAGAAGAAGGACTAACCTTGGACTTTTGGCAGAGCTGAAGAGAGAGAGAGAGAGAGAGAGAGATTCTTTGGTTTGGTTTCTCTGCGCAAAGTGAAAGTGAAGTGAATGACAATCTATCTCTATTTTCATTTCCACCCCAATACTTTACGTGTTTTCCTTCTTCATTCTTTTTTTATGTATTATATATATATTTTTCATCATAATAGATTCATTTATCTCCGATTTAAGTTATATTGTTTATATATCAAATAAGTAAAACTTAAAATTATTTAAGATTTTTCTTTTTTTTTTTCTGATGATTTATTTCACTCACTCGTTTAAGAAAGGAAGGAGTGAGATTTAATATAACTTAAAGTTATACTATCCTTCTGCTCATTTCTTTTCATTGGCCCTGAAGAGCATTCTCGATGCAAAATAGTTTTGGATTGTTTTTTCAATGACTTGAAAACACAATCATACAACCTCTCGGGTATTCAACAAAATACTTCAAAAGCATTTTATATGTTAAGGATTTGGCCACTTTTAGAGTAACAAATTGGGTCAAGTAAGGTTGGCATGCCACTTTAATGTAATTTTTTATAATGTTTAAATTAAATCAGATTAAGATAACATATTCATCAATTTTGAAGCATGGTAATACAAAAATTGTTGAGTTGTGAAGCATGATGGTAACCACACCATTCTTCCTTACAATATCAGCCAACATTCCTCTAACTTCAGGATCTATCTCCATGATATTTTTGTTGTATATATATAAAAAATATGTAAACTATAAACTAAAGTTGTACTTGTACAATTGACATGAATATTCTAAATTAAACTCACATCACATGGGTCATAGGTTGAATATTCTTTAATTTCTAATTAATTAAGAGTTTGTTTGCGAGTTTGATTTTGGAAGGAAAAGAAATAGAAGGGAAAGCTCGAGAGTCACCTCACAAGTATATTTCATGGCTCTCAAGCCTTTTTCCTCTCCTCTATTTCGCTCCATAAAATAATTCACAAACAAACACTAAAGGGTCTGAACTATGAGTGGAAGTCCATAAGTGGGTCTAAGGGAGAGCATAACCGATGGTGAATGATGATAAGTTTGTGAAACTTTGAAACTAAACTTAGATAAAAGTAATGTTAATACAATATTATACTCCATAAATGCCAAGTTTCTACCAACACACATTCTCCCTCCAAAACCAAAAGACAAGTACCCCATCTTGTGTTTGCACCCTCCATTCATATCATCCATGAACCTCTCTGGTCTGAACTCATTTGCATCTTTTCCCCATATTTCAGTGTCGTGGTGCATTGCTACCACATCAATCCACAAGTTTGTTCCATTAGGCACTGTTAAATTATCAACTTTGATGTCTTCTCTTACTTGTCTTTGCACATTTGGTGCTGGTGGGTATAGTCTTAGAACTTCGTTCATCACACACTTCATCTGCATATATGGTCAATACATTTTAGATCATATGCATGCAAACTATTTTTAATGTACGTACATATAAGTCTATGGTATAAATAATTAATATCGATATTCTAGTAACAAAGTTTAGTTTAAGTTTGCATGAGACATCCCAAATGTAATGCTAATTAATAACATATATACTTAAAAATGGACTTACCTTCTTTAAACCAGAAAGCTTAGAGAGATCAAGCATGTCATTACCCACTATATCTCTTATCTCATCTCTCAATTGATTTTGCCATTCTTCATGCTTAGCTAGAAGCATCAAAGTCCATGTGATAGCAAGTGCTGTGGTTTCATGGCCACCAAAGAAGAAGGTCTTGCATTCATCAACCACTTCTCTCATTGTTAATGTCTTCCCTAACTTCCCATCAACCTTTTGATGCTGATTTTCTTGCAACAACAAACCTAATAAATCTTGTTGAGAATTATCTTTGTGTGAATTCTTACGAGCTTCTATGATAGACAATAAGAGGTGATCGATTTCTTTGCCAAGTTTCTTAGCTTCAAGGGTTTTCTTGAAGTTGAAATACTTGCCAAAGGGTACCCCTACATATCTATTGGTCTTAAAGAGAGTCACTTGCAAGGCTCTTAATTTGTCAAACACATCCATAGCATTATCATCTTTCATGCCAAAAGTTGTTCTTGATATGATCTCTCCTGCTACTGCTATAACCTCTCTTTCCACATCGATTTCGAAGTTGCCTGAGTTTATTTTATTAACCCATCTCTCTATCATTTTATTTGTTGAATCAACCATCATGCTTGCCAATACCTATATATCAAATTACACAAGATCATGCATGCAAAACTAGTTAGAAACTTAGAATGTATGCTAGCACTTGTGGCCAAAACAGAAACTCAAGTCTAGAACATTTTCATGATTGAAATTCATAAATTCATGCAAGTTAGAGAGAGATTGAGAAACCTTAATGTTAAGGGGATTGAAGGCCGGAGCAATAATGTGACGGTGGCGAACCCAATCGTTGCCCTCAACCATGACCAAACCACTTCCAAACATGGGGTTTCTATCAATTTTAAAAACACTTGGTTTTCCCCATCTCTTGGCTACAACTTCTGCAGACATTCTCTTCAAGAATTCTGGGTCCGCTACATACAAAAATGGCTCAGTTCCAAGCCAGTACACGAACACTTTACCTACACACAATAACACCAAAATCCATGCATTTCTTAACTAACAAGGGTACCAAAACCACTACATGCCAACTCCATATTTTTATAAATCTTCAATCGTTATCCAATTGAGTTTTTATATATGCAATATATATGTTGAATATCAACATATTTTTATATATATACAAGTTCATTGGGAGGCTCACCATGAGATTTCTGCCAACAAGAAAAGTAAGGGAAAACTGTGGAGTGTATATCATGGGTGAAATTAGAGGACACAAGTGAAGAAGAATGAACAATATTGCTATTATTTCTTTTCATCTCTTTAATGTTTCCGAGTGGAAAAATTGGAGTTGGTCCTCCAAACCCACATCTCTTAAGCTTGTTTAGTATTAGGATCGGAGAAATCCACCAACAAAATGTTAGCATGGAGAACAATAAGAGGAAAAAGGCTATCATGAAGGAAACAAGAACCCCAGATACCCCTAAGAACAACATATCTCTCTGTGAATTAATTTTGCTTCAATATATATATAGGATTTGTCTGTGTAATTTGTGTTGTGTAAAGCATAGTTCTATGTTGGGTATTTATAGGAGAATATTGAGTAGTAGAATGCGTGGTTTTTATGACTATGAAAACAACAAGTAGGTTGAATTTGAACGTTTAATGTTGTTGTGTTTTTAAGATAATTCTTGTTGAACCATTTTTGACCCTCAAATAGATTTTGAATATATTATTTTACGCTCCACCTTTTTTTGTGTCCGGTTTTTTGACCTTCAAATGAAGTTCAAATGTCTTGGTCGCAGCATAAAGTCTTCAGTGTCTTTTTTTAAGGATACCCTAAGGATGAAAAAAAGAAGCTAATTAAAATTCATGTCTTGACCATTATATTTGGTAAAGTAGATATACAAGAGAAAGAAACTCGTTTTACATCAAAAAGGAGCCAAAGAAGGAAAATAACAAATAAATGTACGCGGCATAGGTAATGGCACGTGGGCTTCTAAAACAATAGATTTTTATTATAATTTTATAATCACTAGTAGATAGTGTGGACTCAGTAATTAGTCCCGATTTCTAATTAAATGTTTTTCTACTAAAAGTTCTAGTAGAATAAATTGTTATTCCCCTCTTATTAAAGAAGGACTTATTCCAAGTTCCAACATAGGTGATGTTTTAAATGTGTAGGGGAAGAAGCTTTCAACTCTTCACTGTGATCACCCTCACCTAGCTTTTCACTACGAGTAGTGGCAATAAACGTTTTAAATGGGATCATAAGTTACTATTATAAACTCGATCTTGTTAAGAAACATTACAAACATGTTACCTAAGACTAAAATATCAAAAGTTGTTTGTTCATTTTCAGCACTAACTAGTAATAACTAGTACTACTGCATGTGGTGCTGAGTAGATCATAGTGTTTGAATTAACAGTATGTATGTACACAATATAATATAATATTGAACAATAAATACATAAACATATAATAATGAGTATATGTTATCTTTAAGTATGTCACAAAGTCTGTCCTAAACCAACTCACAATGAAACAAAAATAGTCAAAGTCATAAATATTTAATTTTTTAACTGATATGATATAATATGATTAGTCTGTGACAAATTTCGGGACATGTTTAACGACATCAAATACTTCTAACATTATGGAAATTGAAGACACAGGGTCCGCCACTGATGGCGTTAGTACTTTACTATTATGGAAGTTGAAAGCACCATGGAGCATGCTGTACACGCAGTCTCCTCATTAGTTTAGTTTGAGTTCAAAATAATAATTGAATTTGTTTACAAATATGAATATTGAGGTTCTCCATTTAGCTCATTTAAAGCTTCAGTATTCATAAAAAAAACTTGAATACATTTCCCTTATCAAATTTATCATTAGATATATTTGCAGTAAATATGAAATAGAAATAAAATTGAATTTTGTATGCATACATGTTCTATTATATAATAATATAAATATACCATAAATAAACAAAATAAGTTAATTACTAATACTTCAATTCATTTTCATCATGGTAATAGCAATAAGTTTTCTTTTCTTCTCCCTCTTGATGTTCACATTGTGAAGTCCACATTCATTTTTGCCAAACCCACTATAAATTAATGCAATAACCATTAAACTTCATAACATTCAATTCAACAAAGCACAAAGTTATTATCAACTTTCCAAACATCCCAGCTAGTTTAGGCCACCTTCACTCCTTTACACTATGGCCTCTACCTTTTGGAATTTGGTGTTTGTTGCTCTTGCATTTTCTGTGGGTAACTCTCCATAAATAATTGCCAATACCTAATCATAATCTCTCACACGAGACCACCTTATATATAATATATAATATAAGTTTAGTTTGTAATAATGAAGTTGCACCATACTTAGTAGTTTTGGAATGTAAGATCGCTCACTATATATATTATTGTACAACTTATGTGGCTGGAAGTGGTCTTCACTCTTCACACTATAATAAGGTGTAGATTTCACTTATGTTATAAATATAAATTTGCTTGGGGCAGTTTATGTGGTTTTTTAATGCGCATATGATAGTTTATATATTTTTACAAGTGTAATATGTATTAGACTATTACACTCTTGTATTGAAGATAAATACTAATGGTGAAAAGGGCATTGAATGTAGATTTTCAATCATTGCATGAATATATAATCTAGACTAATCTATTGAAAAATGAAAACGGGGCACAATGGTTTTGGTACAACAGAGTCACCATTTTAGCATTAGGAGATAAAACATCCACCAGAATAAGACTTCACTACTACCTAGCATACCAAGCAGGGCAGAACCCCCAAAACCAATCCAAACACCCGAAAAAGGTATTCAGGCCAAGGGAGAAAATGACAGCATTACCAAGACAAGTATCACAACAAACACAAACAAAAGCACTCTTAAAAAATACTGCTACTTAGGCATCCTCCTCACCAACCTCGTCCTCATCTTCATACTCGTATCCGTCTTCATCTGCAGTTGCATCTTGGTATTGCTGGTACTCTGAGACAAGATCATTCATGTTGCTCTCTGCTTCAGTAAACTCCATCTCATCCATACCCTCTCCAGTGTACCAATGCAAGAAAGCTTTTCTGCGGAACATGGCTGTGAATTGCTCACTCACCCTCCTAAACATCTCTTGAATAGAGGTAGAGTTCCCAATGAATGTCGATGCCATCTTCAGACCAGTTGGAGGGATATCACAGACAGTGGATTTGACATTGTTGGGGATCCATTCAACAAAGTACGAAGAATTCTTGTTCTGAACATTCATCATCTGCTCATCAACTTCCTTCGTGCTCATCTTGCCACGGAACATAGCAGATGCAGTTAAATAGCAACCGTGGCGTGGATCAGCTGCACACATCATGTTCTTTGCATCCCACATCTGTTGTGTTAACTCAGGTACAGTAAGAGCCCTGTACTGCTGTGAACCGCGAGATGTAAGAGGAGCAAATCCAACCATGAAGAAATGCAAACGAGGGAATGGAATGAGATTAACAGCAAGCTTGCGAAGATCTGAGTTGAGTTGACCAGGGAACCGAAGACAACATGTCACACCACTCATTGTGGCTGAAATTAGATGGTTAAGGTCTCCAACTGTGACAAACAGAAACAAATAACCGATTATAATTATAGAACTAACAAGTGAGGTAAATATGAAGGAGAATCTGTGGATTGATGAACTCACAGCTTGGAGTGGTGAGCTTAAGAGTACGGAAGCAAATATCATAGAGAGCCTCATTATCCAAAACCATGCATTCATCAGCATTCTCAACAAGCTGATGAACTGAGAGAGTTGCATTGTAAGGCTCAACAACTGTGTCAGAGACCTTCGGAGAAGGGAACACAGAGAACGTAAGCATCATTCGATCAGGATATTCTTCCCGGATCTTTGAAATCAAAAGTGTACCCATTCCAGAACCAGTTCCACCACCAAGAGAGTGGCACACCTGAAACCCTGAAAAAAAGAATAGCCAAACATTACAAAAATTAGTACGTGCTGTCTGCAAATTCATAAACCTAATTGTATTCAGGTGAAAACATTACAAAAATTATCACATGATGTTTTACAAACTCTGAAATTACTTCATTACTAATACTAATTAAACAATTAATTAGTGATAAATATCACTTTAATCACTAATCAGTAATATACTAGGGGGGGAAACTAACGAAGTTTAATATAATTGGAAATATATTAGGTTAAACGTTATCAAACTTCAAAATCAACATAAGCAATCATTTTAGTGACAACTAATAAAATACGTGTAACATTTTGGACAATAAATATATGAAGCAAACAAAATAAAAGTAAAGTTAAGCATTGAGAGAGGAAAATACGTAGTGAAGTAGAATATACCTTGAAGGCAATCACAGTTCTCTGCCTCCTTCCTAACAACATCAAGAACCGAGTCAATCAACTCAGCTCCCTCAGTGTAGTGACCCTTGGCCCAGTTATTTCCAGCACCGGACTGGCCGAAAACGAAGTTATCTGGCCTGAATATCTGACCGTACGTTCCAGATCTGACACTATCCATTGTCCCTGGCTCCAGATCCATAAGCACCGCTCGTGGAACAAATCTTCCGCAACTCGCTTCGTTATAGTATACATTGACTCGCTCGAGTTGCAACTCGTTGTCACCTTCGTATCTCCCAGTGGTGTCGATTCCGTGCTCGGCACATACTACTTCCCAGAACTTTGCTCCGATTTGGTTACCGCATTGTCCACCTTGGATGTGAAGGATTTCACGCATTTTCGCTACTTGGAAAACGAAGGAGTGAAGATGAAAGTGAAAAACGAAGGAGTGAAATCAGTTTGAAGATGAAATACTAGTTTTTTATAGGTGGGGTGTCACGGTGTTATGTTGGGAACGGTAGTTAATGTTGGATTTGACGGTGCCGTTAGGTTTGAGTGGGAATTTTAAATTTTGAAAAAACGAACGGATATTTTTGGGAAACGTGGACGGGTGCGATTTTCTGAAGTGAGATTCATGTATATGTTCAAGTATTGCATATATATATTTTAATATTTAAGTATTAAATTTAGACCGTTGAGAGTGACGTTTAGAAAGGGGGCGGTGAGGCTCTTTGTTGGAGTCTAAAATCCCCACTAGTTTCTTCATGTGGAAGAGTTGTCTATTATCATATTTTTTTATAATAATTTATAGTTTATATTAATTTGGAATTGTTTAATATAAATGGATTGGATGGACAATATCTATATCTTAGGAGTTCTATATTGAGTAGTACATGAGTTATGAGACTCTCCCACCTAATAAATCAGTCTTTTGAGTTGAACTTTCCTCATGTGCTTTCATTAGTGCTTTCATTGAGAGTTATGTCACGAAAAAAGCTGGATTAAGGTACATTTATCAAATAATGATAAGTGAGTGAAACCGCCAAAAGATAAATGGTTGCCATCAAGTGAGGGTTGATAGAGTTAAAGTCACTATGGACGTCAACACTTAAAGGGACGACAATTTTAGGAATCTCACGTTTAGTATAATAACAAACTCAATATGTTATTTAAGTGATGGGGTTCTCTCACTTAATAAACTAATCTTTTGAGTTAAAATATCCTCATATGCTTAAGTCTTAACACTCTCCCTTTCAAAATGTTGTGGTTTTTCTTTAAACTAAATAAGAAATGGAATAAAATGTCAATCATGTAAAATTACTCCACCAGATGTTTTGATTTGAATGTTTAAGCACGGTGACATATCTAACTTCATAGATGCTACAAAAATGTCATGATAAGTTGTTGGGTTTACACCCCATCACTAAGAAACTATTCCAAAATACACTCACGTATGTGATCTCCCTTAAACTCCTCATTCAACCCAAACCTCTCAACTCTTTCTTCTCCATGTATTATCTCTCCTCCATCTTGTGGGACTACGATTATGTATACGAGTGAGTAGAGTTTGACCTTACTAGTTCAATTGATAATATAGTCAGGTTTTATTGGGTCTAACGTTAGTTTGAATTTAAAAATTAAACCTGGTGATTAATATTTATGGTCGGGCAAGGGAAAAACAAGATTAGGTCTAACTCATCTCATAGTCACCCATTCAGGGGATAATCAATATAATGAAAGTATAAAGTATAAAATATAAGGAGTTTGTGTAGGTATAAAAAAAAAGAAATATAATTTATGTAATTTCACTAAAACTTATAGATGTCAGTGTAATTTATTCTTAAACAAATGGTGTATTTGAATCAAATGGTTGATACACATAATTTCAACATCAAGCAAACATATTCCTCTACGTGGTTCAATTTATAAATTGTACTAAAAACCTTACCAAACCAATGTAATACCCCTAGATCCTCAAAGAAATGTAGGCATGAGCATATTAATATAATTTATCCTTGATAATAATAATAATAATAATGATAAATTGAAAGGAAAGAGAGATAAAGCCTTTGATCGCCGCATAGAGAGTGAAACCCTTATTCGAAGATGGTGAGTGAGAGACAGCGTGTTGCTCGAAAGCGATTCAAATCAGAGCACCCTGAACTCTTTCCCAAACCTGAACCCACTCCTCCTAAGGACACTGAGAAGAAGAAGAAGAAGAAGAAGAAGAAGAAGAAGAAAAACAACACACCAGAACAACTCGGCGTCACTACTAAACCCTTCAAATCCAATTCCAGAAAACATCCTCTGAGAGTCCCTGGTATGAAGCCTGGTGAAAGCTGTTTCATATGCAAGGCCAAAGACCACATCGCTAAGTCTTGTCCTGAAAAGGCTCTCTGGGAGAAAAACAAGGTTAACATCACATTTTTGCACTCAATATGATATTAATATTATTGTTTTAATGAAATGGTTGTTTGGTCTTTGCAGATATGTTTGCGGTGTAGACGCCGTGGTCATCGAGCCACGAATTGCCCTGAGCTGCAACATGGAACCAATGATGACAAATACTGTTATAATTGTGGTGAAAATGGACACTCCCTTGCATATTGTCCATACCCTCTTCAACAAGGTATTTAACATTTTCATGTTTTTCATGATTTGTTTGTGTTGTATCTGATTCACACTGAGAGGTTCGAACCCGGTAAGAGATTGGTATGTTATAGAATGAACACTGGTAGTTAAATGGTGATATGACAGTATTGTCCCATGTTTCCCTGTTTCTATAGTTAATTGTGTAAAAATATCTCCCGCAAGTCGGGGCTGTTACTTTTCTGCTTTTCGATAATTCCCATCTTCTCAGTATTGATTTGGGAAGCATGCTTATGAGTTCTTTAATTGTTTTCTTATGGTGTAAAGTCCTTCATTGGTGATGCAGGAGGGACAAAGTTTGCTGAGTGTTTCGTTTGTAAGCAACGTGGACACTTGAGTAAAGACTGCCCTCAAAATGCTCATGGTATTTATCCAAAGGTATTATCATTTCCTCTTTAGGTAGACCTTGTCAAATATATATTAGTTGAATCAACAAAGCTTTTTCCTCCTAAGCTGTTTCTAATGTGATAGAACTGTTTATTTATACTAGGGTGGCTGTTGCAAAATATGTGGTGGTGTGACACATTTGGCAAAGGATTGTCCTGACAAAGGGAGGCAAGGATCTGTTGCTGCCAATGGGCCTTATAATAGATGTAAGGTTTTCTGGAATAAACAGAATGCATTTTGTACTAGTATATTTCTGGCTTTAGTATCAAATGCTGCATTTTGTTTAATCTGTATTGCATCCATGTTCAAGTATTTGAGGTGCACTGGGTTTTGTTCTTTGCAACCTTAGGAGAAAATTGGAACAGTGGAAACCTGCTCCGAAATTAGTTGGATTTTTCTTTGAAATCTAATGATGTTGGCTTTAAAATGAATACTCTCTAGTAATGGGATATCATGAAGTGGCTAATTGAAATGGATAACGGTTCTTGAGGGGTGAGCATAGGAAGGGTGGGGAACGAGTAAGGCTTGACCCTCACCTGGGTCAAAATTTGACCCGAACATGCCCATCGACCCGAAGAAACCCGAATGTGTATCCCTCACCCGTCTCTAAAGGATGATTGGATCAATTTTTGGACCCCAAACCCATCCATCCCTTTTATGTGCGATGGATGGGTTGGACCTGAGCCAATCCCTTCGGGTATTGATAGATCTTCAGGTTGGGCCGGGTTATGCTTACCAATTCTTCATACCTGAGAAGTTTGAGTTTTACACATTTGGTTGGACAATCCATGCCCTGGGCACTTTCTTTATTTCTCCAATTTAATTGTTGTCAGATATATTTCTTATATATATTGGATTGTTAGTTTATATTAAACATGTCTGAAACCCAATCTTTCTTTCAGTAATAGGAGCTGGTGTGAGGGCCACTGGTCAGGTTACCAAATTTGTGAGTGGGGATGATATCGATGATGATTTCGTGACAGATGACATAAATAGTGGCGACAAGAACAACTCTTCAAAGTCGAATGAGGGCGATGTAAAACCAAAGAAGGGTCCTAAAGTTGTAGTGTTTAACTGATGGTATATTTCTCTTAAAGTAGTGTGGATATTGGCTTCCACATTCCAGTTTCTTTCCTCCTCTATACCTAAGTGTATACAAGGCCCTTTCTATTTGTTACAATTTGCTGAATCATTTCCAGAATGAATGTAATCATTCTGCAAGCCTTGAGCCTGCCTCAGTTTGGAGGAGTGACAAGAAAGCTGAAAGCGCCGCTTCACAAACTTGATCATTACGCTAGAAATGCAACTATTTTCCCCCTTGGGTGCAATTACTACTCTGCTAACTCTATTTACTTTGTTCATTTATTAAGGATGAGTTTTCTTGTCTTATTTTTCATTGCTTTACAGTTGACATGGGTTAATGTTATATGCAAAATAGATTTTGATTTGTCCCTAAATGCTTATGATATGCATCAAAGTTGTTTATGGTGGTAATAATGTGTGATTTTTGTGTTGATATGAAACTGTTTTTCCAGTCAAAATTACCTATCAAAGGATCATACAAACTTTTGGATCTTGCAAAGTACCTATTGATTTTAAAATAGAAATTGCATTTCATACCAAGTCTGTGGTGCTGAGAATGATTACTTGTACTTATATGTTACACAATCCAGTTTAAAGGAACAGTACAAACTTACCATATTTACACAATTCCTAGAAAGGATAAATATGGTAAGTTATAACATCACACCTCTTTGTATTGATTAGCCAACTTTGCTCACACAGCAGTTAAAAATTAATCAAGTCCTTGGTTATTAAGCACATGTGTCTTGAAATATTGGACAATGAAGAAAATTGAATTTCATCCTTGCTATTATTTGCATATTATTCCACTAGTTCAAACTTTACCTCATGTTATTAAAACGTATACACCTAAATTAATTTAATATCAAACATCATATACATTAAGTGTTTGGATTATGCACACAAATTAATTGTTAAACTTTTTAAAACAAAGAAAACATGAATAACTCTTTCTCTCACTTACAAAAATAACTTACAAGCAGACGCAGTCGATTGAGCTATGTGAATTATATTACCTTCTAATCAAAATAAGCTTATGACTTTGGGTTTGAGTATCAGACTTTTTGATGGAAAATATCTTGTTGATAAATGTATATAGTCTTACCCGTATAACTGTAGAGATGCCTATTTGTAGGTTTTGAGCCCAAAGGAAAGAAAACATCACAAAATGGTACAAAATAATATTTATGAGTGTTAAAATCTAAATAAATAAAAATAGCTATATCAAAGAAATATAAAATCGAAATCCAATGAAAGTTTATAAAATAATTGTGTATTTTATCCTTAAGGTATACATGAAAGGCATCTGACGTGGCATGCTATTTTATCCTTTATGCTAGGTAATGGAATTATAATTATTTGTCCTAATGTGTGATGAGGAAACTTTGGGTTTGTGCCTCATTGGCATTGATTTAAAAAAGTCATAATCTGAAGTGATAGGCTAGCATGTATTTTGAATATGAATAATTATATCAAATAACATCTATATATCCTTATTTTGAATGGCAACTAATTAATCATAATTTTTTGTCATTGTTTCATGGGTGTATAAATTAATGAGTTATGGAAGAGAAGAGGAAAAATGATCTTAACTCATGATATTTTCAAATACCATGGGACCTATATTTTGGTTCATAAGCTTGATATCAAGTCCAAATTTTGTGCAACTTGCAAGCAACATGTGGTACTTTTGGTGAGAGATAATTTTGTGACATTTGTCAGATAGTTATGAACCTCATTTTCAATGGCTGTTCTGCTTCACATCATCGTGCTTCACTTGCTTTTTAATTCCATAGTATTAATGTATGTATACCACATGACATAGTCAAATTTTGTTTTCTTTAGGTATGAAAAAAGAGTTTAAAATTTGTCTCAGCACATCATCCACCATTAACTTGAATTACTTTTGTTTAAAAGTCAATAATAATAGTTAGTAAATCAATGGTAGATGATTTGTTGACAGCGTAAAAAACACTTACATTATCATTGAATACATATTAAGTCCATGAAAAAATTGCTTTTAATGTGTTGATGCAAGTGTAACCCTCTCATAGTGACCCACAAATAAATAGAGTTCCACAACCTCAGAACTTACCCACCTTATAATATCACATTCACATAAGTCATAGGCCACAAATTCTGAACCCTCCATTCTCCTCTTCACAATGGCTCAGGTACTCATCTTTATATTCATTTTTTTCTACATAATATTCCTCCCTTGTTTCCCTATACATATCTTCATGCTTGTTTGATTTTGTTAACATGTTTCACTATGCTCTTCTGTCTCTATCTGCATGTTCTAATATATATCCATTACTGGGTCCATAGCAGAAGGTGGTGTTAAAGGTTCTTACTATGATTGATGACAAAACAAAAAAGAAAGCAATAGAAGCAGCAGCAGATATCTTTGGTGAGTGTTTGTTAACTTTTACAAGCTTGCTTATCATGTCATTATCATATGAAATGGAATACAAGTAAGGAATTATTATGTGTGTAATTGTTGGAACCTTGAACATGCAGGGGTTGATTCAATAGCTGCAGATACAAATGAACAGATATTAACAGTGATAGGTGAAATGGATACAGTGGCAGTAGTGAAGAAGTTGAAGAAAGTAGGGAAGGTAGATATAGTATCAGTTGGACCTGCCAAGGAAGAGAAGAAAGAAGAAAACAAAGAGGAGAAGAAGGAAGAGAAGAAAGAAGAGAAAAAGGAGGAGGGGGACAAAAAATAACACACATCATTATCAACTCAATTTTCAACTTCCCCTTCATTTTTTCCTATGTAGAGATGCCAGGGAAAGCTACAAAATTGTTCATATATTTCATATTTGTGTATTTCATTCATAACTTTAGTATCAAGCTTTCTGTGTCTTTAATATCTGTGCCTTCTGTTCAATTGTACAGTGTAACAAATTGAGTACCAATGCCAGAATATAATGGCATTATGAAATTCTCTTTCTATTAATTTGTTGGTCATCCTATATAAACTGAAAAGATCCATAAAAAATGAATGAAGGCAAAAATGTTTTTTCAAACCATTGTTCTAAGAGCAAAAGATGACTCATATACACAAGAATGACATTTTTTTCTATTTGACCACAGGTTACAATGAGAGTCTTGAACTTCTTCACTCTATTAGAGCACATTCCAAAATACTATAAGATGTGTATTAAATTTTGAAATAAGTTATACTCTCTTCCCTCAAAGGAAAGCTTAAATTATATTGTTCTCCCATGGATTTTGAAAAATAACACTCCCTTTCCAAAATGGGATGCTGGCCTAGCTAGTTAGTAATTTTATGACAAAATTACATGTAGTAAGTAGAAGCTAGTGACAGTTTTATTTGGTTCCCACAAGTATCCTTGTAGTGGAGGCAATCCTATCTGAGTCGGGAACATCCACAAATATGTGAGGTTAACTCTACCAACGAGTATTTTTTCCATCTACAAGACTCGAACCTGAGACTTCGCTTAAGGGAAATCAAGCATGTACCACTTGAACCAATACTCGTTGGTAGCTTTGAGACAGTTTAAATAATTATTCTGTGTCACTCAGCATTTGCAAGCATACAAGGGCCACCTCAACAACACGTAGTTATTGATTGACCTTACTTTTCAGCATGTGAGTAAATAGTACATGACAAATAGATAAATTCTGTGGGATGCTAGTAAAAAACGTCAGAGGTCTAAGCCAATAAATGTTTTTATAGAGGCTCTTTCTCTCTCTGTTACTCAAATTCTACCTTATGATTGGTAATATAGTACTCATGTTGACTAGACTACAGATAGATATACATGAATCACTCAAATGTCTTTTGGTGCTGAAATTGTATGAATAATGGACCTAGAGGCTAAGGATCATTTATTAAGTAATCTAAATCAACGATGAATGATGTGTTATTATTATTGATTATAAATTGGTTGGTTTCAATTGACTATAAAAGACAAGTGACATATTATTACTATAAGGTGGAGAGGGTGTCATTCCTATACGTGCAAGTCATGAACACCTAAAGGTCAATTGATCAATGCAACCACAAGTATGTACGAGGCTGCACTAATCATGTACAAGACATAACGTAGAATGAATAGTTATTCTAATAATAAGTACAAAACTAGAGGCTAAGGATCGATTATTAAACAAGCTTGAATAAAAAATAATGGAGCAGAGCATTAAAAAATTCTATAGATTTGGCCAACAGGCACAAATTGTAAAAACAGCATTCCAGCATGAAAATAAAACAAAATTCAATATGGTAGCTTCATAGCATATTGCATACCATCCTAGTTGTTTGGCAGGGAGATCATTGCATGTTGTATAGCATCTTGGTGCTTCCATTCTGCATGATGGCAGAATATGCGTTTCGAGCATGAACACGAAGAACATATCAAGCGACATATTGAATCATAACAGTAACCAGATAGTAAGAAGGAGTGTGCTTTTCAGTCTTCATCTGGAACATGGCAGCAGACTAATGGCGGTTTTCAAAGCCACGGAGCAGAGCAACCAAGCACGAGGAAAGCTGTTTAACAAATTACACCTCTCTGGCTCTTGGCAGTATTTTAAGCTGATATTGCTTGATCTGGATTTGTGAGACTTCTACCAATGAACAACAAGATAAGCTTAGTCTTACAACCGAAAATTAAAGGGACATTTTAACTATAAATTCAATCAATAATGCCAAACATAGATTTTGATGCTACAAACTATATGAAAGACATTTTTATATTACTAGATCATGATGAACTTTGCAGGTAATTAAGGGAAAAGTGGTACACACATCTAGCATTTCCAAAAGCTGCGAGTAATCAGTACAACAACACTAACAACCAAGCCTTAATCCCACTAGGCAGAGATTAATATATTTGGTCGAATCACTTCATGAGCATCAACAACCTTTCCAGCATTCTGCAAACTACGCACTAACGAGTTATAGTGAACAAAGTTTGGACTACAACCTCTGGTCTCCATGTCCTTGAACATAGAGCATGCTTCATCAAACTTTCCTGCCATACATAATCCCCGAATTATGGAATTGTATGTAAACACATTTGGAACTTGTTCTCTGGAAATCATGTCATGAAACATTTCCCGAGCTTTCTCAATCTCACCAGCCACTACATATCCTGTAATCATCTCATGGACCAACCTCCACAATGCTTTAAACTCCTCACATTCGGCATATATGCTCATAACTAAGTGATATCCATTTACAGTGTGCTGGTAACTCTCCTGCTGACCACACCATGTGAAAAACTTGTATACCAGCTTTGCACACCTTGTCTTATTCTCACCATTTATGCTCTTCAAAACTCCAAAAAGAACTTCTCTCACAACAATGCCTGATGGCCTTTTATGCAACTCATCTAAAACCGATCTGAATGGTGTTTTACTTCATGTCTAAGCTAATTAGAGTGCTACATTTTATTATCTTTTGTTTTTAATTTTTTTCTTTTATTCACGTATCAATATGTTATTGGCTCAGAACAAGAAATTGATATCGTTGAGAACAAATGATCTCATCCGAAAGCTTTATCCTTATCTTTCCAAGAGTTGTGAATCTCTTTTATCACTCCAATAACTCCTACAATTTGTGGCAACTAGAATGATGCTAGCCTAACAAATATATAAGCACCATTAAAAATACATTAAAAAGTTATGAACACTGAATTGGAATAGAAAAATATGCAATACCAAATAGGACACTGAATTGAAGTGTAATAATTGAAATAAGACATAATTCAATCATACATTAACACACTTATTTTGATTTAAACTTATAATAATAACAACTCACTCTTATTTTCTACATCTCAAGCTCTCAACAATAGTCATAATCAAATTCCACAACCACACAATCATATAATAGCATCGACATGAATACAAAATATTCTTCAATTGGATTATTACTCCTGCACTCGTATTTAACCTTCAGCTTTGTTAACCTGCTCCACTTCTACACCAGATTTCTCATTCTTTGGTAAAACTTCATCTCCTGCAACCACAGTTTAACAACTTCACAATCAGAACTACATATGAATGGTACAATAATGAATATAATAAAAAGCGTAAAATGAATATTATGATGATTTCTCATTGAATTGAACAAGACATGAAAAGTCTTATTTATAGTGCATGAATAGGTAACAAACTTACCTAACTAACTAGCTAACAAACTAATAAACACATGTTATAAAACAATTCAAGATATGTTAAATGTGTAAAATATGCAAAATGTGGTAGATTTGTAGGCTCATGAAGATGATTTACCTTGTGTTGATTGATCCTCACCCTTTGTTGCAAACCAAGATCCAACAACACCCTTAAGCTTATCAACATAACCTTTTCCTGGACTTTGCACACTGCTCTCTTCAGACACTTTCTCTGGCTTCTCATCATTCTCCTCATAATCAGCCAAAGAGTCCTTCACAGAAGATACCCCTTTTTTCTCTTCCTTAACTTCATCTTCTGTTTCAGCACCAGTTCCAGTTCCTACTTCAGCAACCTTCCCATAATCTGGACCTAACTTCTCTGTCAGAGATTGATCAATGTTCTCTCCATATTCTGCAGTGGAACCTGACTTGTTAGAACCATAATCACTTTCATGAGTTTTATCTGTTTTGCTCACGTTTGATGGTTTCTCCACTGATTCATAGCTTGGTTGTTCTTCAACTTTGATTGTGGTGTTGTTGCTGTTGAAAGTTTGTTCAGTTGCTTCTGAAATTTCATGGTCTCTATTGGTACCTGTGGATATTGTCTCTGGATCAAACTGGTCATGACTTCCATCAGAAGGATCCTGAGTTTTTGCTGCAGTAGAAAAATCTTGCACAAATTGGTCATGAATTTCAGCAGAAGGGTTCTCAGTTTTAGTTGGACTTGAGATTTCTGGCACTGACTGGGTTTCAGTAACATTTGGAAAGACATTTGGTTCTGGTCTATGCTTCAGTTCATCTTGGACAAAAAATTTCTCAACTGTTGTGATGCCTATTTCTTCAGTATCTGTAAGGCAACACATATTTAAATTCTTGAACTGATTGTACATAAATATATCATTATGCATGTTCAATAAATAAAAAAACTGAAATCTCTTATCTATCATTATTCAGTTTATTAATATCAATTTTTCAAAGTTGAGTGGTCCAATTTTATGTCAAAATTAAAGATATAGTTTGAAATGAAAACAAATGATATTGTTCAATAAACATTAGACAGTGAAAAATCAACTTGAATAAGAAGTTAAGAACTCATTTATGAACTAACCATTGAACACTTGAAATAGTACTAAGTAGTATAGTAGATCTATACAAGAAAAAATGACTAATGCAGCTATGTCCAATTGTTCTACTTACCTGCTGGTCCAGTAAGATCAGTGACTTTGGTTTGATGAGATTGAGGAGGAGTATATGACTCATCTCTGCTTCCTGATCCATGAGAATCTTCCTTGAAATATTCATTGGGTTGGTCTGAGTTCTCTTCATATACAAATGTTTTGTCTTGATCAGTGGTTATGTTTTGATTAATTCCAGTTGTTGGATTAACATCTACAACTTGTGGCTCTTGATGTGGTTCTTCTTCCTGAACTTGTGGCTCTGGCACAAACTGGTTAAGGCTTCCAGTTCCAGCAGAAGGGGATTTGGTTTCAGTAACATTTTCCTTCTCATCTTGGACATTCAATCTTTCAAAAGATTTCTCAACTGGTGCAATGTCTATTTCTGCAGCACCTGCAAGCCAACAAAGATTTAAATTTACGGTATAACTTGAAAATGAATTATATGATATTGTACAATAGATAGTAAAAAAATTAACTTCAATAAGAACACATTTTATCATCAATTGAACCATTAAATAATTTGAAACAGTACACTAGCATACTAGTATATAATAGTAGATAAATACTCCATTCATATAAGAGAAATTGAGTGTTTCAACTTTGTTAAAGTGTTCTATTTACCTGTTTCATTTAGATCAGTTGGTTTGGTTTGATTGTATTTGAGAGGATCTTCTTCCAAATATGCATTGGGTTGCTCTGATTTCTCTTCCCCAACAAATGTTTTGCCTTGGTCAGTTGTTATGTTTTGTTCAATTTCAGTTGTTGGAAAAACATCTACAACTCTTGGCTTTTGATCAGTTTCTTCTACCTCAACTTTTGTACCTTCAAAATTAACTTCTGACTTCTCTAAATTCTCAACTTTCTCAGATGCTGGTGCAGCACTTCTAACAGCTTCAGTTTCATGAACTGTACAAAACATCCAAACATATAAGCTAACTCTAAATTCAAAACATATATGTTTTTACCAATTTTCAATGCCAACAAAATTTCTGAATTCCATCCAGAAGGAGGGATATACTAGTCCTTCTGTTTTCAGTGTATCTAATTGCAAATGATTTAGAGAAGAACATACTTTCATGAACTTGTTGATCTTCACTGTGATCTTCACTGTCATGACCATGACCATGATCAAGGACATTTTGGCCATGCTTCTTGATACTGTCCTTAATTTTCTTAGCCTTTGCCTTCACCTTGTTGAAAACCGACTTCACTTCCTGGGGTTGTTTTTCTTCAACGTGTACCACTAGAAGAAGCAAAAGAAAGAAAGAAAACATTATATAGGGAAATTAACAAAGATGGCTTCAAATATTAGTATATTATTACTATAAAACTTGCATGAAAATATAAGTCTTAAACTCCTAAACTTACCTTGTTGTGGGTCAACATTGTTGGGGTGATGTTCATCATTCCCTTGCACTTGATTTTGAACTATGCTAGCATTAGAATCCATGGTTGAATAGAGAAGAAAAGAAAGTGCTTTCTAGTCAATTATATGAGAGATGAAAGAGTTGCAGTTTCTTCATTTATAGACAAGTTCATGACAATGGTTGCATGGCTTGTGGTATCTCATAAATGGAGACACGTGTCACTTACCGACATGCCTATGTCCTTTCCTACGTGTTGGAACAGTGTTGTTTACGTAGCTCCCTTCTTCCAAACCATATACTACGGATAAAGATTTGTTATCTTAAATTGTGTCTCATATAATATGTAAATAATAATAAAGGTTTAAATTTTTTAATTGATCTAACATATTTTTATTGACACAATACATTATAATGGATGATTTGAGAGAAACAAATCTACGTTCAAGACATGCTAATTACAATACTTGCTACTTTATATTATATAGAAAAAGGACCCACACATTTGGAAGGATTAGGGAATTTAACTCAAGTGCTTATTCCATTAGTATTATTATTATTTTGGTTCTTTTAATTTTGTGGTTACCGACATGCACAAATACTTTTGATGTTGATTATTAGTCAACTGAATACGTGTCTAGTTGATTCTTTTAATGTTGTTGATTGAAAATATGTGGATACCATCCCAACTTTGCTGTTTATGTCAAATGGGGCCTGGCCACAAATTAAAGTTGTATTCAAGAATTAGTTAGGAGAACTTGTCACTTTTATGATAATGTTGAAGTTTGAACATGTTACTTAGATTATCAATAAAAAATAAAAACAAAGCTATATTACAAATATTAATTACATTTTCAACTTGCATGACATAAAATATGTAAGTTCTAGAGTTAGATTAGAGATATATTTGGTATTACATATGGAGTTATAAAGTAAGTTATATTCTTATTATGTTATTAAATAATCAAATAATTGGATTGATTCATTTAATTTTACTTTCAACTAACCATAATTGGATTGGTAGGAAGATATGTTATTGTTTTGTAAGGTATGTCTATAAAATATGTTTGGAATTTGGAAAAGCAAATTTTTATCTGTAATGTTTTGTTTAGTTTGAGAAAAAAATGAAAAGAAGGATAACTCATATTAATCCTTGAGGATGAATTGGATAAAAAATATTGTATTAAAACTGCTTAAATTTTATTTGAGATCAAGTATGCTATAAGATAGCCCAAATAAATTATGATAATATCTCAATTTATAAAATTCGTATATCAAATTATCAATTTATTAAATTCGTATCTCAATTGATCCTGCTTTTATGATTTTGGGAATTAACCCGTGCAAAATTTAATTCAAAACTAAAGCGTGCATGAAGATCATGAGAATTAGAAAGATAGAAAAATGTGCTGAAGAAGGAATACATATTCTTCCTTTATAGCTTTTGCCCCCTCCTCATCTTTTCTCCACTCATAATGGTTCCTTTTGCACACACTAGGAATAACTTGTTTTCCAAGTTATTTGACTCATTCCTTCACCTGACATGTTCTATAAAAAGGCCTAATAAAATTCATCAAGGAGAACCAACCCAATTCAGAAAAGACAATTTTTTCAGTTCATAGGAAATGGTTAAGGTAACAATAGTTGGAAGAGTAAGGGATGGATTCCCTATAGCACAAGGACTAATATATATGAATAAAGGTAATGTTTATCTTTCATATTACATGCAACAAGCAGAGTTCATGCTCCAAGAAATTTCAAGAGGAACTTTGGTGGCATCCAAAATGACCATTCTCATTGACCATTATTGTTTCAAGTATCCTTCCATTCTTTTTCCCCCTCTTCATATTTTTGCCTTTAATTATTGAGGATAAAAAACAATTAAAATATGCTAAACATGTAACTTTTTTTATTTCAAGTTCAGTTTTGCATGCTTGCAATTTTCTACAAGTTTGATTGTTACTATACTCTTTTGTGAATAAGCTACTTGGTCGAGAATGGAGTTGTTTTCATTGTTTTGTGTGTCTCCACATACCCAAGAAAACTAGCTTTCCATTACTTACAAGATATACAAAAGGAGTTTGAGAAGTTTGATAAAACCCTTATAGACAAAATCACAAGGCCATACAGCTTTGTCAAATTCGGTAATTCCCATGTTCCATTATCTGCTACAATGATATTTTTGTCTAGCACTTTGTAGTGTTCATGTTTGGTAACTAAGGAAATGAAGTTCCAATTTTCCCTCAACATTACCTCTTATCAATGACACTGAAATTTTGGATTTCACCCTTTTTCCTTGCCAAAATGTATCACAATTTCTTTAGCAGGTAGTATAATTGCAAACATTACAAGACAATACATTGATACAAGAACTCAAGCCAACCTATCAAAACTTAATGCTAGCCGAAAACAAGATTTAGATGTAGTTACTGAAGACATGTTCAGTATTTTACAAAGAAGAAGAAATTCAGGTAAGATATATTTCCCCCTCCTTAAATGTTGATATTGTTGCTTCTGATTATTTACACTAAGAAGCATAAACAAAGTTAAGAACAAGTTATGCAATATTTTTGGTCATATGGTAATATCTGTGATGACAGAAACAATGGAAAGGTTACAAATTACTCCTCAACCTGCATCCTCAATATGGTGCTCCCCACTCCTTGAGGTATGGTATAAAGAAACTAATGCTACTGGCTAAGAAATAAGCCTATTTGGTTTAAGAAGAAAATGCTTTTTGTTTCCATGTTTTGTTTTTATGAAAACTAGAAGTAATGTGACCTTGTTTCATGATTGTAATTATTGATGAAAAGATGAAAATAGAAAATATTTTCTTAAACCAAACTGACCCTTAGAAAGTTAAAATTTTATTTCCTCCCATTTTCTATGGAAAAAAAGCAGAGAAAATATGATAAGTTAGTGGTGTATTTTTATTCTTTTGGAGTGCAGGTGATTGCATTGAAATGGACACCAATCATGATCATTGTCATTACTTCAATGGCTCTTGTATGGGCTACCATAGTCCTCAAAGATGACTTTATTGTTTCAAGCTGACAATTCCTAAGATCAAAGATTAAAGATATGATGATTTTATATCATGAAACCTTAATATTGGAAGGCCTTTGTTAAAGACATGTTATATGGTTCACTAGTTTTAAGACATGGTGCAACTTTTATGTTATAAAATGAAACATTTATGAAGTATGGGATGTATCAATGTGTATGAACTGTTTATGAAACATGGGGATGTATAAATGTATTTGGTTTTACTCTTATTCTACCATAGTGGTTTAATATAGGGATGTGAAATTCCTTCAATTCATTCAGATTAAATTGAGCTAGAATATTTTCTATGGAAACCTTTATATCATCCATATTATGTTGACTTTGGTCCAATATCCTACTTTGGCTACAGCCATGTGAATTGAGTTGAGGTAAATAATTTTTTAAGGCATAGTCTAAGATTTACTGTTAAAAACAGCTTCTTAATAAACGAAATTACATATATGTATACAAAAACAACTGTGGAAGAATTACAATTAATCACACAACTAATTTGGATAGCATAGGAATATGGTAAATAAAATTTGTAATGGAAGTATTTTTTTTAAAGGGGTGGAAGTACAGTTTAATATTGCTAAAGTTTGATATATCCTTTTTAGTATGTATTGTAATAACTATAAATTATCATTCCTTGTACACTTAGTCCTGCCCCTCATACATACATATTATATAGCATAATTGCTTATGCTGATATTGCTACTTAAATCAACCCCAGGTATACAATGGATGAATCCATTGGCCACAATTTGATTTTCAAACTTAAGCTGTGAATTGAACATTTCAGTGGCTGAAATGTGAGTTAAACTATTATTATCATTATACTCTCCTCCACCAAAGGGTCCTTCTGGCAAATAATGCATTGGAGCTTCTTGAAATGTTTGATTTTGATTGAACCCATTCCTTAAGTTCAAAGAGTCATATGAAATTGCAGAGTTGCCAGAACTTACATGATCAACTGAAAGCCACTCAGCAAATAACAGTTTTGGTAAGGTGCTTTGATTTGCCTCTTTGGTGAAGTTTATATTCTGGGTGCCTTGTGTTGCAAGTTTTTGGTGAGAGGGTGAAGAGTCTAAGGTATCTGAGCTTGAGGTGGCATACTGAATTTGAATATGAGATTCCATTTCCTTAGCTTTGGCCACTCTCTTTTTCAGATATGAATGCCAGTAGTTTTTTATTTCATTATCGGTCCTTCCGGCTAAATGTTGCGCAATCTGAGACCACCTGACCAATGTGATTTACGTTACTTTTAGAAGTCTCTATTAAAAGGAACACAAATGTAGTAAAGAATTTACATTGCAATAAGGGTTACCACAAATGCAATAAGAAGTAAGACTTTTCAATTCATATTATATTTTCTGTGTGAAATAGACTTCAACTAATGATTTGTTTTTAATCCTCACCTACCTAACTTAAGACCTTAACATACAAATAGCTATATTGAATTTTGTCTTTTTTCCATTTCCTTGCACCATTTACACTAATTCAATGATTATAGCTGCTCCTTGACAAACAAGTCTGTATAAATATACTGAGACTAAAAACTACAGAATTTACTTCTTTCACTTCAACCTTCCATAAAAATTCAAATTATTGAAAAATGGAATAGTGAAACTAAATTTTTACTCTTTTTGCTTACTTATTGCCCAACATGCTGTGGAGGGTCATGATTGTCTCCTCCTCCTGTTTGCTAAACATCCCTTTCTTTAATCCTGGCCTTAAGTAGTTAATCCACCTTAATCTGCAGCTCTTTCCATTCCTTTGTAACCCTGTTTGTATATATATGTAATATCAGCATCAGCTAAAACAATTACAACTTTACAAGTGCATGCATGTGAGTATGTGAGTATGTCCTTTTCATTTCAACATTTTGCCTATTAACAGAAGAATATACTATTGCTCAAGAGTGCCAAAATACTTTGGTTCTCCTTAAAATGAAGATTCTGAACCTTTATTAATAGGATAATGATACTTGCATAAATTTTATCCTCAAAAACTTCTCTAAGTTAAACTCATTCAAACAAAGTAACCTTATATGCAAATTCCATAGTGTTATCGAATGACTTGCATGGGAACTTGTAGTATCATTTTCCTTAAAAATGCATCACTTTTAGTCACATTAATCTCATTAAAAGGAGAAATTTTCAGCAACAAAAAGGAATGAAAATCAAAAGAAACCAACCTGCCTTAATGGAAACAGAGCTCCAACAACCATGACCATGGTTAAGGATATGGTTTCTGAGCTTATTGTCTTCTTCAGGTGACCATAACCCCTTCCTGTGTTTTGGTTTTCCTTTTTCTCCTTGCTGGCTCCCCATTTTGCTTTTTCAGATTGAAACTTAATTGAATGGTGAGCTTGAATTCTCTTAGAGCAGTTATGAAAGACTATAGAGAAAAGGGAGAATATTTGGTATGCAAAACAGTGCACAATCATACTTTTATATACAAAGCAACAAATAGTTGTGCTTCTGCATTTTTCCACAACCTATTCAGTATTCACAGAAAAACGTTGAAATAACAAAGAAATATATAAACTATTGTAAAGTATGAACCAAGAATTTTGCATTAAAAAATTATGTCCTGCCTCATGGGTTGAAAAGGTGTTCTACCTTATTGAAAGGGTGTAATTTGGAAAATGTTAGCCATATTTCTGTTTACCAATCCTTTGTCAAATACTCAGAATTGATAAATAACATCTTCAAAAGCTACATAATTTGCTGATTTTTTAGTATTGGCACTAATGTTAGGTGGCAGCCTTATACACTAGACCAATCTTATTGGAGTTGACTGTGATCGGGGAGCCTTTAACTACATGAGAGTCCCATGGTTACCGACTGGATATAGGAAAAGGGAAGAGCCAAAAGTGAGATATCATGTCTTGAATACAATATTTTCCTGAATCTTTTTCAGATATAAACTCTTCTACTCATTTCTTCGTATAATGTGAAAGTTAACACTTGAATATAGCTAAGAACCCATTTATATTATTGATAGAGTAAGGCTTGGTTATTCTTTTATATTATGGATGGTTTTTGTTTTTATGTAATCAAATGGACTATTCTAAACATTTCCCCCACAAATACTACAGAAAACAAATCATATTCATGACCATGTGATAAAATACCATATGGTATCTTTATTATGTTGAGTCTCTCTATTCCCCTTACCTAACATCAACATCTTATTTTATGTTAAAGATATGAAATGAGTTTTCAAGTCTCCACCTGCAACATAAATTAGTGTGACCGATACAACTTCATTTTATTCTCTAGCCAGATAGAGTTATAATGAGAAAATGGAGAAGAATATTCCTTGAGCCAGTACACCTAATCATTGAGGCTTATTCAAATCATCATTTTGTGCCGACACCAAAGCAATTAAACAAGACTTGATTATCACAAGTTTAATTTGTTTCTAGTGTAACAAGATGCGCCATATAAATAAATACAATAAAACATGCAAGACTCATCATTTTACTTCCATTCATATTCGAAATAAAGTATAGAACATTCTAGTTGACTTTTAACAAAAAAAACAAATGAGTTTCACTTCTCATTTTGAAACCAGATACCCATTTTATGGGATTATTAGTATAAATGCAGAGGTAGTTGAATAAATTCGGAAGCGCCTGCAAAGTATATTTGTATTACTTTATTCCAAATTTGACACTACTAAATAAATTGTTGGAATCAATGTCATCTTTTCATCTTAATTAGGAGTTTGGAGTTGACTCTAGGATCCATAGATAAGCTCAAACTCTAATCTTTATAGAATAAATCAAATCCAAATATCTTCATATGTTATTCCTTCAGGAACATCAAATAAAATGGAATGATTACATTTATGTTCTACAATTGGAATGTTTTTTTTTAATAAACTCTTAAGTCAATAATGGGTATACACAAAGTATTACTAAGTGCATCAAGATGAGTCATTGAGTATGGAACAATAAATTAATGCTAACAATATGTTTCATTATAGAGTAGTTTTCTAAGCTAGTTAAAGCTGAGTACCATTTTGTGTATAATGAGTAAACACAAGAAAACCATGTCAAAACAAAACTCACTATGCAATGATAAGTACCATTATGTATTAACTCAGTACTAGTTCTAAGAATAACAGATGGAAGTTTTGTTTTGTTGTTATTACCATGGAAGCTCCCAAATCAAGTTCAATTAGTCATCATATTAAACTGAAATCTAGAAAGCAGCTCTGGAATGGTGGAGATAACGACTCCATAGCTCTGCAACCAAGTCATACACAAATGTCATGAGGCATGGTATAAAACCATAAGCATATCTTGATTCAAAACTAGTACTATACTATGATCAACCGTAAGATCAAATTAATACTATACCTGAGCATTGTCATAGAGTTCAAACAATGGGACAGCAAGCAATTTCATATTTTGTGACACTGCAAAGTATTCCTTCTCGGATAAGTGAACAAGGAAAAGCTTTCTGCACTCCTACATAGAAGATATTCAATTCTAGTAAGCATGGACCCAAAGAACCAGGAATATAATAGATCCAATGTCAACTATGTTGTCTACACAAAATACCTTTGGTTTTGTTATATGTGGAAGGCAATAAGGAAAGATTATGGTTCCAAATTTCTGCCTCCACCAAATTCCCACACACTCACCTATCTGCAAGATTCGAAATGAACAAAATCGCAAATATGAGAAGGTCTCACAAGATCCACACGGTTAAAGGGTTGGATTTGTGAGAGCGACACTCATCGGGAATGACAGTTCTTTTCATATGATGAGTGTACAAGCATGGATATAAGTACCTGCCAGTCAGGCACATAAGCTGGTGAATCAGCACCAAGCTTGCTAGTCAACTTTCTCTTCAAGCCGTCAGTTTCTGTAAACAGTAAGTAGATCTAAACCATTAGATGTTCATAGAATTAATGGCTAGGATGGTGAGAGTAAATAATAAGATATTACCATTCTCTCCTAGTTTGAGACGACCACCGGGAAGTGTGTAGAAATTGTATCGATTTTTGAAAAGAAGAATGTGAGGGTGATTGTGTTCTTGTACCAGTAAAATTCCTCCCACTGTAGTCCTCATTCCTTCTTTGATGTAGCTGAATAATAAGAGATACAAAGAGAATGAATAATAATTAGTAATAAGAAGAGGTTATTAGTTATTAGAATAATTAGTAATTATGTAACTTGAATTTCAATCGAGCACAACGATCCACAACGGATATATCTTTCTCCATCTTAGCTTCCTTTGTACAGAATGTGTAACTGGAAAGCGGGTATGTGTTCACAACCATATTTCTTCCTTCTTCTTCTTCCTCCATTCTCACTCCGATCTCGATGAGGACAAGATTTACGATCATTATTTCTGCCTTATAACCACTTATCCGATTACAACTAACATTAACTAACTTTGCCGCAAATTCTAACTACCAAACTAATTACAAACATTCCTAACTAACTCACACAAACATTATCACAAGGATGCATGAACCTTACATGGACACATTCCAAATCTTATCACAAAATGTAGTGGGACATGTCTGCATGCTAATGCTACTCTGTTTTTTGTGCTTAACTACTTTACTTAAGAACTTCTATTTCAAATTTCTTAATCTCTTACAAATAGGACTATACTATATGAAATCCATCTAATTTATTTTACAAATTGAGGTTTGACCTTAAAAATGATACATTTCATATATGAAGAAGTATTGAGGTTGATTTGTAGAGACTCATTTATTTTATATAAAAAAATATGGCAACGGTTTTATACTTTATTTAGCGTTAGCATTAACCACAATTAAATTTGAAGGTACCCTCTTCCTCCACCTGTTTGTTTCCTTAGAAAAATGCAACAAAAATGGCACTTCGTTTTTTAGCATCTTCAAGGTACCCATCTCCAATGTTAATCTTTGTTACTTACAACCATGGTTGATGTGAATTATGTCTATTATATATTTGGTGGATCCACAAAATCATATGGATTCACTCTCTATTCATGTTGAAGTACTTATGATTGTTATGTTTTTCCTAGTTGATCGAGCCACTCTGGGAAAACTTTGCATGCATGCATTCACTGTTTGAAGAGCTCATCCATATACCAAAATGACGTAATATTTAATGTCAGAATATTGTATATTGTGTAACATAAAATGGAAAATCTGAGTATATATCATGAATCATTCATCTATTATGACATTGCAGAGGACATGTAAAATGGGACGAGGCTAACATTACAGAAATCGAGGTAAACAAACCAGTGAGGCAAAAAATTACTGAGCCTAAGACTCCGTATCATCATGATATGATCATTGAAGAGGAGGGTATGTAAAGATATTAACTTTAATATACAACTTGTTCTTCTTCAAATGAGTATCAAATTCTAACTCTATATATGTAGTATGATGAGAATCATTGTTTTAGGTTCACCATCCCCAGAACGAGGAGGTTTACATGAATGTAATGATGATGAAAATTGCCCAACAATACAGACTGCATTTAACGATTCGGGCTATTGTAGCAGAAAAGACATAGATGGTTGGACATCATCCGAGGATGAAGCACGAGAAGACGATGAAGGTAATATTATATCTTTTTTAACAAAGATTATTTACATTTACCATTTATGGGTATAGTATATGATGAATAATTGTTATAACCTGGTTTGGGATTGAAACAGATAAGAGTTTGAGTTTTGAAGAGCACAGAAGGGTTCACTATGATGAATTCCGTAAAGTGAAAGAGTTGCGAAAGAAGTCTGTTATAGAGAATGAAAGTGACGAAGATAATAATAATAGGGAGGACAAGTGTGAAGAAGATTGATATTGAGGCTATAAATAATGTTTCTTACACAGTGATGAGTGATCTACAAATAAATAACACAACCATTCACTGTATTCCTTGTCTTATTATTGTGTAAATGTTATATTTTTATTTTATCTTGAGCTTGATACAATGTCTTCTAAAAAGCAGAGGAAGAACAACCAAATAAGGACATGATAACTCTTCTGGTTTTAACACTCATTATACTCATTTCTTTCCATGACAAACATAATATACAAATGTTCCTAATTTGATACATATGCTATAAAGCACAAGGTATTCTTTTCCTTTTAACACACTTTTTTTCTCTTATTATATGAAATGAAATCAGGTTGCAATAAATCATAATATCTCATGATAAACTGAAACTAATTATTAAACACACTCTCTCCAAATATCAGAAGAGGGCAGAATTGTACATTAGCATAGCAGTGTTTTCACTTGTTGATATATCCACTGAGTTCAACTATTTGAGGCTGGTTAGTAAGACAACTCTGGATTTCTCTGTTCATCTAAAATATATCCAGTCAAGCATTTATTTCTGAATTGCATTGATTCTCCCTGCTGCAACTTCTTCTGCCCCAAAACATGCTCGAACAAGTTGTTTTATCCAGTCTTGGCCCATCCATTTTATCCTGATTTATCATTGATGCCTGTGAGTGACGAGGTGATTCATCATTTGTTTCTATTTCTTGGGGTTCAAAGGATGGACATGGATCATCATTGCAGGTACAGAGAGGAATAGTCATAGATGGAAATGGACTACATGTGACAGGGCAGAACATCTCGGAAGGAACAGAAGCGACACAATTTCTTTGAAACTCGGGTGTATGAGAAAGAGATGGTTGTTCCAGGTCTCGAGGATGTAGCATGCACGGGGTACACAGACCAAGAGAAACATGTAACTTATTTTCTTTTGCTTGGGAACCTGGTAACTTCACAAAAGAGACAACTCCGTGTCGACAAAGGGGGCAAGGGATGGAGCCAGGGAGGCCACGCGTTTCAGAAGAAGCATTGTTTGTTGAGCAAAGGTAGAGTGCACACCTTATACATAGCTCATGCCCACATCCTGCATGTATAAATAAATTGTTATTACGATCAATAAGTTTTCCAAATTCTAATAATCATAATCTTGAAAATGTGTTAAGGGGAAATGTTGGAAAGTATATCTGAGTGTGTACAATGAGGATGAGAACACCCCCCCAAAAAAAATCATAGTTATTTACATTATCTTGGTTGTGGAAAGTAAAGAATATCCGGAAAATACAAAACCCAGTACCTTCTGCAGCCACTGAACATGGCCTCTCCAGGCAGACAGCACAAAAGTCAATATCATGAGAGGAGGTTGTAGTTGCAGATGATTGCAATCCATACTCTCTGCAGTTATTTCAAATCAACTAATCAATGTTAGTCCCATTTTCAACATGTGAATGTGTTCTCCACTCCTATAACATTTTACTACAGAATATCCTTGACCCAAAAGCTCCATTAACGAATTAGATAGGCTAGACCTGAGCCATTATGATTGAGGTGTAACTTTTTTTATAAATAGAACAGAGATTTGTGTAGGTTTCCACTGAAGATGACAGGCCTATGTAGTAAACACAAATTCAACATGAAAGAGTAACTAAGTCTAAAAAAATATTTTATTTCATTTGACATATCATTAGTCTAAAAAAATTACATACATTAATGGTGAATTAAATAGCAACTATAACAGTGTATACCAGTTATGTCCTATTATCGTCAAAAATACCTTTTAACCATGGAAAGCCATTTTAATTTTTAAACAGTCCTTGTTCTTTGCTTGTACTTCTTCTATTCTAAATACCATATCTCATTTAACAACAACAACCAACATTTTATCCTATTAGGTGAGGTCGGCTACATGGACCAAACAATGTCATAATGTTCTATCATAAATCATGTGCGTTGATAAAGCATTGATCTCTAAGTCTTTCTTAATCATTTCGCTTATGGTTTATCTTGGCCTCATTCTTCCTCTAGGAATTGGACTAGCCTCCATTTGATCTACTCTCTTTACGGGAACTTCTACTGATCTCCTTCGCACATGTCCAAACCACCTAAGGCGCGATTCTGCCACCTTTTCTACAATAGGAGCTACTCCAACTTTCTCTCTAATGCATTCATTTCTAATCCTATCTTGTACCGTCTGTCCACTCATCCAATGCAACATTCTCATATATGCTATATTAGAAACCCTCATGTATATTTCTTTCTAGTCTTTAACACTTTTCCTTTACTTATGCTCACAAATTCTAGCAATAAGATGGCATATATCACTTTTTTTAATGACAAATCTACAATCTAAGGCTTCTGGAGCATTTCTACAAATAGTTGAACATTGTCTTTACAGTTTAAGCAGCCAACAAGCAAAAACCTAATATAGATGCCTAAAGAATCACATAGAAGACCCGTGGAAATTCTGAGAACGCAGCACCCCATTTGTCATCTATAAAATGAACAACTCGTGTAATACATAAATGATTCTATTCTTCATGAGGAGAAAATTAAGGTTCCACACTGAGGTCTCGCAAATTTGGGCATGCTAAGTTTTTGTCTTTCCCCTTATTTTTGTTATCCAAATGAAAGGCTGGTGAGAGACATACTTTCACAGTTCCCGAAATTACTTTGCTGCTTATTTTGGACTTGGGTATGCTAATTATGGTCCTTATCATAGTTACCAGATTTGATCAACCACCCTGCGACTTGAAAGCTAGATTCTGTGTATCGTATCGTGTACAGTCATAAAGAAAATCCGGTAATATAATCACAAGTGTGTCTAATCATATACCCCGTACCCATACAACATTTCTGGTAAGTCCCTAATATTGTTCCAAAATATCTCATGATGTTCCTCTTTCTGTTTGTTAATTTCCTTATGTAAATTACACTCAACAAGGAAAATAATTGGTTCATTTGACGAAACATAGTTACGATTGCAAAATACCTGGCTATGTTGAGCACGCTCATGAGAGGCAAGGACATGTAATTTGAATGAGGGAATGTTGGTATTGTAGCACCGGAACTGGGTGCCAGCAATGGTTCAAGCCAATGACGCCCCCACATCTTAGCAACTTCAAGAGGAAGCCACCTGGGAGGAAGAATTGAAAATTGTATTAATGTGGTATAAAACAGGGGAAAATTTGCACTGAAATATGCATTTACAAATCTTACCCATTGCAATTCAAAGACATCCGACTAGCACCTCTAGCAAGGAGGATCTGAAAAAGAAGAATGTTATTGCCAGATTCATAGGAAAAGACCAAAAAATATATTAGACATGAAAACCAAAGCAATTCTTGCCTGACAGCATTTTAAATTGCCCCCACAAGCAGCATAGTGCAAAGGAGTGCTCCCAGCCCCTACAACACCAAACCATGTTACTATTTTGAAGGGAGAAAAGTGGAAAACAACCTTACAAATACTTAGTATATAAAACAAAAGAGGTACCTATTAAATCCATTGATGCTCCATAGTGAAATGTCACAGCAGACACATTTGCATTAAGATCAAGTAGCAGTTGTACACAATCAAAATGCCCATTTAATGCGGCCATATGAAGGGCGGTAATACCACCATCAGCTGTCTTATTTACGAACTTGGACATGGAACTGCACTGGAATAAAGTAAATAAATTGCAAGAATATAACATAATACATAAAAAACAACTATCTAGTAAAGTCAGGCCTAAAAACACTCTTAATAGAAAAGAACACCAAATGAAATCTCTGTTTCACCATTCCCACAAAAAAATAATGTGTAGCTTTCTAATCAATAATTTTGTCTAATGCTTACTTATTCATATAGTAGGTAACTAAGTATGTAATTGCATACGCAAGGCAACTAAGAAAAATATAAAGTGAGTAACAAATAAAATGATACATGGATTATGAAATCAATATCAAGAACACTTTAATATAAGCAAAATAAAGGCAGCAAAAGTATACCAGTCATTCAACCCTATTAGCCACATATGACATTGATTACAATAATACAATGGTATCTTGTTCTGAGAGTTACATAATGAAAAGGAAAGGGGTACCTTTTTTCATGTTTTGCTTTCATGTTTGATCCATCACCCTTATCGGCATCTCTGCAAACATGTATAGCTTCATAAGGAGCACTTGGAACAAGGTCAGCCATGACAAGTCTAAGACATCTTACATGCCCATTCACAGCTGCAAAGTGAAGAGCTGTCCTCCCACTGATATAATCTGCTCTCATAACCTGTTATTTAAAAGACTACAGTCTGGTGATTCTTGAAAATAAACTTTTACCATGTAAAGAAGAAAACAAACACGAAGAACAAGTAATCCTTTCCCACTTGGCAGCCTATGGTGGCCATGGTGGGATAGTAAATACAAAAAGAAAGAATAGCAGGACTTACGTTGCATCTGAAGAGCAGAAGGGTCTGTACAACTTCCCAATGGCCATATCTACAAGCTTGCATCAAGGCCGTCTTCAAGATCAAAGAAGACCATATTCCCAAAATTAGTATAGCTATAGACATGTATGCACCAAAAAGTAAAAAGAGATATATCCAAAAAAAATCTTATAAAGCTTCATGTTACCATGTTGGCATCTACTGAACCAAGTGTGTGAGTGTGCCTTTGAAAACCTTGAATAAACATGATATTGTAAACTGTAAAGTGATTTCGGTTAAAGAGAGGTTGAAGTGAAGTGGTTTATGTCTAGACATTTGACGGTAAAGTGATTTTAGTAAGATAATGTTTTTTGGCATAGTTTTGATAAAAAAATGCTTTCAGAATAGTAAAATATGAGAAAATGACCATTGAGTGATAAAAACTAAAAGCACAATCAATTCCCCAGCCACAAACTGGAAAGCAGCAACTTGATTTGAATGGTGAATCCCTTTGGAGACAATTTCACAAAACAAGCTCTAAAACCAGATCTGTGGATCTGGTTGATTACTGAATTACGATAACGCACACTCAAGCTATTCTTTCTTAGATGCATCAGCAATTTGCTGGATGAAATAGAATAATCAAACTCTAAAATTGGATACCTAAACTAAAATGTAAAATCTGCTTTGCAATTTAAAATACAAAACAGAATCTTCCAATATTAAAAATTTATCACTAAAAGATACCGACTTGTAATCTGATTATACAAATTTTGCTCAAACCGAAACCTAAAATGATAAAAGTGAACAAGTACCTGGCCACAATAATTTCTAGAATTGACATCAGCTCCATTATCAAGCAACAAAGCTACAATCTAATTGAAACCCAAAGAAGTTATAAAAAGGGAATTAAGATGAAAGAAAAAAGGATTGAACTTGAATTAATTAACCTCGTTATGGCCCTTGGCAGCAGCGAAGTGGAGAGGGGAATTGAGGCCACCGAAAGTGGAGTACTTTGCAAGATAAGGGTTACAGTTCAGAAGCATCTTCGCCTCCACCAAATCGCCGTCCCTCGCCGCCGACACCAACCTCTCGCCGGAGGCTGAGCAACCAAATGAATTCCCCATCGTCGATTATCCAATGGTAACTATGCTGACGTGGATTGATGGAGCAACTAAAAATGATAAATAAAGCATAACATATTAACATATATGTATATGAATATATGATGATCAAAATTATGCCTATTCTTTTCTTCCTCCTTGTCTTAGCTCATTTTATGCCCTATCAAAATTAATATTGGAACTAGAATTTGGGTTTTGGAATTTTAATTATATCATGTATGTTTTAAATTCTAATCATAGTTGCAATGAAATTATTGAATAACTAATTTACATTATATTTTAATTTCATTCTTACTCTTCAACTTAAAAATTGCAATTTCATAACCAAAGATATTCCTAATGGGAGCAATGTCCATAAATGTGTCAGGTAATATTACTACTTGTAATTGATTAAAAAAAATATATTTAAATAAAAAATTTAATAATTAAGTATTTTTCTAACAAATCGTAAATAGTGGTATAGGGGTGAGCATGAGTGGGTTAAGGATTGTCCCTTACCCGATCCAAAATGTTAGTCGGTTAATTTTTTAATCATAGACCCGATCTTAGATTCGAAGTTAACCTGACCCTAAATATCAACTGTCTCAACCTTTAAACCCGAACCCGACCCTATACCAGATTAAATATAATACATGCATATTTTAGATAAAGTTTATCAATATTATTTATTATTATGAATATGTAATTTGACATATAAAATGGTATACGTACATATGATGAAAATTTTTAGAAAATAAATGATACTTTCAATCAAAGGGTGTCAGTACTCTGTACATACTTGAATAAAGATACATACAAACATGATGAACGGGTGACCATAAGACGGGTCGAATTGGATCTTGTTTGGTCCCTAATCGACCATAAATATTGAGTGAGTCTAATTTTGGAATTCGAACCTAACCCTAGACTCGATGAGACCCAACTTTATTCAGGTCCGATCGTGATCGAGTTATACTAAGTGAACGGTGAGATGCGGATCATGCTCACCCCTAGAGAGTAGTACATGGAGTGGTACATTTTTTAGGATAGAAGATGTTTATGTTGTTAACACACATTATTACTCTGATTACCCACTATACCCTATTGTTGTTGTCTTCCTAAGTCCAATGGCCAATGCTATCATCTTCCCCAATGTTGTAAGTTGCAACCACCACTATTATAGCTGCCCTTATTGTACAAGTCAACATTTTTATGGATGTGCTATCTCATTGTCATTATCATAGACTTTCTTATTCTGTGTGAAAAGTTCAATTTTTTAACACAAATGGTTAATTAGTTTATTTTGTCATCCTTTCTTTACTCAAAATTAAGGTTATAAGTGTAAAAACAATGTTCTATAAATAACATATTTGTTATATATATATATGGATGAACAATTAGGATTTGCCTCTTGTGGTGGATATTTATGGCTAAAAATAACTATATGATTGGTTGATAAATATATATTTGAGTGTATATTTAAGAGTCTTTTGAGTTATGTGAATTTCAACAAGACTATGCATGTTTTTCTTCATCAGTGTATAGTACATTAGTGCATTAAAGCAATGGGTTTCCATCATATGATGCTAACTTGAAATTATTTGGTGATAAATAAGTGATAATATGGTCCACATGACACAAACGTGTGACTTTTCGATACTTGATAGGTCATTAATTTGCTGCAGATGGAGACTTCAAAGGATTTTAATAAAGTTAGCAACAAGATATGTCAGAGTCTATAAAATGCAATGATCTTGCTATCTAAACTTGAAAAAATATCAACAAAAAGAGTGATGATGGTTGCAAGCAATTCAATATATCCATATTCCTATAGTGTAAGATTTTTATTGAAGACATATAGAAATGAAACCGTATCTATTATCTAAAAAAATATATTATTTGATATGATCTTAAAATTTTAATAATTAATTATTTTTGTAAAAATCGTCACAAATAATATATGAAGTGATACAAATTGTAAAATAAAGATGTAATATATATCTACTAAAAATCAATTCTACCGCAATTGAACCTGTGGGGTGTATGGTTGGTGTGACTAGGAAAAAGATATTGATAAATTAAACAAATCCACTCACTACAATTGTCAATGTTTCCCAAAACTTTTATGAGTGAAAGGCTTGGCAGTCAACAAAAGCTGGAAACAGATTAAATAAAAGTTTTGACTAGATGACCATGTTTATATTTTAAAAATAACCTTTTGTACTTATATATGTGCATATTTATTCTTCTCCTAACCCATGAGGTGAAAAGCCTTGTTCACTAGATGACCATGTTTGGTATTATTTAAAAATTAAAAAAAAAATGATATTTCTTATTTTCTTGATTCTCATGAAAATGAGTCCATGGAGCACCAAAGAGAAGTAAGTCAACGGCTAGCTATTAAAGAATAAATAAAACCTAGATGGACATTCTTAGTGTGATCAACTTTTTTTGTCATTTTGATACCAAACCTCATTATTCATATGGCCATTTGGAATTACATGTTTGAATTTGAATAATTCACATGAATGAATATCACATTCCTTGCAACCATTTAGTAATACATTACTTTTCTTATGCAGTGACAATATATTGTAATACCCTAATGGGATATATCATGTTTCAACATGTAAATGTTTCTCGAGAAAGATCAGTTGTAAAAAAATTATGGGATAGATATTGGCACAATCTTCTGCCATTTTGAGTGTATTTGTTTTTTATTTTTGAAAATATCTTGAATGTAATAAAAATATATTCTGATATCCATCGAAATTAATAACTCAGGTACAAAATAGATTGTATTATCAATTGGAATTATATAAAAAGATTTGTATTATCAATTGGAATTATATCGAAGAGGTTGCTTTCTATAGAAAAATTTATCAGAAAGATATTCTTTTAACAAATTTCCCAATCTCATTTTGCCTCAAACGATTATTGTATTCCACTTTAAAATAAAATAATTAAAAATTCCTTATTTATCTAACAACCCAATATTTTCACAAATCCTTAATAATTATTTATCATTTTTTTTGTTATCATTATTAATAATGATTATGGTTTTAGTTTATATAATAACTTCATTGACAAGGTGATCTAAACCAAAGTTGGACTAATAATTTATTAAAAAGTTTCTTAAATATACACATATGTGTTGTTATATTGTTTCTCAATAAAAATATAAGCTATACAATTTGGAGAGAAATAAATAAGATATAAAAATGCATTCCATAAAACGAAGTTGTGCACTTATTTTGCAAAGTGTATAAGATGACAAAGAAATTGTTTTTTGAAGAAACAAGAGTGGTGTGACTAACTCGCTGGTCAACGAGTCAATACCCGAACCACCATTACCAGAAAACTTTGCATGCAGCAACTAACACACGTTTCTTTTTCGTGGTTCGTTCTTGACTCAAACCTTTTCTCTCTCACTCTCTTCTATAGTTCTATATATGAACCCCTTTTTCTGTTTTCATTTTCAACACAAAAAAACAAAAACTATTCAATGAGGTATCATTTTTTTGCATTTAACAAAATGGTTGTCATGCAACTCTGAGGGCACCTTTTATCTTCTGAATAGTGCATGATATGAGGTTATTCACTGTATCAACCGATTCCATTGTCAGCTTCGCTGTCGGGAGGTTATTCACCAGAATTTGGAACCCGACCGTCAGCAAGCTTCCACCTTCATCCTTGCCGCCACCGCCCTTCGGTATATTCCCATTGCAACTGTTGTTCGACGTGCTATACCTGGAGGATTGACAGTCAGGAAGGATGGCAAAGCCGGAAGGCAAGAGTGCAACATATGCTGAATCTCCGCCACTCATCACCACATTCAAGGATTGCACGTCAACTGGTGCATATACTACTACCGAGCACGAAGAATCCGTCCATGTTTCTTGTAGAATCAGCATGCTGCTATCATTGGCATTAACGGCCTGCAAAGATGGCAGATTATTAGAGTATATAGTATTACATGCATTTGAAAGAAATCCATCCGGTAAGAGCACTTACACTAGCACGAAGGAGAGAAACACAATTTCCATGTCCTTGTCCTTTGGCAATGTGAACCATCTCCTGCATTGGTCCACCATTTGACAAAATATCCCACTCACTTCGGAGTTGTTCGTTGCGCAGAAAGTTGAACAGCCTTTGCTGTGACACCGGCATCCAAACAGAAGTTGCAGCACTAAGCACAATCCCAGGAGGCTCACCTGGATCGTCAACATTCTTCCTTGTCATCACCCTCATGTCATCACCCAAAGTTCCCACAGGAAGGCTTTCCCACTTGCGAGCCGATGAAGCACAAACCCCAGAACAGAAGTTACTGGTCATGCGTTGTGCCAGCTTCAGCATGCTTCTTCGGCCAGCCTGGCTCAAAGCTGGAAAAGAAATGTATGCCCGTGAGAAAGTTAAGTTCCGACTTCACACTGTTCATTAACATGATGAGACAATAACATTGTAGCATATTTACCTGTGTGATCATCACTTGTGATAGAGGACATGAGGATCGCCAAGCATTCACACTGTCTTTGGAGCGTAGCGATCCAGCGATGAGCTCCGAACCCAATGCCAGAATTAAGCAATGGGCGATAGAGTTGGTGCACAACACTCTCATCGTACTGCCAATGCTCAACCCAAGTAACCTACACCAGTGCAACACATGTACTTCAGGTAAATAGTCCATAAGAACTGAAGTGTTACCTTTCAAATTTCAATACCAACAACCAAGCCATTAGTCCAACTAAGTGAGTCAGCTACATGGATCAAATGATGTCATAAAGCTCTAGCATAAACCATGTCTATTGATAAAACATTCATCTCTAAATCTTTCGTAATCATTTACCTATGGTTTTTCTTGACAACCTTCTGCCTCTAGAAATTGGACTAGCCTACTCTCCTGACTAGAGCTTCTAACGACCTCCTTCACACATGCGCAACCCACCTAAGACACGATTCTACCATCTTTTCTACAATAAGAGCTACCCTAATTTCTCCTTAATGCTTTTGTTCATAATCCTATCTTGCCTAGTGTGTCTACTCATCCATTGCAACATTTAAATTTCGATAACAGTGGAAGTAAAAAACACTACTAAGTACTAAGTTACCTGAGATTAAAATGCAGTACATAATGAAGGCTTTCATGTCTCTTTTTAATTGAACAATGTAACACAATTCACATTTAACTAATTATGAAATGTTGACAAAAACCCTAGGCTAGTTATAAATTAATAACTCAACCTCGAAGTTTGTAGAGGATTAATTTAAAAAAAGTAGAGCCTGAAACAAATGTCAAAACGATATAGGTACATACCAACATGGTTATAAAGTTATAGACTTTATTAATATTATAAAAACCAGTGTGATTATATTAAAGGACACAGATTAACACATCACCGGTCTCCATTATATTATAACAGCAAAGGACTGGATCCAGGTAATAACAGTCTCATACACAGAAAAAAATGGCACATGTATACAAAAGGAGATAGGAATAGAAGCAGCAATTGTATTTCTAATACACCACAGATTGAAGAATCCAAGATTTAAAATTTCTATGCAATTTTATATACTAAAAGATGCTGACAAAAATGAAATTTCAGATTATCATTGAACTATATAAGCCTTGATTCCCAAATCTCTAGGAGTACCATTGCAAAATTAAGATACAGACAATAAGCAACCCTTACTTCAAAGTTAGAACATTATTAAAATATAATTTAACTAGGGAAGCATCTTCTCTGGTAAAAATAACTTGGAAAAAATAACTTCTCAAGCAACATCCAACTTTATCATCTTTCAAGCAGTCACACTGAAGGAAACAAAGTTTTTAGGGCAATTAAACACTATAAATTTTTGTAGCATGGAGAAGGGCTGCAAGTGTCAGGTCTTGCAAAACTATGACATCGGCTATGACTCTATGACGAAACACACTATTCACCATCAAAAGGAAGAAAAGACCCACAAATTAGAAAACAAACATGAGTCTAAAGAAACTTAGATTTTCACTTACCTTGGAGTAACCATTGGGCATATCCTGCACAACACAGCCGGAAGGAAGCCTCCTACAGGTCATGAACTGTGTGTTGGCAGCATCTCGGCCAATCTCAACAGAAACATCGACCACAGCCCATACACCTTCTGCATGCTGCTTACAGAACCGAAGGAATCGCACTTGACGAATGGGAACAAGTGGTGAAAGCAATTGAACCTCAGAATGCATCTGAAATGCATGACCCTTATCAGTTCCATCCAACTAGGGAAAAGTGAAGTAAACATACAGCATAGAAACAATGAGACATACCAATAGTAAAGCGCCATTTCTGGTTCCACCCATGCCGTTAGTTATAACATCAAGGGGCACAGCTCTAGCAATAATAGATGGAAACATCTCCGCCCATCGATTCTATTGAAAGAAATGATAAATAAATAAATGAAATATCTTAAACAAACCAGCAAAAATATTTAGTATATGATAGCCAAAGCCTATCAGGAACAAAAGCCTAAACCAATCAATATGTTATACTAGAAGGACATTGCTTTGATCCATATGACAATTCTACAAGATGGATATTGAATACAATGAAGATCAACAACAAATCAACAATGGCTTCAAAAACTAGAACTAGTAGTTTCATCACTCAAATATTGTCTAATTTAACCCACCTATATCAAACAATAACAAGTTTGTTTTAACAGATTCATAATTTACAAGTAACAGTTCAAATTTTGCAATAAAATCGGCTAAATAACTCAAGCCTGAGAATATGAGCATCATACCGCGTCCATCAATGTTTCGATTAGCGCTAAACTGTTAATGATTACTATCCCAGTTTCTCTTGTAGCATCAGTTGCATAACCAGCAGGTTTTGGAGAAAACAACCTTGCATACTCCTCATGGTTCAGCACTTCCTTCTCGCCATCCAAACTCTTAATCCAAAGAGGGCTATCTGCTTGAGCCATCTTTATTAATTCCTCCATCGCGGCCAATGCAAGGTCTATAAATATAGATCTCTCAAGTTGTGCATCATTTCCCAACAATCCCATTGGTGATCTAATCCCAGGTATTGCAGGTGGAGAGGTCAAGACTCCATCTCCAAAATCAAGTCCCATTGGTAAGGGAGTGCCGACATTGCTTGAACCACCAATCCCCTTCATTCCAATTCCAAGTTCTAGGCCAGAATTTGCAGCGGAGAGAGACATCGGACTGCTCAATGATGAGATCGGCTTGCCAAGAAACTTGTTTGTTAAGGAAACTATACGAGTCAATTCATCCTTTAGTCGAGCATTTTCAATTCTAATCTGGTGCTCCTCGAATGAAATTTGGCCAGGAAGGGCTGGGCCACCACAACTGTTACATACTGGGTTTGACATGGCATCTTTTATCATATTGTTCTCAGCTCTAAGCCTCTCATTTTCCTGTCTAAGCATTATGTTCTCGTGGCGTTCCAGTTGGGTCTGATTCACGAAAAGGCAATCCAATTAGTAAAATATCAAAACTGCATCAAACTGCATAAAAGTGCAATATATTACTTTCAATTCAAATTAACCTTCATTTGGGTTCTTCGATTCTGAAACCAGAATTTGACTTGCTTATTCTCCAGGCTCAGCCTCTTACTAAGATCCAACCTTTGCTTCTCATCGGGATGGGGACACTCCTTGAAGAAACTGAAAACCAATAAAAGCATAAGCAAGAAACAAATCACTGTTAACACATAACTCAATCACATATAAGAAAATTATAAAAAGGTTTCAAAATTTCATGAAGCCCTACGATTCAAGCTCTTGAATTTGGTGAGGAGTGTGTCTATGATATCTCTTTTTCCTCTTTGGATGACCATCACCAGCATCCTGATCATCACCAGAGGCGCCATCAAAATTATCGCTTCCTGAACGGCTTTCATACTCATCATCCCTCATCCTCCCCGTCAAACCAGTATCGAAGTTTTCACAAATGAGACCCATGTCAGTATGGCCCTCCATTTTCCTTGGCTGCACAACAGTCTCATCAGCAACAAAAGAAGGATAAATAATAGCATGCACACATCAAATAAAATTCATTGTCAATAAAGGATAAAACAAAATGCTCAAAGATGGAGGCCAAAACCAAACAAATGATTAGACATAAAACTAAGAAAGAGAAGGAAGATGAATCTTGCATTGAACTAGAAATAGATTGAGAAATATCAATCATCAAAGTTACTTCCAATCAAACCCTCAAACCTGAACAAAGATTTCTATTCCTTCCACCCTGACTTTTATGTTCTCTAGTTATTTTTTCCCTTTAATTTATCACTAGCCCTTTTGCCAAGGGACTTTTTAGTTTTTAATATCTAACTCTTCAACTTTTTGACTTTTAAACAAGATTGAGCTAAAACTGACAATATTGAATTTCTTAAAAGAAAAAAGTAGAGCAACCCAGAAAACTGTTTCCTTGTCAACACCCCATACAAGACTTTTAACACTTTTTCTCTCTCTTGTAGGAAGCTTATTCCAGAAGCAGATGGAAAATGGGAACTGGACAAGAAAGTTTCTTCCTTTCTGATCCAAGGTTCACACCTGCCTCTTATTTCTGCAACCCGTCAGAACATAAACCACAAAACCAGTGACAAATAATGGAGTGAGAGATAATCCCTACTTTTTCTATATTTCACACTTGACCCGATTCGTTGTCAGTGTTGACTTAAGAATTCTGAAAGAGACACACCCAGAAAGGAGAAAATACAAAGAGGTTGTCTAGGCCACACAAAAAAGAATATATATGATAACACAAAAGATTCAGAATTTTTTAAGAATAAAAGAGACAAGAACAAAAACAAAAACAAAATGTTATCTCACGTATCTCAGAGTCAAATTCACACACCAACCTGACTTTTGAAATGCATCACACTAAATCTAAAAGCAAAAGAAGCTAGTTTGAGATACCATTCTCTCTCTCTCTCTCTCTCTCTACCCCCACAGTACTGAATAGTGATATAAGTAAGAAATAGAGAAACGGAAAAAGTTAGATAGCATAGAAACCAACCCCAGGTACGGAAGAAAATGATACCTTTTAATTTGACAGTGTAGAAAGTAACAAAACCAAGTAAGACTAATGGGTTCCACGCGCAGAAAATTAAAAAGTTACACTTTTCTTTCAGATTCTTGTACTCTCTCTATCTGGGATCTGTGGAAGAGAAAAGGACACACAAAATATTATATACAAATAGTCAATTAAAGCATAAAATAATATATATATATATATATATATATATATATATAGACTTTATTTAAATAATAACAAAAAAAATGGTGGTGGAGCTGACTGAATATTCATAAAGTCAATGACTTTGGTCTCTCTTACTTGTTTTTTTGTAATCTAATGGCTTCTTCATTCACTTATATCAACATTTTTTTCTTCTCTATGTGGACGCTATATAGAGTTATACTCTTTCTCTCTCTACAAATTCTTCTGTTTCTGTAGAAAATTGATTATTATAGGTGGAGATACAGTGTGGGAGGAGTGTGGGGTCCACTTATGAAACAGGGGCGTCGTATCGTGATGTTCGCCCTCAACCCCATTCTCACTTGGAGCGCGTGATGCACAAGTTTCTTACTATGTCAACTATAACAACATGCTTTGTCTTTTTTTCAAAGGTTGTGGTTGTATGTGTGTTGGACCATGGTAACATTCGTGGTTGTCTGAAAGTGGGAAGAAAAAAGCTTGAATGAATACATATATAACACGTCATATTTAGAGACAAATGTATTTATGATGATTGATATAATCATTTATGATTAAATTTTTAATGTGTAGATAAGAATTAATTGGTTGTCTCCGCATATATATGTCTTTATGAGTCTTTCTCTAGATCGAGGATTAATGAGTGACGTGGCTCATGGTGATGGAGAGTGTCCGAATTTGTTAATGAGTGGCGTGACGGTAGGATTTAATGGATTGGATTATGAATGTTACATATCCAATCTTCTCTCATTCTCTCTGATTTGCCTCATTTTACCTTTTTCTATATTAAGAAGGACAAAAAATGTATAGAATATTAGTGTAAGACACTTTTACCCTATATAGTATTCATATTTAATAATAATTAATTTTTTTAAAATAATCAAAATGAATAATATAATGTATAAAAAATCATATATATGTTTTGATTCTTACTTTTTTAAAGTTGTGCCAAAGAATTGATTAAAATAACATATAAACAACCACAATATATAATATAAAATCTATAACATCAATACATAAAATATAAATGTTAGAGTGACACTTGCAAACTCAATGAATGAAGTGAATATACTTGCAAATAACCTATAAATAACAAATGTTAACAAAAATCACTCTGTCATTTTGAATCACGTTTCAAAGATAGTTCGAATATCAAATTTATTAAGTGAAAAAAATACAATTCTTAATTAGGGGCATTTATTTTCAAGTTATCTTATAATATTCTTACCATGACATTTCTGAAAATGCTGGGAGTAGGAATGTTATTAACCAATAAATTCTAAAACATGCTTGTTCGGTATTTATTATTATTATTATTATTGGGATTTAAAAAACATGGGAAAGAAAGTGAGAGAATGTGAGCTATTATTATTTCCATGCCATGAGCAAATAATATGGCCCTTATGGAGGAAATGAAAATTAGCAAATAATAATACCCACGAATAACTTTTGTTTATAAAAAAACATGCATCAGATGCGGAAAATTATTTAATATCAATTTAACGTTTCCACTAATACAGTCACAACATTATACACTAAATAAATATAAATATACCCGTTGTCCTGCGAAGATTAATAGCATTTATCAAAGTTGACACATGAAGTTCTTCCATGAAATAAAATTTATCAACTTCATATATAGTTCATTTGGGATGAAGAAATAGGTATACTTTATCCTTTCTCATGGGTTTGACAAGGGTGGCTTACTCACTATTGAGTCATTCTCACTTCTAGAGCTTGAGGTTATACACGTTTTTTTTGTACTACTAAGGATATTTTTGGTAAAAAACTAATTCATTTTTTGGGTTCGTGAGGTTACACATGTTAGCCACATTATATGTTACTTTAAAGTTTAATCTTTCATATATTTCAATCAAATGTCAATGACTGTTTATTAAGGTGGAACTAAGCATATTGTTATGGAACTTAGTACAATGGGAAGTTTCAGAGCATTGAGAATAGATGAGGTGCTGAAACTTCTTACTATACCCATGTGCATATGCAGTTGTAGAATGCTCCACAGTGTTTCAACCTTTTGCTACCCAGACCCAATTCCAGACAAACAAGGATCACCTGTCCCAAAAAGTTTTTGTACATATATCCTAAACCAATCACATTCCAACAAGTAACATACAAAAGTTATTTTATGCTTTTTATGATGATTGTTTTTAATTACATGACAATCTTTAATTGGATTAGGACACCTAAAATGGGACAGATGATCTTCATTCATTCAATAAACCTTAGCTAGTTGCCATGCAATGTCTAGCTTCAAAATCATTGCTAACTCAGGTGCTGATTATAGTAGCAGACTATCTGTTGTAAGATGCTTAATGGGCCTCATTAACACTTACAACCCAAATGCTACAGCTACCTTGCCAGGTTTTTGGGTCTTTATTTGGGCTTCACCATTGATCCAAATACAGACTACACTTTGTAAGTCTCTTATGTGGGTCCAATCCTCTAACAATTATGAGCAAATTACAATTCCAAGTGAGATGTTTTTTGTCTAAAATCTTCTAACAATCATGAGCAAAGTGCATTCTCAGTATTGTAATAAATATTTTCATTTGCCTAGGCATTTTTTCTATGACAAAAGTCACATTTTCAAGTTTCAGGATTACTAAGAAACAATTTTTGCAGACCATGAAAGAGGTCAAATAGGATGCACTGCCTGTCTAATTTTTTTTACAATATCAGTATATCATCTATGCATCGAAATAATATATTGTTGAGATATAAGATTATGATAGTTGAATGCATAGACCAACATAAATGGATATTCCTGCCATATTGAGTATAAACCAAAGTTTTAGATAAATTCATTTACATGGATGGGGCAGGTGAAGGTTATTCATTGCATAAATGGCCATAAGTAATTTTACCTGACATAGTATGTGACACATTTGAATATTTGATAGTCTTAGCTGTTGAGTTGTACTGAGTTCTGATTATAAAATATCCAACACCCATTTCTCAGGACATTGCCACACCCCACCTAAAATTAATGCTTTAATATTAATTAATCATGTTTGGTGGTTGTTGCATCTGTAAACATTGTCTCACCCATCCTCAAATACCTTAATGAAACTGTTAATGATGAAACCTATTATTAGCTTTTTAGCAATTCACAATTGAGTCTCACACTTTTGTTTCTCATTGGTATTAGTATCAAGTACCCAACATGTTTAAAAGATAAACTTTTGTTTCTCCTTTTCTCTCTCTCTCTCTCTTTGTAATCCAATAAACGAAACAAGTTCCTCACACTTCTTTGGGGTTGCTGAACTATTAGTTTAGCAGTTCAATTCAAAGTGATTCAAATAAACTGTTTTTAAATTTTCAACTTTCATGTGATTGATAAAAAGGTAATAATTTTGGCATAATGAATGACATCACACTTTACAAAAGCAGCAAGAGAAAGGTGCAGTTGAAGTTGCCATATGATAGAAAGGTTTGTATATATAAAAGGAGAAGAAAAGTGAAGTCTTAGTGGGATTGCTACTATTTCAACATCACATTTTTTTGTTTCACACTTATATATGTTGTATTGGAGGTAATCATGTTTGAGTCGGGACATCATAGATATGTGAGGTTAACTTTCATAGCGAGTATTTTTTATCCACAAGACTCGAACTTGAGAACTTACTTAAAAAAATTAAACATGTACTACTTGAACGGACATCACATTCGACATGCATACTTTTATTTCTCATTTTTTATTTACTATTTACACGTGTCTAAGGCCACGGTCCCCTCACGTAGTAGTAGTCTAAGAAGAAAAAACAAAAAACTAAGTCACTTCATATGTCAAATATTTTGTCCTTTTTGTTTCATATCTATTTCTCACATAATGGACAACCGAAAGGCTAAGATCTATAGTTTCCGTGAATTTAAAGTGGATAAATCAAAATAGGAATACTATGCAAATTGAATAGTTACCATATGTAAAGGTTTCCTGCTGAAACAAAAAAAAACTTTCTTGTACCAATGGAATTTTTAATTTTCATACATATATATATATAATGGTGGGTACATGTACATGTGATGTAGTGGATTGACTACAGCCATGCAAATAAAATTACCTGGATAGGTGTTACCAGTAAATGAAGCCAGTAAATGAAGCCATCAAGACATGCTACAACAATTTACTGGATTTGAAGCCTCTAATATTATCAGACTGGTATTGTTGGATACCAAAGTTTGATTAAAATATTTTTAATTATCACTTTCCCTTTCCGATAAAGACTTGTAGTATTGCATAAAAAAGTAGAATCTCCGATAAATAATGTTAAGCCAAGCATGATTACCCTGAAAGCATCGACTGCATTAATATATTATTCATATGAAAGGGCTAATCTAATTCAATGTAAGTTATGATTCAAAACATGCAATGTTTCCTTAGTGAATACATTGGAATACATTCAAACCCAGTCATGATTTAGTAAATAGTAATCAAAACATATAACAAGGTTTATGGACAAAGACTATAGGACTAATGGTAAAATAATTACACACTAAAACTGCTGCAACACACACAAACATACAAACACAATGTATTTTTTTTCTTCATTTTTTTTGGGTGGGGATTGTCTTCATTCCAAAGCAAAGGCAATGTTACCTCAAATTGGTAATCCCAGTTCTGTTCAAATGGCTTGTGTTCATAAATCAGAATAACTGTCTGAATTATTAGGCCCTACATCCCAAAGACCCTGAACAAACCTCTTGGTAGAACTAGAACCATATCTATCAAACTCCAACCTTTGCCTTGGTGCACTTTGTGATCTAACCTTAGCTCTAGAAGATTCAGTGTTTGCCATGTAATTGGGGTAACCCATGTACCCATTGAAGTAACCCCATGAACACTCACTTCTTGTAGGAGTAAATGGTCCTCTCCTTGCACCACTTTTGGAAGAGGCGGAAAATGTTTGTGGACTATTATTACTTGTTCTTGAAGCTAACTCTTCTTTTCCTTTGTTTAACTTCAAAGAGCTTAACTGTAACACCTCCCTTGATGACAGACTTTGATTAAGTGCTTTAGTTGAACGTTTTGACGGAGAAGACTCGTATGCCATAAAGCTCTTATTATTATTGTTGTAATCAGAACTCAAGTTATAATAATGTTGTGATGTCTGAAAGGAGCTACCACCAGCATGGTGAGATTTGAAGTTTGGCTTCCAAGTATCTACTTCAAGAATCTTGTCACTCTTCTCATCATCAAGGTGTCCATTTTTCAAAGTATTTCTTGTTTGGCTACACATATTTTCTTCCATCCAATGATCTAACCAATTTGAATCAAGCTGCCTTCTCTCTGAGTCGATGTTCCTAAAATTTGCATTGGAACTACATCTCTGCAAGTTGAAGAATCAAAAGATGCAATTGACGTAGTCAGTAAATAATTCCGCAGATTTTTAGTCAACCGATTCAAACTGGAATGCATATTCTCACATGAGTTTCATGTGACAAAATAAGCTTTTTAAAATTAAGCTAAAAAAAACTCTCTGATAAGCTTATTCAAATAAACTACATAGCCTACAGGAATTTCTTAAGCTATTTCCATAAGCTTAAGAAAATAAGTTATTCTTATCAACATAAATAAGCTCTTTCAAATGTCTAAAGAAATGGAGATAAAGGCCTTTGAAAGGATACATTAACTAATATAGATATGTTACCCCTTAAGTAAAATCTCATTCTTAATATGAATTTGCTTTTATGCTAAAGTATGTCCTTTTAAATCATCTATCAATCTCACAATCATTTTCATATGAGGAAAGAGTCGTGTACCTTGAGGATAGAAGATCCATCAAATTTTGTACTATAGGCATGATGTGGGTGCTCATATTCTTCAGGGACCTGCAATTAAGTACATTTTTATTTATTAAAAAGACAGGTTAATGGTTAATAAGTCACTTTTTACAGAGTAATATAAATCACCAATCCTTTTAAGCATGATATTTCACATTTCAAAGCTAACCACAGTCCAACCTAAAACAGCATGTTCAAGCATATTTTGCAATTTGCTATTGAGCTTGCTCAGCTTTTGCAACAAGCTATTTGTGCCAGGGTGGAAAGTTATTCAAGCTAAGAGGGAAAAAAGGGAAAACATCCAAAAAAGTTACATTTTTAAAGGTGGCATCATTTGTAGAAAAAGAGGTTCCATTTTGTATGGTGCATTTGCCTTTCTCTAACAAGTTAATTAGGGTCAGCTTACTTACTAAAATAGAGAAAATATAAACTTACAGGGTAATGAGAAAGTGAAGCCTTGAAAGAATACACATTATCTGATGAATGCACACGAGTAGCACGTGCCTTGGACTGCAATCGCACCAATGTTTGCATGCGTCTGAGTATATCTGCAGTTTGCTTTCTCACAATGTGTCCCCTCACCAATGCTTGCAACTTCACCAATGCTTTAAGTGCTCTCAACGCCCTCTTTGCCTTTCAAAATCCATCCAAAAAATGTTATTTACATATAGCATTTAACATATTGTAATAACAACACCCAAATCCTGAAAAAATAATATTGTTCATAGTATATTGTAATGTAATTAACCATCTCATATTACAAACAAAATAATACAAAGAGAGTGGTTTTTCCTTTTGAATTGACAAGGCCAAGAAAACGAGTTGACATCAAATAGAGTAATCCAAAGCCAGAAAAAAGTTAAACTAGATAGAGGTTTATCAACCTGCTCGTCAGACTCATATTATATTCAGTAATGGAAAAGAAACCCTACCAACCAATTAGTACTGAGGCCGAGGATGGGGATATGCTGTCCCCAAACCTGTCCTCAGCCCTGTCCCTAACCGATCACAATGAAACAAAAATTAATAAAGTCATGAATATTTAATTTTTTTAACTGATATGATATAATATGATTGGTTTGGGACATACTTTGAGACAACATATCCTTGTCGCTAAGGCCCATGACCTAATCCATGGTTGAGATGATGGGTTGGCACAGGGCCCCTAATCTTTTGTGTTGTTTTGTCTACAAAGAAAATATATGGGGGCCATTCTACTTTGCCTGCTGGAAAGGTAACTATCATAACTCACAAATTATGTGGGGCTCCTTTACACCACACACGTTAAACTTTGCTCTCTTCAATTTTCTTGGCCTGGAATTCTCACACGCAGCAATTCCAAAAGAAGGGCTTAAATTTTTAGATGATTCATGTTGTTGCACACAAGTAGTTTTTTCCTTTACATACAGACATCTCAAACATAGTAAACATATTTTTATTATGAGATCGCAGACATAATTAAACTATATATCCAAAAATATGTAACATTTTCTGTTGGAAGTTTCGCTCGTGTATAAAGCCAAAAAGTTCATAAGAGAAGGCGGCAGAGAACACACTGAACAAAGAAGTGGAAAAGTAACTAATTCATTCATTGTTAAGATGTGTAACTCATACAACCATGTTATTTGCACAACTAAATTATCTGAGTTCCATGTACAATTTTCTTATTGAAAAAAGGAGGTCTCTGACCATTTCTTTCTTTTTTCCCTCTTATTATTACTCTTTATCTAAAATTGAAGATTATCAATTTGGTTTTACAAAAACATAAATGTGAAAAAGGTATGCAGCACGTCATGAAAAGATAATAGTTCCAAAAATGAAAAGTTACTGAGGGAGTGAAGTAAAAAGATTGTGCAGTTTGATATTGATGACATAAAGTAAATTGTCAGCAATAAGATCCAGAGAGAACACACACTTCTACAATCTTACTATACACCAAAACAAAAATGATATTTAATTAATTTTATAAACTTTATTTATTAATTTTGGATGCAAGCAAAGTGTGGTGTAGGGGGAAGGGGACCAAAACTAATGTTCACTGAAGATGTTGCTTTCACTGCCTCCAACTACAATCAATTCTTTTTAAATAATACAATAAAATCTCAACTCGTGTTTCTTTCTACACAAAATCTGTTAACAAAAATTTCATTTCAACTAGACAAAGAACAAAATTGAAATTAGCAGATATCATTCTATCACCATGGAATAATTCCAAGCTAAAAATATAGTAATAAAAACTTCGAACATCAGAAACAAGCGTGACTATATATAATTCCAATGATATCATCGTAAAATGAAAGACAAGAAAAGATTAACTTTCCTTTTTAATAATTTTCTTACCAAGTAACTGCGAAACAAGGATTGTATTTTAATGGCGGCAGTTTCCTCCGCCCATCTCCTCCGGCTGACATGCACCGTCGTAGTAGTGGCCCTGGTATTATTATTAGTGAGTCTAACTACCTCGGCGGCTGCATGAGCGGCAGCGATAGCTGCTTCAGCGACGGCAGCGGTAGCGGCAGCAACGGCGATAGCATGCTTGGTAGCGTCCAAGGAGGAAGAAGAGTGAAAGTGGTTGGTGGAGGAGGATGGTGGCGGAAGAGAATTATGAGTGTTGGTGTGTTTGGAGAAGGTCCATCTTCTTTTATTTTCCTTACTGGATTTGGAAGCCGAGGCTTGAGTTGGTTTTTTGGCGCCGAAAAGTCGCCGGAGAAAGCCCATAACTTAAGTCATTGGTGGTGGCTGAGTGGGTTTTGAACAGTGTGAGAGTGAGAGACAAAATGAAAACGAAAATGGAAATTGGTTTAAGAAGTGACCGGAACTGTTATTTGTTGGTAGAAAGAGTAGTGTATTATAACAATCTTTGAACCTCACGCGCCTTTTATAAAACCTTTCTCTACACTCGCAACTCTCAACGTGTGATTGTTTATGTTATGGGCCATAACTTATGTCCAAAGCCCACTCAACCTAATTGTTTTTCTATGTTTGGCATTGAGGAATGGGTATAGGACTATAGCTAGTAGTTAGTATTGGCAATTACTACATACATCTACATACTCAAACAATGTTAGGGTGAATATGTGTAGGCTGGTTTTTAAATAGGTATAACATATTATATCATACCGTCCTAAATATAGGCAGAGGAGTTTCAGGCCGCCCTAAATTAAAAAACATTTAAAATGATATGTAAAAGGAACATTGCAAGGTACTATATATTATTTCTGATTTTTTATTTCACTACTGAAACATTGCCATATTCATGTTAGCATACGGGATGTATAGATGGGCCGACACATATCCGAACATGCAGTTAATTGGTAAGATATTATATTTTGGAAAATTGATACATTGTACTCAAACGGTAAGAACGTGAAATACTCTTGTCATAATTGACCCATCAAATTCTTATTGTAATATTCATTGATGCATGTAGGTCGTCCTACCCGCCCATTTGAAATGTCCGTAGACAAAAATGACATGTTGGGTGGATGTTTTAGGATAAATGGGCAAAAAAATTATGTTGTGCCCGCCCAAAACATGCGGACGGATAGACGGGCCTGATGGGCATGGCCCGAATTGCCAATGATACTAGTAGAAGAAGGAGGGATATTTATGAAATTTGACAAGTTGTGCAAAGTTGTTGCTGTTGTTGTATATATATAATAAGGGGTATTGTAGCTGTGAGGGTTTATTTAGGTCTCTCTTTCTCTCAGACATTCAATTTGAACATGGCAGACGACGACTATGATGACATTGATATGGGGTCCTCTCTCTTTCCCAACTCTTTCTGTCTCGCACACACTCAAATTAGGGTTTCCCCAATTCAATTTCCATAATTTTAAAACACTTTGATGCAAAACCCTATCACGTCTTTCTTTATTTCGTTCCATATAAACCCTACTTTCATAACGTATTTTTGTTCCCCTTTCTTATCATTAACAAAAATGAAAACTTTTTAACGCTACACTTTATGTATTTCACCACGTTCCTTTACCCCCTTTTCTTGTTAGGGTTCTAGGTTTCCTACGTTTATGGTAATAAATTATTTTGTTTTATACTTCTGCATTTTTTGTAGTCTGAATGTCCGTTACTATTGTAAGATTTCTGATAGGAAAATTTGTGATGCAGGTACGAAGAGGAGCCACCGGAGCCCGAGATTGAAGTACGGAATTCTTTCCCTATCGCCCTTTTTGTAAAACAAATTAGAGTCCGTTTGGTTCAGATTATCTAATAATCTAGTTCATAATCTGAATGCCCTAAAATGAAGTTTGAAAATTATGCTTATTTCACCCAAAACAGTTGTAGGAGATGATTATATTTTGCCAAACGTCTTCAGCTTTAGAAATAACATTAATTCTTTGCAGCTGAATGCATAACAAGCATGTGATGAATTAATGGAATTATTGATTGATGTGCAGGAAGGTGCAGAGGAGGATGTGGATAACAACAGAAATGAAGAGGAAACTGGAGAACCTCTTGTAACTGAGGATAAGGAAGATGAACAACCAATCGAGCGGCCTCGAAAGACATCTAAATATATGACCAAGTATGAGCGTGCTAGGATTTTGGGTACACGTGCTCTTCAAATCAGGTTTTCTTCCTAATATTATGAGTCCAAGATTCTGCTTCTTGATATTTTGCGATGCTATAACATGTTTCTTTCTGGATGATCAGTATGAATGCACCTGTCATGGTCGAGTTGGAGGGGGAGACTGACCCACTTGAGGTAATTCAAACTTTTGTTCTGCTTGTGGTTTGATACTTTCTTTCTTGAGATGGGTACTGTGGTTGAGATCAGTGTCAATATGTAATTGTCAAATATCTATTCTGAACTGCAGAAAATACTTCAGCTTCTAGCTTTAACCATTTTAGTGATCCTTTGGTCTCCTTCATTGAATGCCATGCCTTGATGTGCATACTACAAATGTGTGCTTGTAATCTTGTATGCATTAATGTAGCTAAGTACCTGGTATATCTGTGACTGTGTTAAAGTTTACCTTTGGAGCATGCCCACTTTCCTCCAATTTGTCATAGTTAATTTATTTACTTTATTTTCCAACCATGATGGTTTCATTATCTGCCTGTAATTTTGGTTATATTTAGTTTTCACTTTTTAAATATTGGCATTTGGTATCTGTATTAGGGTACCTGGTATATTTGTGACTGTGTTAAAGTTTACCTTTGGAGCATGCCCACTTTCCTCCAATTTGTCATAGTTAATTTATTTACTTTATTTTCCAACCATGATGGTTTCATTATCTGCCTGTAATTTTGGTTATATTTAGTTTTCACTTTTTAAATATTGGCATTTGGTATCTGTATTTTGTTCGTTAGCTCTGCTATGGATTCTTCATTTCTAATTAACTTCAGTTGTACGATAGCAGTAGCTTTCCATTTATTTGAGATTCTGCCTAGGTAAAGTACTATCTGACAGCTCTCGTAATCCATTTGATCAGATTGCTATGAAGGAGCTTCGAGAGCGGAAGATACCCTTTACCATCCGTCGCTACTTGCCTGATGGAAGGTAATTACTGGCTGTTATACAAATTAGGGACTTGTTTTGGTTCTATAGATGAGGTCAGGGGCTGATGTTGTCCTTTATGTCATACTCATTTGTTATAACTTTTGGCAAAATTGTCCAGCTATGAAGATTGGGGAGTTGATGAACTGATTGTGGAAGACTCCTGGAAGAGGCAAGTGGGTGGTGAATGATGGCTTGAACAAAAACATGTGGGGAGGAGGGAATGACCTTCTCATGACCCTATCTTTGATTTGTTGGAAGTTGATACTGTTTATGGTGCCTACTGTAAACTTGACTTATAAGTTATAGCCTTGTATTAATTTTTGCTTGTCTATATATCTCCAGACTCAAGACTATGGCTTCTGTTGTCGTTATCAGTTATTAGGACACACTAAGTTCAATGAACATTGGAGTGATGATGCCTCTTATTAAGCTGATTTTCTTGTTATAGCTTGTTTTGGGTACTCCCTTTTTCTTTGTTTCTAGTAGAAATTATTGCAAAGCACTACGGAAATTAAATACGAGGGTATTAAGAAACGTCCTGCAACTTTACTCAAGATCTGCCACGGATGATAGAAACCATTGACAAGGATCAAAACAATCCGGACTAACAAATTCAGCTTCAAACAATTCAATGAAATGATTCTAATCCTCTTTTCTTTCTTCTATTCAAACAACATGAGGTCATAGTATTTTACAAGGAGATTGAAGAGGTAAATTATTTAATTCTACAAAAACTTCTCCAAGCCATATACCAAATTCTGCAACATGATTAATAAAATAATGAATTAATCAAAGCCAAAGCAGAATGATATACATAATTGAATCAAAAGCTGAGATTTGTAGGCAATATATGATACCTTTAGGCGCACAACTTTTCTAATGGCTAATAGCAAGCCTGGCATGAGACACTGCACATCTGTGATGTCATGCTTGATAGAGTAAACCTGATTCAGTTAACCAGCATTACGTACATCACTACATTTCCTAGCAAATGTAGAATCAAATTAGTGGGTACATGATATAGTCACATACCTCTCCTGGACCAGAGAAGTGAACTGTTGTACTAGAAGGAAGCCCTGGAAGGATCAGGCTGTGCACCCGAATCCCATCTCCTAGAACTTGACCCCTTGCCTTGTGTGACAAACAAATATGTATCTAGGTTATATATCTAGACATGTTTGTATCTGCTTTTATATCATCATTAATGTTCTCTAAACTGAAACTCTATTTAAGCTTACCAAGACATCTGTTGAAGAATCTTGTCTGTTATAGATCTGTCCCAGGTTAGAGAGATTATTGGCAATTTGGTTTGCATTTGCTGATGGAAGATCCTGTTCACCAAGGCCAATTCAGGACTTTCATTTTACACTCGAGCTCTTTCAACTTTTTCTTCAAATTATTGGACTTATGCTTGCTAATATTCAGTATATGCTTACAGCTGGTTGCTTATTTTCTCCATGTTATCTTATGTGAGTTATTTCTATCCCTTTTAAGTTTTAACTCGGTAAAATAATGAGAGAATGGAGTGAGAAAACAAAGACACAAAAAACTTGATACTATTTATCATACAACTATAAACAAAATACAATTTCTTACACTTGCGTCATCCTTGGATTCTACAATTTCGACATTGCCGTAATGGAAAGAAGCTGAAATTGCAGCTTGTTGCAGCAATATTGATCCTATGGAAAGGGTTGGTGCAACCAAGACGCCCTGGCATTAAAGTTAATCAAGTGCCACACAAAAAACAAAAGGTTTAGTATGAAGTTTAGCCCAAGGTTGCATCCCATGCTATTCAACATGGATCATGAAATATAGAACAACTAATTAAGCAAGAAAATAGCTCAAGAGAGCAGAAATAAAATAAGTTCACCCCTTGCTCTGTATTGTTCTTATATATGTCTGTCTCACCCCTTGCTCACCATGCTTGCCTTCTCGCAGAATGCTGATAATGCTGCTACGGTGTCTGACTTGATTCGTGGCACATAAACTACACTTTTCATGCCAAATGCTGTTGCCTATTCAAGAATGAAGAATCAATGCTTTAGAAATTAGCATTAAGTGGTACTAGTATCCAAATATAAATTCTAATCTGCAACTATAATTTCAGAGGTTTTGAGATTGGTTCTAGTCTTCCACTGCATCATGGTAATGCAACCTATTTAAGAATTCAACTTTCACAATTGATGTTTTTTATTTTCAAACAAAAAAGTTAAGCAAAAACTGATTGCAGTAACTATCATTTCTCTTAATCTTAGCCAAGAAAACACTAACATTTCTCTTAATCTCATATCTGCTGCATTTAGTTCTTGTTCACAATTTACAGTGTAACATTCAATCTCATATAACATTGTGGTGTTTTATGGTAAAAAATTTCCTTAAGCTTAAGTGACACATTTTCTATCATAGATGATGTATGATGCACTTCATCATTACATCCACTCGCTTGAATCCTGTGGTTTACATCTCCCTCAATTTCCCCGTTGTGTTTATGTTGACCAAAGATACTTAAATTTAGCAGACTTAATCAGTCGCTAGCCATTAGTCAAAGAATCATACCTGCTTTACATTGTCATATACTGTGGAAGGGTCAGTAAAATCAACCACAACTCCTGTTGCCTTGGACTGTAAATTGCCATTGCAAACATCATACAAGACACAAGACAATAAAGGCCAAATTTAATACTATGTTTTCGGTTCACCTTACCTGAGATATAGAACCTAGAACCATAGTGAGGTCATTTATTATAGGTATTTCTAGGGGTTCTTCCAAGCCACAGACCTATCAGAAAATAATATTATGAATATTCAATATCAAGTCCTGATTAATGTAGGCTTTAATGTAACTACAAAAGCAAAAACCTGTCCAATATCTTCCCCAACATGATAAGTATCCACAGCACCAGCCACCTCCATTCCTCTTGCCTTAGTTACAGCTAATATAGCTTCCCTTCCTATTTCCTTGGCTGCTCCATTTATCACAACCTGTTCTCTCCAAAGGGGTGTTGAAAGCAGCACTTAATAATTTCATGTGCACCTAATCCAAGTTATAAAATGTTGGAAGTGCATTTGAAGTTGGTTTACCTTTATATTGCTTTGTGTTGGCTGCACTGAGCAAAAGATGAAGTTTTTGCTTCTGCTTTTGACATTTTGAGAATTGAAGTAGTTGATGGAATGAAATTGGCAGCATAAGGCTACCATGGCTTGCTCAAGCCTCTATGTCTCGAAGAAGATAAGTTTATACATATATTTTGTGACCATATAGTATAAGGTGAATAATATTTTGATAGATAAGGTGTTTTTGTTTTTTATGATATCCTTAATTGGAGTTAAAGTGAATCCTGATAACATGTTTGATAGACATGCCTTTAAATATTTGCAAGTGGACCATATATTATGTATATGCATGCCCCGACTACACTTAACCTTGGACATCTTCTGTTTCATTGCATTGTTAAAAACTTCATTCCTGTAATAAAATATTATTAAGCTCACGCACACAACAAAAAACATATCTCTCGAATTATGTTTTTTCTCTTATATCTCACGCACACAACAACTTGGACTACTTTTCTTTCATACTTCCTATAATTTTATCTTTTTCTTATATGATGCCTGTATTATGTAGGCTGCGTAAGTAGCACATGAACTTAGTTTCAGATCAGTAATTCTCTATTTCGATTATTACCTATGGTAGATTTTTAAGCCTGCAGTTTTATACTGCAAAGATGGGGAAGCAAGGCAATGCTGTGGGTCAGAGGGATGAGTTCCACCAGAATGTCACAGCCAACGAACTTCGACTTTATTGTTATTAAATGAGTACAATTTAGAATCAAAATTGATCATTGTTAAACCATATAATGACATCTACATGAGCAACATCACAGATAATCCATAGAGTCACTATTTTATACTGTAAACAAAGATTCTATAATATTAAGATGACAATGAAGCATTAAAATCTACCTAAATGAATAAAGACTGATATCTTGTCATAGCACATTAAGTTCTAAAGCTTTATCACTACTGCAATGAAGTAATTAGATAAAATTAAATTTAGTCCTGCCATGACCCATTATTACAACAAGTTGACCCTTGTGATCCTTTTCACCCAATGTTTTGAAGTCAGTCTTCTGCAGGGGGGGACTGGCTGCATCATCAGAAATGTACACACAATTAAAACAAGATATCAAATGGATTTAAAGAAGGTTGAAGAAAATAAATAAGCAATAGCACAAGAGTTAAGCAATAAGTAAGTGTTTGCAAACCTGCGGTATCGTTGAAGCTGGGGACTATCAGGCAGAGCATTTGGGCTCCCTCCATATCCATTGTCAGGGCTGATGGCTCCTTCTTCTTCAGGACTATGTTTGAAGCCATGGCCATTTTCAGGACTAGCCGCCTTCTCCAGATCATAAGGACTGCGGCTAGAACCACGACCATTTTGAGGACTTGTTCTCTCACTGCCATCAAGACTTTTATGGGAAGGAGAAATGCTATGGTCATCAGTTCTTACTTGCTCCTTGTGAAAAGGACTGCGGCTGGAGCCACGAACGGGGTCAGAGCCATCCCTCTCTCTTCTATATGGACTAGGGCTTCTACGCCCATAAGCAGGGCTAGCATGCTGCCTTCGAAGGGGGCTTCGGCTTCGGCTTCGGCTACGGCTACGGCCATGACCATAGTCAGGGCTGCTCCTCTCCCTCTTATATGGACTAGGCCCACGGCCATAATCAGGACTATCCCTTTCTCTACGATAAGGACTGGGTGACCGTCTTCCATCACGGCTTCTATTGCGCTGTAGATCATGGCCTCTCTCAGGGCTATATCCATCTCGCCTATCACCATCTTTGACAGAAAATTCAACTGAAATAACTCGATCCAGCAACTTGCTGCACATCACCATTTCAAAAAAAATTATGTTATCATTCAAGCAGTGAGTCAAAATTTGTAACAATTATCAAGGAAATACACTAAATTACCTCATATTTGTAGCTTCCAAAGCTTTGCGAGCATCATCCTCTGATTCATACTCAACAAAAGCAAAATTTCTTCTAATCCTCACATTGACTATCTTACCATACGGCTCAAAGTGCCTCTCCAAGTCCCTTGTTCTGGTATGGTATGTATCAAAATTGATTACAAATAAGGTCTTTGATGGCCTCCCATTCCCTGAAGATCTTCTTGAACTGGGAGCGGGCCTTCTAACACCACGTTCTTGCTGCAACACAGTATGTTAATGGTGATAAAAACATAGCAGGAAACAACAAAAAATGAACATTCTCATACATCACAAGAGAAACAATAGTGAAGTGTAATAACCTTTGTCCATTCCACGCGAAGTCTGCGCCCCTTCCGACCAAATTCTACTCTGTCAAGAGCACGAATTGCAGCCTCAGCATCTCTATCATCTTCCATGTAGATAAAAGCAAATCCTGCAGACAGAGCAAAGTTTTCTCAAATTACGTATTTAATTAAAAGTTATCATAAAACTGAAAAGAGACAATTTGGTCCATTTGTCCAATCACCGAACACTTCACTTCTCATGCGGCAGCTGATCTTTCAGCTATGCACAAACCATCTGAACACTTCCTGCTCGTAAATTAAAATTTTGGAAAACCTTATTTCTATAAACTAATTTGACCAATAGAATTAGTAACAGACCTTGAGTTATAAACAAATTTGTGTCAAGAACAAGAATCCGAAAGTGAATGTCACATGGTAGGTCTATGAAAAGTGAGTGCCTTCTCCGTCAATTGTGCTGCCTCTGCTGCGAGGTTGGCAATATTTTAACCTCGGAACATGTCCCAAATTGAAGGATGGGCAAAAGGCACGATAATTGAGGGGCAAATGTGACTGAGGAATACGTGGAAGGTTGTGGCATGGTGGATCAAATTGAGTGATTCTCCACTAAAAGAAGACAAGCGCCACAGGCAGGAAATAGATTTCTGAAAAGCCCATCCATTAGCTTGGTAATAAATGGATAGTGCCAAAATAATCCTGCGCCAAAGAAAATGTTGAGTATGGGGGTTGATGCGTCAAAAAACATGATTTTTACTTAATGATATCTTGAACCCCCAACAAATGCTCAACAAGGTGCTGCTCATCAAGGTCCAGGTCTTGAAACAGAATCACTAATCTTGGAAGCTACTATGTAGCCACCGAAAACAGGCCATGTTGCCAAACATCTGGAAAATTTTCTGCTGCGCTCCCTTGCTGCTGGATGTCTTACTTGCAAATGTGCAAGGTATGCAATGAATTTGTATTTATATATTATTATTCCCATCTACAACTTACTGTTCTCAACAATAAACCATCTAGGTACTTTTATTGTCAAGTATTTCTTATTTCACAAGTTGAAAGCTTAAATTCTAAATCAACTCACTTATTAATATAAAAAGCCAAAGCTTGTCCCCAGGACAGTTAAAAACTGAGACCCTGTCCCGCCATAACTCATCCTGAAAATCCCTGGAGCAGATATGATAATATGGAAGTTCTATTTACATGTTCCACTTAAATGGATATTGATTCAGCCCTTAGTGTCCAAATTACAAAAAACATGGTTCTTTAATAACTGAATATTTGGTTTGAGCCAAACACAGTATAAACTGGTTTGAAACTCGTGTATTAAAACTACCTATTACTCACAAAATACACTTGTCTGTTCATAAATAATATAGTTTGCTCAACTTAAGAATCACAGATCCTATGTTTTAAAAATTCAATCCTTCCTAACCCATTTAAAAAGTAAAAATCCATAATGTCCAAGTTAATCCTTTAATACCCAGTGCATGATAATTTCCCCAACCAACAATGAAACAGAGAAGGAAAGACTAATGAGACATTCATCTTTAAAAAAATAACTTAGAAAAGAGATATTTAAAAGAGAAATATGACTTACCAGACTTCATATCCACCCTTTCCACCTTCCCATATCGTCTAAAAAGCCGCTCCAGCTCTGACTCTCGGGCATCATATTCAAAATTTCCACAGAAAATAGGCCTCATTTTCCCTAAACACAAGTTGGGAGACATTTAATGTCCACGTTATGCAGGTATAGAGAACCATAAACAAATGATTGCCAAAATTAAGAACAGTGATTGAGTCTTAACTCAAGAATACACTAAACTATTGAAGCTCCTATACATGCTCATTACTTATAGTGCTATGAATATCATATCTGAGAAAATTAAGCATCATGTTCAAATACAAAATTGAGCAAACATCTGCTACATACAAGGCAATGCAAAATAGAAGTATAAAAAGACAGTGATAAATAATCAACACATAACAAAAATCATATTACTATTCTTCGCAGACCAAACCCATAGCTAAAACTGAAAAATACAGCAGATGCATAATTGATGTATTACAAATTGAAGCAAATGCTAGTCCTTTACATATAAAACACAAAACAAAAAAGGATTGAATATAATTCATAGAAGAAAAAAAGGGGTATGCAAAAATAAAATAAAAAATAAGATACTTGGCAGAATAAATCAAGAGAGGGAGTGGTTAGATCTAGGAAAATGGGTCAAAACCTTGAATCGGAAAGCAACAGATGAAAGATATTGGTTTTTCCTGATAATTGAAAAGTGGCAAAAGGAACAATATTTAATAAAGATTAGATGTGAGAAATGAAATTTGTAAATGGGAATTGAAAGAATCAGGTAGCGGTGGATTACCTTTCGCAAGAGAAAAGTGAGAAGTGTTAGAACCCTAGACACAGAAAATCGCAGATATTTTGTGTTTTTGACCAAGACATTGGATAAATATATGTAAGATTCACCCCCTTCTTTTTTTTATTTTGCCGAAATGCCCCTGTAACTTGTCTATTTTCTGAACTATACCTTCTTTTTAAGCGGGGAACAAGGTTGAAAACTTGAAGGTTAAAATAAAAAAGGAAAAATTATACAATTTTTACTTCATTTATCATTCTTTCTTAATTATTATTAACTTTTAAATATAATATAAATTTTTATATTAATAATGCATAAATATTAAAATTAATGGAAAATAAATTATATCCAAAAATTATTATTTTTTTTTTGTAGATTTTGGTATAAAGTAAAAGTTAGATATCTCTTAGTTATGATTAATATTTGATTGGCAAATTATATAAGTTGAAGCTAATATAATAAGAGTGTAATATATTGATAGTGTAAAAAACTTTATACTGTCAGTATATATATATATATATTCTCATATAATAAAACTATATATTCTTATAAATGATTTTTGAAAACCAAATAACCTCAAACAAGCATATTTCTATCTCTTAGAATATATTTGATAAAGGTTATTATGATTTATGAAACTGTTTTTTATAATGAGAAATATTAATAATATAGTCTTCAATATTGATTTTTGTTTTCAAATATATTTTATCTAAAATTGTAAAAACAAAACTCGTTGTAGTACCCTTTACATCGTCACAGGCAGGTAATCGTGTGTCATTTAAAAAGAACTTTTGAGGGAAATAACAGCTATAAAATATTTAGACATCAAATATAATAATTTTCACATGGTTTAAAAGTCATAAAATATTAATCATTGTTAAGTACCTTTTTAAATAGAAAACTTATAAGGTAGTAGTATATTAAATAATATGTATCTTTATCAAATACTATCAAATATTTTTTTTAGTCAAATAATTTCTTTATAATGACAATCATAGATAACAAACTCTAAAGTTAATTATATATACTACAATCAATTTTTAAATAATTAAAATGCACTCTTATTTTTGTAAATGTAATAATACCGTAATCCAATCTTATACTTATGTTTATAATGTACAATATATATAATGGGTCTTAAAAGTTGAAGGATGTAAATGAATATTGATGATTATTGAAGATTTTGTTAAAGAGTTATTGATAAAATTCAAAATACACTTTCTTTTTATCCCTACAAAATCATAAAATACACTTTCTTTTCTTTCCCTTCAAAATATAACTCTCAAATAATTATAAGAAGAAAAACAACATGAACTGAATATTCTCACCATAACAAAAGCATCAAGTATATATTCCTTCTTCATTTACTATTCAATAATATTTAGAAGGAATTACTAGCCTATATTTTCAGGGACAAGATTGGAGAGGAAAGTGCATAGGAAACATAAAGAAAAAATAACACAATAATGGTATTTTTACCCTTGAGTTCAAAAAAGAAAGTAAGAATTAGTCTCTTTCATATTAGAGATGATTGTTTTCCATATTTTTAAGCTTACATTTTTATCCAAATTGATATATAAATGTATTTTTGTAAAACCAATTGCTAAAAATTATTACTTGATTGAAGAGGCTAAGTTTATTACGTTATAAATAACAAATGTGTAGAATCTAAAGTGTTAAGTGACAAAGAATACTTAGAGAGTTTATGTTGAAAATAGTATTTGTGAGTCAAATTCAAAAATATACATATACCTAATAATAAATAGACATTATTAACTTTTTAAAAGCTGTAATCTAATAAGATACACTGAAATCTTGGTACATATTAAATATTATGGTAAAGTTTAGAAAATCAGCCTTTTATTAATAACAAAGCAGCTAAAATTAAAACTTTTAGCTTATTAATTGTCTAGTATGAACTTCCCTTGATAATATTCCTATTTTGTATGTACTCCCAACTTTGACTTTTTCAACTTTGCTTGCAAGTTGAAACTCCTTTACATTTGTTTGATTTTACTTCACCTTCTGAATCTATTTTACTATCTTACACAGTTTAAAAGTAAAAGGAAATTAGACAAGGTGGCATGCAGTATATATTCTTATGTGGATTCAAATTCTTCACCATGGATTATCAAAATCTATTGTTACAAAGCTTATTGTTTTTCATTCATATTATACTCTCATATATTATAAACGCATACATAAATTAAATATGATCATAATTTAATTTCTTCAACTTTATCAAATACACGCTAAATATTGTGAAACACTTATCAATGAAGTTTTCTCTTTGGGTGATTATCTTGTGTTATTTTAATTTTTAAAACTTTATAATTAATAAAAATATTTATTTTAAAAGTAATAAAAATATCCTGAACAATAATTATAAAGTAATTTAAAATATGATATGAACAAAAATAATGTGAAATATAAGTACTCCTCTTATATATTGAAAGTTTTGGGGCAGTATATATGATTATGCTTTCAAAGTATGCAGTAGTGACAAGAAAACGTTACAAATATAAATCATCAACGAAGTTGATTAAAGTGGTAAATATTTAATTGTTTTTAAGTAAGATCTCGAACGTGAATTCTGTCTATAAAATAAATTATTGTGAGAGCTTGTTACATTATACTATAATAATGCTTCATTTGCTTTAGAAAGGAGGATGAAAAGAGAGAGAAAAGTCACGTATGACCCACAATTTTTGTTTCTCTACTTCAACTTTGAAGAGAAAATGGAAAGAAGATTTATTGTTTCGTACATGTCCCAAATTTTGTTGTGCACCAATAACAATAAAACAAAGATAAAAAAATAATTAATATTTAATTTTTTAATTGATATAACATGTTTTTATTATTTTGTGATAAGATTTACAACATTGTTTAAGATAATATATCTCTACTCAAGAAGCTTCATATACACCTTTTTCTTCTATTTATTTTCTTTTTATTTCAAACCAAATAACTTGAAAGTTATTTCTCTCTTTCTAATCTTTTTCTTACCTATTTTTTTCTTCTTACTTTTCTCTTATATCCAAGTCTATTCCTATAAATATGCACCCCTATGCATTGTACTCATTAGGTTCAAAATTTTCACCCACTTTAGGGTTGGCCCCTCATATAAATCTTCTGAAAGTAATACGTTTACAACAAACAAATATGTGTTCGTGTATAATGTATCACCGTTGGGCTTAGGATGAACCAAGGAAATTGGACATGTGGAGCAAATTATTATATTCTGAGTTTTATTTTTATATATTATTACATATAAATGATTGTTTTTATTAAAAATGATATTATTGGCATGTACTAGAAGAGTATGGTCAGTCACGGGAGAAAGGGTAAGTTGTTGGCGACAGGGGAAATTGGGAATGGGACCAGGGAATGTACGAGCATATATAATTGTAGGCCCTACCCTACAGAGTAAGGAACCAATTCCAGATACTGAAAATGATGGCAAAACATGTGGCGTCAAAAAGAGAGAAGAAATATGTGATAGGTTCTTTTGCCTTTTGCTAACAACAGTATAATAATAATCACTTCATTGATTACCCTTTAAATAATTTTGTCAGAATCATTATATGGTTTAAGAATCCTTAATGCTCTTGTCTTCTTCATTTTAATCTGTCAATGTAATACACAACTTTATAATGCACCCTGGATTCTTCTCGGAATCCTAAGGCTTGTTGAAGCTTGAAAAATGGTCAAAACAAAAAGATATTTTTTACTTTTTCTATATTATAATTCCGTAGAAATAGAAAGTTAGATCCCATTCATAATTAAGATAATATAGACTAAAAATGCAAAGTTACTATTAAAATTATGGGTTTTGAGTTTATATTAAACAACCCAAAAGTGGAAGTAACCTCGGACAGTAATATACTGAAGTAAGTAAAGAAATGTGTTGTAGCTAAAAATATGTTTGGAGGGGATATATATAT